>NC_049216.1:25865435-26465435 GCF_013347855.1 Anguilla anguilla | reverse complement strand
ACCCTCAGACTTATCGTTTTCCTAACCCTAACCCTAAGTTGAGCCCTAAAACGTAATTGAAGCCACAGGAACTCTTGAAAACACGTGATTACTCATTTAAAATTGTGGAAAAACTAAGTCAAGACTGTGAATTCCATAGTACAAATGCTAAAAAATATATTTGAGGCCTTAAAAAAAAAAATGTTTTCCCTGAAAAAATATGTACATATTCCATATCTTGTTATGGTCATCGGTACCTATACTAGTATATACAAAATTTTTGGCTCGTCCAAAATAAAAAAAGAACCAATGTCCCAACCTTTCTTTAACCTGCTGAACGCAGCCGTAAACTTGCCTCGACCCTCAGACTTATCGTTTTCCTAACCTTAACCCTAAGTTGAGCCCTAAAACGTAATTGAAGCCACAGGAACTCTTGAAAACACGTGATTACTCATTTAAAATTGTGGAAAAACTAAGTCAAGACTGTGAATTCCATAGTACAAATGCTAAAAAATATATTTGAGGGCTTTAAAAAAAAATGTTTTCCCTTAAAAAATATGTATATATTCCATATCTTGTTATGGTCATAGGTACCTATACTAGTATATGCAAAATTTTTGGCTCGTCCAAAATCAAAAAAGAACCAATGTCCCCACCTTTCTTTAACCTGCTGAACGCAGCCGTAAACTTGCCTCGACCATCAGACTTATCGTTTTCCTAAGCCTAACCCTAAGTTGAGCCCTAAAACGTAATTGAAGCCACAGGAACTCTTGAAAACACGTGATTACTCATTTAATATTGTGGAAAAACTAAGTCAAGACTGTGAATTCCATAGTACAAATGCTAAAAAATATATTTGAGGGCTTTAAAAAAAAATGTTTTCCCTGAAAAAATATGTATATATTCCATATCTTGTTACGGTCATAGGTACCTATACTAGTATATGCAAAATTTTTGGCTCGTCCAAAATCAAAAAAGAACCAATGTCCCAACCTTTCTTTAACCTGCTGAACGCAGCCGTAAACTTGCCTCGACCCTCAGACTTATCGTTTTCCTAACCCTAACCCTAAGTTGAGCCCTAAAACGTAATTGAAGCCACAGGAACTCTTGAAAACACGTGATTACTCATTTAAAATTGTGGAAAAACTAAGTCAAGACTGTGAATTCCATAGTACAAATGCTAAAAAATATATTTGAGGCCTTAAAAAAAAAAATGTTTTCCCTGAAAAAATATGTACATATTCCATATCTTGTTATGGTCATAGGTACCTATACTAGTATATACAAAATTTTTGGCTCGTCCAAAATCAAAAAAGAACCAATGTCCCAACCTTTCTTTAACCTGCTGAACGCAGCCGTAAACTTGCCTCGACCCTCAGACTTATCGTTTTCCTAACCTTAACCCTAAGTTGAGCCCTAAAACGTAATTGAAGCCACAGGAACTCTTGAAAACACGTGATTACTCATTTAAAATTGTGGAAAAACTAAGTCAAGACTGTGAATTCCATAGTACAAATGCTAAAGAATATATTTGAGGCCTTAAAAAAAAAATGTTTTCCCTGAAAAAATATGTATATATTCCATATCTTGTTATGGTCATAAGTACCTATACTAGTATATGCAAAATTTTTGGCTCGTCCAAAATCAAAAAAGAACCAATGTCCCAACCTTTCTTTAACCTGCTGAACGCAGCCGTAAACTTGCCTCGACCCTCAGACTTATCGTTTTCCTAACCCTAACCCTAAGTTGAGCCCTGAAACGTATGTGAAGCCACAGGAACTCTTGAAAACACGTGATTACTCATTTAAAATTGTGGAAATACTAAGTCAAGACTGTGAATTCCATAGTACAAATGCTAAAAAATATATTTGAGGCCTTAAAAAAAAATGTTATACCTGAAAAAATATGTATATATTCCATATCTTGTTATGGTCATAAGTACCTATACTAGTATATGCAAAATTTTTGGCTCGTCCAAAATCAAAAAAGAACCAATGTCCCAACCTTTCTTTAACCTGCTGAACGCAGCCGTAAACTTGCCTCGACCCTCAGACTTATCGTTTTCCTAACCCTAACCCTAAGTTGAGCCCTAAAACGTAATTGAAGCCACAGGAACTCTTGAAAACACGTGATTACTCATTTAAAATTGTGGAAAAACTAAGTCAAGACTGTGAATTCCATAGTACAAATGCTAAAAAATATATTTGAGGGCTTTAAAAAAAAATGTTTTCCCTGAAAAAATATGTATATATTCCATATCTTGTTATGGTCATAGGTACCTATACTAGTATATGCAAAATTTTTGGCTCGTCCAAAATCAAAAAAGAACCAATGTCCTCACCTTTCTTTAAGGAAATGAATTGCAATTCAATACATTAACTTAAAAATGAATGAACCTTATGGGCACTTGTAAGTTCATGATTTGAATTTTTATTTATTTCTTGACTCAACTGAATTGAAAAGGAATTCACCCCAGTCCTGGCATACTAGTTTCACTTGTTTTCAATTGCTTACACTTCTAGGACTTTAAATGGGAATGCTAGGTTGTTTGTCATGCTGCTGTGCAAGCTTGCATTTGTAATGAAGCATTTGATAATTGATGTGCTAAATATTTCTATATAGAAGCAAAATACAAACTCTTCATAAAAACGGCAATGATGCAGAAAATTATCCGTTTAATAGAAGCACATTAAGATGGAATTCATTTTCACAGACTTGGTGAAATATATGTTCATGCTACTTTGTAAAACATACTTGAAAAACAATCACGTTAAAAGCTGCAAAAATACAATTCCTTATTGTTAAAGGGGACACTGAAAATTCTACATTTTTGGCTCACATAGGTCTTCAGTCAGAAATAAGTAACAATAACAACAAATGCACTGACCATAGTTTTCAGCGAATGAAGGGGAACCGTGTTTTATTTTGCATTGCAAAACACACTATGCATTATGGCCGCATGTATATTTCCAGTTTTATTCATACAAGGTTCAGTCAGACTGTGACATATCTACTTAATAAGCCTTTCCACCTGACTGAAAGGATCTATACTTCAGTTTCAGTGGTGCACCTGTAAGTGGATGTGTCACAGTCTGGCTTAACCCTATTTTTATACCTCGCGGAGATGCTACGGCGTAGTCTGTGGGCAAGTGTCAGAAGTAAGGGAATGCCATTAGGGATGACGGCACCATTACTTGTCTGATGTTACAGTGTGTTTGGCGCTAGCAGGCATCACAGAACACAGTCTCTGTTACATTTCAGATAATGGGCTCTGTCCCTGGCCTCTTCCCAGGACTCTGTGACAGAAAATCTGGAGAAGCCTGTACTTCTTGAATGAGATCCAGTGTGACTTATTCTACGGTAGTGCCAAAATATTGCATCTGACAAACGTGAATTCTGCCTGAGAACGACAGGCACAGTGAAGTTTAATTTATTTCTCATTTATGTAATACGAACACTTATGTGAATCTTATATCCATGCGATGCCAATTGTGGCAACTACTGGAATGCTCAGTCAAGCTACTTCCTCATGTAAATGTAAATCATTAACACTCGCAATGGGAAATTTTATAGCACCACCATGCCAAAAATAATTAATTGAGAGCTCTGAAACTCATTTCTGATTCATTTCTAGAAGTGGCATAAGCACTGCTCCACACTTTCTACGCACATGGCGTTCATCCTTCACTTGTAAAATATGCACGCATTTCCTGTCCCTGTAAATGTATATAGCAGGGCAATACATTAGACATGAAACCATGTTAAGTGTTTAACAGAGCAGCCTGAAATGCAAACCCATTTTTCCCCTGATACCACTGATATTCCGGATTACAGCCAATTGCTTTGCCTGCATTGTAAGTACTGTGGCAGATAAGGAACACCGCCACCCATAGTTCTACATGTGTGATTGTGAAGTTCTTGAAAACTCTACAGGCTACAGGCCAAGGGGGGAGACTGAAGTAAATAAACTGAAATCGAATTTCACATCTTGGTGCTGACATCTCAGGCATTGTAGTGTGCAGAGGGTAAAATGTACCAATCAAAGCTATGGCAAGTTGAAAGGCATCCCTGACCTAAGAACAGCACCAGCGGCTTCACAGAATACCAGAAGGTATTATAAATAAACTATGACATATTACTTTCATTGGTGAATTTCAAAAGGTCATGCTCATTTGAGATTAAAGTTTGATTAAATTTAACAGGTCAAGCTGAAAGGCAAAATGCATTGTTATGACCGGACGAAATTGCCGGCTTTCGGATAGCAGCTTACAGACGAACACCCACACCTGCTGGAAAAGTGTAATATATACTAATAAAGAGGAACTTACTTTCAAAATGTCACTTCAGACAGAAGAGATGCAAAGCGCAAACCAAACAAATAAAAAGAATCCACAAAATGAAATAACCACAGCAAAATACCCCCGCTGCTTTTATTATCAATACTCACAGCTATATTTTATTGTTATTAAAAACCACAAGCCAATCACTTTTGCCTCTGATCCCCTCTTAAGAAACATTATAATATTCTCCAGAGCAGATTTCACACTCTTTGTTACATGAACATCGTCACGTTCTCAGGCTGCAGCTACAGTGTTAACACATCAGCTTTTATTGATTTCAGAAGGCATTTCCGTAACATTTGTAATATGAAGAAATTAATAATCCTGGATACGTCCTTTGGCACCATGAAGATGATTAATGCAGTGCTCAGTGTCTTTGATAAAACTATAAACTTCAGTAACAAGAGAAGTTTACAGATGAATCTGTGCACACTCAATTAGGTAATTCATATGTTTGATCTGCTCTACACTTCTAACAGCTTGGTTGGTGATGTTTTTTCTGCTATTACCGTATTGTATTTAATTTCAAAACATGTTGTTAACAATAATTTAATTGATTCTAAGACATCTGTCAGTTAGATGGAGCATGCCTAAAAGATTATTACCATTATTATCATTAATACAAACAGATTAATACAATCTGCTTTATAGGAGTTAATTTTAAATATTTTTAAACTTGTACTGGGCCTATGTTTTTAAGTTTTATTTTGTGAACTTATTTTCTCTTTTTTTAATCACAAAAGTTAATCTTTTTGTTAATCTGATTGAGGAAGAGGTTTATGGATAAAAGTTTTAGATCATTTTGGACAATTTTTCCAAAAGGGAGAAATGTATAAATCCGTGTTGCTTAGAGTTATTTCTTTCATGTGGGTGAAGTTTTTGTTATTATTATTTTTTACTGTAGCCTCGTAAAATTTCCCCCTAAACCCTTTCACAGAGTATTTGAAAAGACCCCTTTTCTTGTGCTGGTGTAGCAGATCCCCAACTTTAACTCGAGTGAATGTAACAGATTCCCTATTAATGACAGACCACACCGTGATAAGTCAGTTAAAGGGAAGACCCTTGGAAAATCCTCTTCGTGCACATCAGTGTCTCGTCTCAGTCTCATCATTGTTCTCTCACCTGAGAGGATTGAGGATGCAGACGGCAAGCCGGGGGGAACGTCATGGGTGTTTAAACACGTTCCTTGCACCACGCCTTCATTTGAATGCTCTGCGACAGTCGCTCTGTCCCACAGCACATCAATATTAAAACCTGACAGATGAGCAAAGTGCACACACCTTCACGTGGCATCAGAGAGGCTGGAGAGGTGGGCCTGCTTCATCCAAGTATTCTGATGTGGCCATGTGCGAGGTGTCCATTAGGGGGCAGTGATGGGTCTACATTTGATCAGTAGCTCCTTAGCCATGAGTGAATTACCCAGATGGGAGTGTAAGGGCATCCTCTGATAAAATCTGATGATTGATACATTTTGAAAAAAAACACCAAAAAAAAAAAACCGGAACAATCACCTTTTTGTTTCAAATATGAAACACATTTCCTTGGATAATAAGTGTTCCTGGACTTAGGGAATCATATTTCAGCAAGGAGAACAGTCCCAGTTTTCATCCTGATCCTTACAGATTTAAATTACTCAGCAAGGGCAGCAGACTGCCAGGTGAGCACTACAGGTCTCTTATTTTGGTGAAGTGGGTCCATTCTAGTACAACACCACTTTTTTTCTTCTTTTTTTCCACACACAGTGTCCTGTGTGATATGACTGCGAAAGGCACAATGGCAAAATAATTCAGTTTACATTCAGCTGCTACACTGAAGCTTTCAGTAGAATTCAGTAGACTTTCAGGGGCTTTGCTGCTGTTAGATTGAAGGTGCGGATAGGTGCCAATACATTCACGTTTGCTGCCCTTGATAAAAGAAAATTAAATTGAGGCAACAGAAGCACTGCACTGTGCTGTGCAAGGCTGCCTCTCGGCTCCGTTGTTATTATAAACAGAAGCTGCTGGATACAAGCGAGGCCCAGTGAGACCCAGCTGGACCTCAGCTTCTGATCCGTACGAAGTGCGGCTCCACACTCTGCCCATCCCCGAAACAGACACCTCAGCATTCAAGGCATACAGTAAGCACCGCTCTCTTCTATTGTGCTAAAACTGTGAAAAGTGTCTCTATAAATTACGGTCTGAACTCCAAAAAATAATGTTCTGCTGAGTCTAGAAGCAATATGCATAGACGGATCATGAGACCAATGGCCCCTGAGCATGAACGCCTCTGCGGACCCTCCCTTACTGAAAAAATTACCATGCATTCCGCAATGGGGTTGGTTGGGGCCCTCAACTGACCTTGGGGCCCTTGGACCCAACAGGCCGGTCTGGTAATCCATGCTTTCCAGTAAGGGGCTTCGTGAAGCAGACCTTCACAGACTGATGGCATCCATAATGTGGTCCTCCAGTCCTACAGCCTGTCCATGAGGACAGCTTCTCCATTCAGTAGCATATGTATCAGTGAAAGACTACTTACTGCTGGTGCTGTGGTGAAGATGGAACAATTGGTTTTGCTGATATCCCTCCATGAGCATTAATCTAATATAAGTGCATTGTGGGAGATGAGGCATGGTGAGTGCATGCATTACCTTCACATCCCCCCCTCACTGCGAACTTTAATAGCTTTCAAATCAAATCTCATTGTGCGGCTGGAGGAGTTTACAGCGAAACCTAAGAAAACCTTTGAAAATGAATGACAGCTCTCAGTTTCTGTCTTGACAGGAAATGCTTTTTTACCACTGCAGAAGGTCTTGGAATGCTACATAAAGCTGGTTTAATGCTCTGAATTGTTTACGATATGAGACCATTAGCATTTTAACATCATTACTTTTTATCCCATTCACTGAAGAATGCTTGGGGAGTGCCACTTAAAACACTAAAACTGTCAAATTGTCTCAGAAGACCTTGAACGAGAAGGTGGAGGATTTGACTCTCCACTCTCTCGCTGTCTTGGAGACTGCGGGTGCATCTTTCGCGTGTGCACTTTTCCACTTGCTCCTTGACAAGGTGTGGACTGTGAGGCCCATCAAAGCTGCTCTCTACACCTGGTTAACCAGCTGCTCTCTCCGCATAGCAGAATGGGGGTCATATTGAGGTTCGTAGAGCAGAGCAGGTGCACACATCAGCCCCCGTGCAGTGGCTGCCTTTGATCAGAGTCTGGAAAGATATCCGCTTTCACCTGCATCTGCCGCACAGCCCTCCACAACCCCCACAACTATGGCCATGAAGACAAAATGAAAACACGATGATTACCACTTCCTCCATCATCTGTTTCTTTTTTAAACATAAAAACAAACCTAAACCTACAAATTGGCTCCAGGAAGTCAGCTTATCGCATCTAGAGTAACAAAGGAAACACAGGTGACATTTTGGTAAATTAGTATCAGTTGCCTTCACTTTGGGCTTAGGAGCCAGCAGTTGGTAAAGATGCAGGAAGAATGAGGAAGCCGTTAAAGCGTGTCACTTACGGTAGCAGCGCCCGTGTGACCCTCGCCCTGCACGGGACCCTGGAGGGCAGCAGATAAGCGCTGCGGTGCGGCTCCTGTCACCGCGTACGCCCTGGCAGGCCCTGCCACCCCCCCCCCCCCCCACGTCGCTGCTATGGGCCACAAAGGTGAATATTCATGAGGGCCGTTGGCTCCCTGGCGCAGGGGCTGCCCCTCCCTCCCACCGGCGCGCCTCCTGCTCGCCTGTCGGAGCTCGCTGTGACAAGGCTGACCTTCCCGAGGACAGCTCGCCTCCAGTTAGCGCGCGCCACCGTTCCTGCCTCCCCCCGTCAGGCCCTTTAAGGGCAGCGGCGTGGGCCAGGCGCCCGTCCGACCGCCCGGCACCGGCCTGTTAGCCACGGCCACCGGGCCCGTTTACTCAGTCGAGGCTCGGGCACGTACTGGGAGCCGCCCCCCCCCCCCCCCCGGTGCGATGCCTTCTGTTGAGGAACGCTCAGTGTTTGCTCTTCGCTTCGATCTTTCTGCGATGCCAAAGGCCTCCTTTCCCCTCCCTCTGCTGGAAAGCCGCCCGGTCAGGTCTTCATGAACTTAATTAATGTGCGGCGGTCCCGCCCAGGGAAAGGCAGCCTTCACCTGGAGACTGAGCCATGCTCACAGTCTGTTCGGCTCAGCTGCACCCTGGCTGCTGTATTATTTATCATCCTCTGTATTATTCATGAAAATTTAGTTGCGCTTGAGTCAATTGAAGAATATGACAAGCACTATTATAAGCAAGGCTGAGCTCAGTTTAAGAAAGACCTGATGAATAATACACCATGAAGGAATTAATCTGTTTAAGTAAACGTCTACATGATTCATTCCAAATGCTTTCTCCGGCTTGCGGATAAATAAACAGGTTACAAGGATGAAGGCCTGTGTTTGGCTGCTGCACTGTTAATGAAGAATAGCCCAAAATAAACCTACAGAAGTTTCATCATCTGTCTCAAATCTCTTATTTTGTATCAGTTACAACAGTCCGTAGATTATGTGGTCTTGTAACCCTGGCTAATTAATATGGTGTTGGGTACTCAGCTCTGGATCAAAGTATTTTTATGTTTCAGTCACATCTATCTTTGTGTGTCTTTTAATCCTCTGACAGCTCTGATAGAAATTTTATGCATGCTTTGGGATCTTATGTATAATTTAACAGCCAAGTCTTTTTTATTGCAGGTAAAATTAATTCTTAATCATATGCCTGCCAGCTTTGAATACAAAAACAAAAGTTCCACCCCAAATGCTTGGAAAGTGTAGTGAACAGAAAGATCCCTTTTCTTTTCAACAACTGCCAGAGACCGAAGGCTTGTCATATGACGTGCCATTCAAGTGAAGGCTCGGGGCAAAATTCAGCTACGGCAATTGTGTCATACGGAAAGCATGTCATCGGCTGGCCAGCTCCTCTTGCCAGCCATCCTAATTAATTTGTGTTTAATTGATTGTTAATTCTTCCGCACCATGTGAGGTTACGATTCTAAATTAGTGACGCTACGTGAGGACTCTTTGAATTAAGTCAGAGCTCTGAACAGTCAAAGCTTGTTTCACAAGACTCCTGAAAGAATCCATGATCTGGCCTCACACTTTCAAACCACAACAGCCAGACAGACTAGAAAATCCTTGCTTGACTTTAGCTCTTCATCCGAACTGAGATGACGACTGACTCTAAATCTATTGTAATGTGCAAAGAAAATGTATGAATCCAAGCAAACTTTCCCTGACCTTGCCCTACATGCCCCCCTAAGAAACTGATGTGAAAATTGCCAGAGCAAATGGCAACTCTGTGATCTTTTTTGAATTATACTGATTACACCTTTACTCGAATGGCATGGCCTATAACTCTGTGATAGGCTTGACCTCCCTAAACTAATTCTCTTTGAGAGCAGCATTATGGAACCGTGTAATCACATATATTTTTTATTGTTGCTGTTGTTTTTTTGTTTTCCTTTGCTGCGCAACTGAGCTATCCTCTCTGATATATGCTCGCCCCGCCCATTCAGATTGATTTATCCAGCGGTCGCAATGCATTTTCCCCAACAACGCACTCACAATCTCATATGTCTGTGGCTTTATGAGGGAAGGGCTCTCGCCTGCATGCTGATAGAAGGCTTATCTGCGATGGAAAAACGTCGGCAGCATAATCAAAGTGCGAGGGTATGCATCCGCAATACCTGGACTCCGCAGCGGCATGATAATCACATTCTCTCACTTCCTGGCAAAGTGCTGTGACTGAGAGACACATTAAGAATGCACTGGTCCTTTGTGTCTCGGTGTAATTGGATCGAGGGTGCTGCGCATACCGCGTTTCTCCGGTTACTGTATGTATGAAGGAATGCGTGATTGGTGAAATGCTTTTAGGCCAGTCTGCAGATTCAATATACATATTCTCACCTGTCAAAATTATACGATTTCCTTTGTAAACCTGCTACAAGGTTTATTTAATTTCATTACCAGCATGCTGTCTTGGAGACAAACAATTCCGGCAGGGTAGCACGGACCAGTGACTGGCGTGTAATTTTTTCGGGCGTTCTTGGTGGCATGCATTGTTAGACACGGGAGGCCTGTCTGGCTTGCTGGAACCTGAAATGGGGAAAAGCTCTTAATTTTCCTGTGAATGAGGGTGACTGTATACTATTTCCTGTCAGCAGAAGGAAATGCAAATTTGGCTTTCCGTCTGCTGTTTCTTTCCCCCAAACCTCGCGTATGACATGTTTAGACATTTTGACACCATTTGATTCCTACAAAAATTCCAGGTAGAAACAGTGTTTCAAATTGCTTTTTTGGTTGCAATGTAACAATCTCTCTTTAACAAATAAATGAAATAGTTCATTAGTTTAGTTTAAATAGCAGGCAGGGACATAACACCTATATTAAAATAAGTTATCCATTATGATCTAATATTTTTGTCTATGTTGCTGGGACCAGCAGGTGTGCAATTTCTTGAATAAAATAAGTGCTTAAGAAACAAAAATGTTTCATGATGTGGACGCTCTTGATGTGGAATGGTAAAAGGGAAGAAAAGCCATGCAGTGTTGTGAAGGTGCTGACAATTCTGGGGGTTTAGGTGGAGCTGAAGTGTATTTTGTGTTGTTGGTCTTTGGTATATTCCTGCTTGACAGGGTGTTTTTCTCACAGGGCAGAACACAATGCAGAAGGGACCATCTGCTTGAAAAACATTTTTTTCCTTTCTTACAGGTACAGTATCTGTTATGGTTATGAATGAATTGACCTTCTGCTTTCCTCGTTATGCTTTGTATTTGTGGCATCTACCACCTGAAAGGCCACAGTGACAGCTTGGTCCAAGAAGTGGTTCAGCTCCGCGCAGAGGAGGTACAGGAAGCAAAATTACAATAATTGATAGGTCTTAGGTTTTGTTTTAACTGCAGGAATGATAAAGCATTCGACAAAGCACTTGTCTCCTAAGTGTTTGTAAACACCATCTGTTTTTATGAGGTCTTTTTTCCTTACTTTGCACTTAAGCTCAATGAAAACGGAAGCTTACTGTGAGGGGAAAACAGGCAGATTGAACAGGATGGCTGTGAAATCAGTTTTAACTCTATGCTGTCTGGACAATAATGTCCAGGTAGAGAGCGCATATAGGCAGTCTTGAACTGCTACTCGATTTAAATAATATACAAATTAAACACGCTGAAATGTAATTGAATACAATTTAAATAATACATTCTTTAATCAAAGCACTTAAAGTCGTGCATTCTATAACTGGTGACACAAATGTAATTACTTTCCCATTACTGCAGAAGCATAGCCAGCTGCGGTGTCATGTGAAAATCTTGAATCTGTAGAGCCAATAAGTTTACAAAACCGCAGCATTTGAGCCCATAAAATTGGTGACAAGCGTGCAGTTTGTTGTGCCTTTGCGGGTGGGGAATTTATCTGTTCATATCTATTGGATGTTCATAAGATAGCTAATGAGCAGCAAGGCCTCGCTGCTTCTGTGATTGACAAAAACACGTCACATGATCACATGGGAGCTACAGTATACGACCTTTCTGCTGACTTGCTGTTTTATGAACACCAAATAGATATCAGATATCCTGGAAGCATTTCATGTGGCCCCTTAAGTTTGGGCTGTTTACTACAACATCAGGTATAATACATTTAAAAAAAAAAAAAAAAACAGTATACCACATGGTGACAATGATCCTTATTGCAATTTTTAATCATGGTGGTATATCGCCCAGCTCTAGTTGGTGGCAGTGCATCTCACACACTCAAATTGTTTGGCTGCATTTATGGAAGATGTCTTGGCAATTGGTTTTGTGCATACTTGTTGCATTTAAGATTTGAGTTTTTATATTGAAATATTTTTCCTGCCTTCTTCAACTAATGTGAAGGTCTCTCATTTCCTCTTGTACTCTAGGCTAGTCTCTTGGCAACAGGTCTGTAACTATGCACAGGCACGCACTCAATTACCATATAACACATTTAATCAGAGCCCTTTCAACATCAAGTCTAAATAGTCATATGCCGAATTACTGTGTGCTTTTACTTCTTGCCAATCCAAGGACACACGCTAGTCTGAACAATAACCACAGTGACAAATATGTGACAGACATAATTTTTTTGATTGAATGTAATTGTAAAAAACAGCAAAATTTTAAAAGTAAGTATGTATAACAGAATTACCAACAGATGTACAGTAATAATTTTACACTTACAAGGAAGAGGTATATTACTCGCAAAACTGTCACGGGGGAACGAGAGGCACTGCATCTGTTATCTAGCGTTAATCAAGCTGATTGTTATGAGTTTAGCTCCCCCTGGTATTCAGTTTGAACTGTACATGCCATGATGATAATTCTGTATTTGAAACATCAGAGGTCAGGAGCCAATTGAAGCGTGAATTGTTTTATGATTGTGGTACTTAATTGTAAGGCTTCAAGATGCCACTGACAGAAGAAAGAAGGAAGACTAATGTAAAATGACGCTTTTCCCTGGCCTCTGCATCTATCCTTTAACTATGTGCCATCTCAAGTCAAAGTAAATGAACAAGTGGACCCTGATGAAAAGGTTTACCATGATTTAGTCCTAAATATGGCATGATGATATGAGGTCGTCGATGCTAAAATGGTCGAGGCCTTGAGGCTTTGCCTATAGCACTAACAGCAGCTTATTCGCCCTTATGGCTGCTAATAATGGGAGTTCTAAATGCACCCAATAGGGCAATGAAAAAAGATGGTAGAATCTAACAAACACCAAGCACTCCTGATTTGCACTCTGCTTATCTGTTGTGCCTGTTGTGCTTAAATATTGGAATGTAGTGTATTGTGTTTTGCACATGATTAAGTATCAAGTGTTTTGACTTTGATTACCTTTCTCACAGTCTTACTTATGCAAATTGCTGTAATTTGCTATCTTAACCCTCATATTTTGTTTTGGGTCAGTTTGACCCTATTCAGTGTTTGACATCTCTTAGAAACCTTATTTTTTCTATCTTGATACCAAAAAAAGTAAACATACAAAAAGCATAATGCTTTGTTTATAAAGGTCCTGTACCAACGTTGTATACAAATGTGTTGTGTAGCATT
This sequence comes from Anguilla anguilla, assembly GCF_013347855.1. NCBI lineage: Eukaryota > Metazoa > Chordata > Actinopteri > Anguilliformes > Anguillidae > Anguilla > Anguilla anguilla. The sequence goes on along the minus strand of NC_049216.1, from coordinate 26,452,053 downwards.
ATTTTGACCTGAGGCTTTGTAGCTGTATAAAAAGTAAAGAAAATATACAACTGTTTTTAATTTTTTTCATCTCAGATGGGTGATTCTTCTGGCAATTTCTCATACAGGTTTCAATCTTTCACTTACTTCAGGCTCTAAAATAAGTTTCTCACAGATTCTTAATAATTAGGATAAAAGGCTAGTCATTTGGGACAAACTAAGAAGGCAACACAGAAAGAATCAGATTGTTCTATTACAGTTATTTTGTGTTGGTTTAAACCCAATTGGATGCCAACCATAAAAGGCATCAGAGGCTTGCATTCTAATAGCCATGGCTTCTAGTACTCGGACAACATGATGTACTGATGTTCTGCAGGTGATCTAAAAGACACCAGTTGCCATTTCCTAATTCTAGCCAGTAGGACAAGATTGGACAAGGCTATCTGTTTATTGCAGTTCTTCTCTCTGCGTCAAACTCTGTTTTATCAAATTAGTGTATTAGCGCAGCATTAACTGCAAAATTAGCAATAAGGAAAAAGGTCAGTATTGTCTTCAAGATGAACTAGCGCGTTGCCTTTTCATAAAGTGCAGGCTCCATAATAAAAGTACTAATGTGTTTTATTTTTGTCAGGAGAAAGGGGCCTTGGAAATATTTATCCATCCTAAGTGTCGTCCATCTTGGATGAAAAGGAGGCTTATTGTTTAATGAAGAGACTCAGAAGTATCCTGACCTTCAGTCTAATGGGTACTATTCTCTGTCTGCAGCCTGCTGAGCCATTTTGAGATAATTAAACACAAGGAGATGCTCTTATTCTCTCAAGGGTAGTCACGTGATCTCAGATTTTTACCAGAATTTTTTTTTCTTCATAAATATGGATTTCTGAGCTCCGATGGGCTCAGTTTGTTAAGCAGGACATTATCTTTATCAGTAACCCACTGAAAGCATCCTTGGCTAGATGGATGGAGTCTGGCTCCAGAAGGCGAACTCCTGAACTGAATTCAGAAGTTTGGCATACAGGGAGGCATGCATGTGCCTGCACGTGTGGCTACTTTGTGACAGACGTACACGGAAGAGCGCTCAGTTCACTGTGTGTGTGATCTAGAGTGGGAGTGTTCCTTACCTTTGTTTTCAGCATAGCTACTTCTGTGTGAGTTGTGATCATCTTGTAGCATTATGCTTTGATGTCAGACCCTTATTGAAAAATTGAGTATATTCAGCTATATTCTGTTCCACCCAAGAACAGAATCCGCCATTTTCAGTGCCGAACAGTCATCGCATGGTAAAAAATACAGAATTGTCTGTGGTATAGTAAAAAGCTGTAATGCTGCATTCTGGTAAATGATCTAAATCTATTTCAGAGAAACAAATACTAACAGGATTGCTTGATCTAATTTCGAGTACATTTCATTATTTAATCAGTTATGGATTTTCCAGACTTACAGTATGGGTATCACAGCTCAAGAGTCAGGGAACATTGTGTCTTTTCAGAAATCTGAAAACAATAAATATTAGCCTGAATGAATACGAGGAGGGCCAACCCAGTGCTGCATTCTGAAGAGTCAAATACAAAATAAATGAGTTCCATTGCAGTGATCCAAGCATAAAACTGTGATCCAAGCATACTCTTTGGCATCCCTGTTTAATATGGTGGAGTTCAAACAATGTGAAATGTTTTAAAGGCATACTGTAGTCTCACAGTGAATAAGAGCACTGAATGATGATTAACACATGCAAAGCAACTCCACTCCCTGCCATGGCAGCAGAATCCAATCACTCCAACAAGAAAGCATTTAACAGAAGCACGCCAAGGGGTTACGGCAGACCACTGACACAACAGAATGAAGTGAACCAGACCAAACCGTGTTTTTGCTGGACCGCATTATGTTACGGTGGCCAGTTCAGTTGCGTTTCCCTCGTAGTTTGATTGTTTCTAGATACGATATTGTTTTCCTGCTGAGGACTGTTAACTTCAAATAGGAAACAGAGCCACTGCACAGCAGAGAGCTGACACACTTTTCTTCCTTTCAAGTTATTCATGTGAGTAAACTAGAGTATTGGGAACAAGGCACGGCGTTCTATAAATATTAATACTTACCCATGCCATGGGAGACATGCACGTGTATTCATCTCACCCAAGTGAAGCACTAATGTAGGCTTTGTTTTTTTCTGAAACTCCTTAAGGTCTGTCTGTCTGTCAGATGTTGGATGTGATTAGAGGAATAAGGAGGTGCATCACACAGTGTGGCACAGAGACACTAGGGGCTAAGCTGGGAGGTTTTCAGTCATAACTCCTTTCCCTGAGGAAAACTGGTATGGGGGGTGGGGGGGGAGGTGTGGATGTCTAAATGGGGTTTTATTTTCATTCTGCTTTCTGTTAAATACTGTATGGTCTTCAGTGAGGAAAAATCTGCCCTAGATTACTGAAGTTCCCCTCCCTTATCTTTCCTGGTAAATTATTGAGGGGAAAGTATAAAAATCTATTTTCTTCAGCTCTGATCATTTATAAATAGCTGTGACATCATCCTTTGAAATACTGCAGGTTTTCTTTCTGTAGGCATAACCTCAGTCTGGTGCACATTTACCAGCCATCAACAGTTTGAACTCATATCTCTCAACATATAAATGGGCCTGGCGAGTCTGCTAATGCATTGCTGACATGCTATTCAGACAAGGGAGGACAATTTCTCTTCAATAGGCATTGTCATCTGATATATACTAAGAGGAAATATATGGAGCACAACCTGCATTCAGTTTGCTTGTAATGGGAAATCCTGTGGTCAATGGTCTATTTTTTTTATTTAATAACTGCAAGTGGATCCATGTCCTGTGATATTACTCCTTAAAGCTGCTTGGAAAAACATAAAGCCATGTCATAAATCCACAAAGGCATAACTAGTTATTGGACTCTAGGATTATATCCTAGAAATAAAAATGACCTCCTGAATAACATACCGGTCGGTGTCTGCTTTGCTAATAATGGCAAGTGTATCTGGTCAAAAAAAAAGAATAAAGTCAGCATTTGGGGAGGATGCTACCGTTCGCTTCTCTAAAAGCCCACACACACGCTTCATGCACAAATGTTCACTGGTTTCTCCACACAGAGCGATACAACACTAACTCAGGTGGTGTTGGGAGTTGGGAGACCTATTTTGCCACAACTTGGTGGGATCATGTGCAGAAAGTTGCTGCCATCTGCTGCATTAGCATATGATGCTGACTGAAGATGAGAATTATTATTATTATTATTTTTTGTTGCTGCCATTTGCTGTACTAGCATATGATGCTGACTGAAGATGAGAATTATTATTATTATTTTTTTTTTTGTTGCATATAGCAGGGCTGCATCACACAACATGCGATTATCTTTTCTTCATTGCTTTGAGAGAAAGATCGCTATCGCTTCAGTAAGATGATTCGGCCTGTTGTCCAGACCTCTCTCTTTCCCCTGATGGATAAATATTGACTGAATCGGATGAAGCAGATGGCTGAAGCTCCAGCCAGGAGAGCAGCGTCTGGTCCAGGTGCCCAGCGGACCAGAGTCCTGCATCAGGCCGGCTCGTATGCATGGGCCGCTGCCAGAGACCCACACCGCCACAGGGACAGGAAGCTGCCCTGCGGACCCCGCACGTCTCACACTACAGCTGCTGCTCCAGCAGCCAGGCCCTCGACTTCCTCCCGCTCCTCTTCAGCTCTCTTCAAACACCTGCCCGAGAGGAACCTGACCCTGTATAATACGTTCGGATACAAGGCGATCTCAGTGTTACACAGACTCCTCTGCATACAGAGCGTCGCCTTACGAGCAGCCTACATTAGCCAGTTGATTTCGATTTGATTAGGGTAATTTGGCAAGCAGGGTAGGGATGAACTCCCACAGTCACCCCAAGAAACAAACTCAAGAGGAGCAGTCCCAGCACTGCTATCAACCTCACTGTTGTTCTCCAGCTCACCATATACAAACAATGTTGTCTGTTTGCAACTATAACACTTCAGTCCACAAGCAGAGCATCAAAGTGTCCATGGATTCATAGACATGCCAATGAGATCTGAGATGATTTGTCTACACTGGAATGATATGTCAGTGATACATTTTGATGCATTTTAAGACACACAATGCATTTATTCCTGGATGTAATAGTCAAATTCCCTCAATATTAGATTAAACTTCTGCTTCTGGGGTTAGACACCTCTTTCCTTATGGAGTCTAGATGCATTATCCGTAATTGCCCCAGGATCCTATAGAATGACTGAGAGGCAACATCACCCTAATCATGTTCTCAGGTCATGTGGTTGAAATTGTGGGATGTGCCAATCGTTTGCAGTGTTAAAAAAAGAAAGAAACAAACCTGCTAAAAGTAAATTCTGATTATTCCATTTTCACATTGCTTCTCAGGCGCTCTTGGCACATTTTTCTCTGTTCTATGAGTGTCCCTGAGTTTGCCTTGATAAGCCTATAATAAATCAAATAGTTCTCCCCTTGGTTTATGTTGCCACGGTTCTGATTCTCTAAGTGATGAAACGTAGCTAAGCTATGGCATCAGTCTTTCCATTTACTGTGATATCACTCCTTAAAGCAACTTGGCAAAAGGCAAAGCCCAATCACAAATCCATATAGGCATAACTGGACTCATAGGATTATATCCTAGAAATAAAAACAACCTCCTGAATAACATACCGGTACCTGCTTACTGCTTAGCTAATATATCATTCACTGTACAGTATTCATAATCTGCACAAGAATTCCTGTCATTTGCATTTGGCTGTGTGGAATTTGCCAATATCAAGTCTCTGTGTTGGAACCCAGGAAGTCTCCTTTAAATACCACACAAGCAAATATGCAATGTGTTGATAGCCATTAAGTTTGTAATTCCCTTCTCTTAATCCTTCACAATACTGAACTGATAGCTAATGGAGAAACGAAGTGAGAAACATTATTTTAGAATTATAATCTCAGTATGAATGGAATAGGATTAGCCTTAATAACATTTATTTTGTGCCAGGAAGAAAGGATATGAAAATGTATTGCCTTTTCAGTGACAAATGACTCCGTATTCTCAGAATGTCAAAGTAAATTGATATGAATTGCATATACTACAGCAACATCCTCCCTAAAGTGTACTCTTTCTACAAATATAATGAAAAACGGTGAACTGTCTTGACTTTATTTCCACTGAAACTTTCTTGGATCTGAACTCTATAATAAAGAAGCAATCCATTGAAAATAATAGACACATGACAAAGTCCATACCATAAAAGCTATAACATACTCTGAAAGAGAATTTTAACATAATTTGTTTCTACAAACATATCATTAGGACCATACTGAATTCCATATACTTCTTTAAAAAATTAAAGGTTTATTTCAGTGGGAAATCACAAGCTTTCCATGAAAATCTATTGGCCACATGGACAAATGAGACAAAATGAGATTTTTTATATTGCTCTATATGATGTGAACATAAAAATTTAAGGATATATTTAGCTAAGATGTTTACTTGCTAAATAGCACAAGACACATTCAGTAGATCTTGGCAAATCTTTCGGCCTTGTACACGTGTAAATATAAATGTATTCTCACGTAAGTGATTTTTTTTTAATGCCCAATGGCTCGTTTTTATTCAAGTGTGGTATCATGAGCAGTAAATCATACTCTGACTGGAATTTTTTTCAAGCCCAAGATCTAGATGGTTTGTTCCAATGACATGCTAATGCGGCATACATGAAAACGAGCGAAGCTCAGCATAATGGATCATTCACACGTTGATAAAATCAATTATACGGTTTCACGGTGCTTGAAAAATAGATGGCATGGTTTACCGAATCTTACAGCGAGATCGCACCATGATAAATCACAGTTAATAATGGGTTCTTTACTTTCTTTGATGCTACTTGTGATTGTGGTGGAGAGGAGGCTGTGAGTTCTCTATTGAGCCGATAGTAACTAAACGTGAGCCCAGGCCATAGTAGTTTCACACCGAAGCGCAAGAACGCTCAGCAGCTGGCCATGTTCTGCTTAGAACCATGAAATCCTGGGTTAAATGGATAATGCAACCACAACAAGCATGCACTTTGTTTGCCCTCAGCTGATAACACCGGTGGCACTTCAGAACACAAGAGTTGCAGGTGCAATACCTTCTGGCCCAATGTGCTTTGGCGTATTTATCCACTGTAAAATTGTAACCTTTTCTTGAAGCCTGAGGAAAATATGTTCACGGTTCTTTTTTCCAACAGGCAGCTGAAAATGCAGCAAGATCTCATTTCTAAACTTCATTTAATCCCACCTTTAGACTAAGCCATAAGTATGCACATTGATCGGAGGTCCTATTTAGATATATATCACTTTTCAGAGCACGACTTCACTCTCACAAGAAAATAATGTTTGAACTTTACAGTCTAAATAAATATGGATGCTTCATGTTGAATTTAAAATGTTGTGTGAATGGATATTGTTTCTGACTGTTCTTTTTTTTGTATTTTTAATATAGTATTTTGATAACCTATTGACAACCTACTGTTTTTGCCAACTTATTGACAGAAAAGTCACAAGACCAAGTTACCTTCCATGTTTCAAAGATATATTAGGATATTCACATTCCAAAAGCAAGGTGGAGTGGGGGTGGTGAGGAAGGGATCACCCCTGTTAAATAATGCAGCAAACTCCATTTTGAAGTCGAATGGTCGGTTTTATCAACCCGGTCTCATCACCTATACGTTATGCTATAGGTTGATGTCTGTGACATGGAAACCAGAGGAAAAAAACTATCGGGACACCTTTTTCCTCTTGAATGTAAACCTGATACATAATGCACATTAGACACATTAGGATGCCTAATAAGAGGATGATGCAGTACATTTGCTCCTAAGCATAACCTAAACCCTGGCAGGTTTCAGCCATTATGTGCACGCTTCTCACACAAAAGCACAAACCCAACATGTAAAAACAAATGTGAGGCTATTAAATTCTGACGACCTTTCAGCTCCTCAATGATAGAATTTTAATTTGACGTCTTTTAAAAAAAAAAGAATCAATGGCACGGACAAGAGACGCTCACAAAGGCGCTCACTTTTGAATTGACTGAAAGGCCGCGTGGCACAATTAAGAGCAGCCTGCCGCGGCCGTCCAGCGCTGATGACATTTCCTCTAAATGCGGGTGAAATGTTATGTCCCTGGATGAAAGCCGCCCTGAAAAGGAGAGCGCTACAGTAGCCGCACGCTGACGTGAGGAAACGTGGTGCTCGAGATGGCGTGATGCATTCAGGAAGACGAGGAGGAGAGGAGTGGTGTATCGTTAGAGTGCTTTTCCTTTCACCATGAATAATGAAACATGCCGTGAAATGTGAACGCGGAATATCTCAAACTGAAAGCTTGACTGGGGTACATCTCTTTTCGGCTTTGTAGACTGAATTCTGAAAGTGCACATAGGACTGTGGTAATATTAGTTAACCCCACTGACGTATTTTAAGGAGCTGTAGTGCAAACACTCCTGGGCACTTGTGAATGAGCTATTTTGATAATTTTTTTAATTTACTTTTGCCAGGTTAGTAATTTCATGGCCAGCTACAGAAGTGTTTGCTTCAGCATGGGTTGGGTCATGCAACAGGGAGGGTGTGTATCAATAATAATTAAAAAGCATTCAGCACTGTGTATATTTGGTATTATGTATATATATATATATATATCTTTTTCATTTTAACCCACCCAGATGACCACTTAACTCAAATGCAGGTGCTCTGTGCTGTATTGGTGAATTTACCAAAGTGCACATATTAATGTTAATCATATTGGGCAGATTAGCAATCACACAAGACTGCTTGAAGGATGTTGAGGTTGAAAATTGAAAGTTTACAGGTGTTAAATAAATATTTGTACGTAGAGTAGAATCTCTAATATATAAAATTAAAGTTAATGTTAAATTAAAGTTAAAATTAATGTTCCGGTAACCTGCTTAAAGAATTCAATTTTTGTTATCAATTACTGTTACCTTGTTTTTACTCTCATTTTCTCAAACCAGTCCCCAAGCCAGCTGTAATGTGGTTCTCATTAGAACTGTTTTTCCTTGTCATCTGAATTATGTGGTGTGTAATTATGTTGTAATTTGCAATATTTAGTGAGAGAATCTGTTTTCTGAAAGTGCATCACCTTTCACTTACTCACTACTGGTTGGGTCTGTAAACTCTTCATGTCAGAAAGCAGTGAATAATTTATTAGTTAGTGTCTTAAGATGCCTAACAGGATAACAGGGGGACATGCTCAAACAAATAATTTCTGGATGCACATAAACACACAAAACAGAGTGGAGGCAATGTATTTCTTCAATGTATTTTTTGCTAAAAGGCATCTACTAATACACTCTGCACTGTTTATGCAATAATATAGACTGCACAGACTTTTTATGGTGTAACATAATGGTTAGAAAACTGTGCTTGTAACATCAAGGTTGCAGGTTTGATTCCCAGGTGGGGCACTGCCATTGTTCCCTTGAGCAAGGTACTTAGCCTGAATTGCTTCAGTAAAAATTGCCAGCTGTGTAAACTGATTGTATGTAAGAGAATGCAGTCTGTCAGTAAATCCATAGAATGTAAATGTACCGCAGTTTTTTTTCTTCCATTGCATATATTTTGAGTGCAAATACATTTTTAATTCTCTACAGCTCCCCCTTTACAACATTCATTATATTGGACACATACTTTTTTTAGAGAGATACAAGAGAGATACAGGACATACTGCTTTGTCTAAATTTATAGCATTTAGATTTCTTATAATTGAAAGCAATCTGTTTGGTTTAATGCTGATGTTTTTGCATCAGAACTTGATATTGACTTCATATGGGTTCAGTTGACTGAGAGGGTTTGGTTTAATAAAATGTAGTGTAGCGTACGTATTTGATCACTTAAATAGCACAGTGAACTAAAAAAGTAATGTGGTTTATACACAGGTTTTTATTGCTGCTACAAATAATAATATTACAAATAAAAAGACAATATTTTAAGTGCACTTCCAGCTAAGATGAAACTAAGCAAATAGCTTCTGCCAGGTCTCACCTGAGGACAGTTTTTTGAGGTGCCATAAATGTGCTTTTATATACAACTCTTATTGGCAAGTATATCAGACATGAAAAAACTAGTTTACTACAGCTAAAACTCCCACTACACCTACAGGTAGTTTATTCCTCTTAAACCAAGAGGTTGTTGGTTTAATAACATTTAAATAACATTATTGTATGTTTCTGGGATGTTTGTTTTGAACAGGCACTGTGTTTAATGTTCATGAAGTTTTAAAGATTGATTCAGTAATGGCCAATCCACGTGAGTTTAATAGTGCAACCTATCCCTTATGTTTGTCCACTTTGGAAGCCAGTAAACTGCTGAGCAGCTGAAACTGACTTAATCTGTGTAGCAGATGATGTGACACTTCTAAGGAACAAAAGTGTTTGCTGGTACCCAATCACTCCCTTGGAATCAGAGAGGGAATCTGAGGAGAAAGGAAATAAAGTGACAAGCACACAATGAGACTTATTGGTAACACTGGGAAATGACTGATCTTTTGCAGAGCACTGGCTCCTGGGACCAAAAGGAGAAACTAGAGCTCAGACTGGTCCCTGTGAACAAGGTAGACAGTACACCCCCTACCCCACCCCACCTCACATCCAAACCACCTGCTATACCACATAGCTGCAGCTTAGAACATGCCCTTTGAAATGGCAGCTTCAAGTCATCCTCTGAGAAAAGGATTTCATCACACTTTTCAGTCTGCCAGACACAATTTGAAAGGCATATCTCTGAAGAATGTTTCATTAAATGGTTTATTTCCTACCAAGAAGACAAATCATTGAAATGCTCAGATACATCAAATGCTTAATGGAATAATTAGGCAGCTAATTACACAGTCTTCAGCTTACTTTTATCTATTGTACAGAATATCTTGCATACTTTTGATTGGTATATTTATCTCCAAATTTAATTGCCTGTCTACTTCGCCTATTCATATGCAACAATTAAACTTCTTAAGGGTCAGTATGTTGTCATGAGGTGTATATGTATAATGACTGTAATCAAGATCAATGTTATAACGATTCACATCTCAACATTAATGACATATGGAGCTGCTAATAGCACCTTGGTCTTTAAATCGTGTTCTTTATAGGGAGCCATGAAAATTAATATTGAGAGCACATCCTGGGTCATTCAAAAATGTTTGCACCTCCTTTGTTACTGTACTCAAGAACCTTCAATGTGTTCTACCCTTCTAAGGTGTTTTTTAATGTATAAACGGCAAAATAAGCATGAATGTAATAACTGCCATTCTTCTGTCAGTGACCTACACACTATACATTATTCTATATATTATTTTAAATATGACCGCACGGTAACGGCAAACGAGGGGTGCAGCCCTCGACGGCAGGAAGCCCCTCATTACGCCACTGGAGAGTCGGGGATAAATTACCATTCTGCGCGTGGCAATATTCCCCGGCAAAGGGAGCGGTTAGCCCGCAGCCCTATCCGTTTCCTCGCTCCCGGTTTTAGATTCAATTACCCGCTGCCCGGGGTTGCGGTCCGCGAGACGCGAGCCGCGCATCCGTCTCCCCGGCGGCCTGGAGGAGGCGTCAGGGGGAATACATTACGGGTCATTGTCCCTGCGAGCGAGGTGGAGGTCTGGCCTCTTTTTCATTTAATTGCAGATTTGCCGTTATTGCTTGCCCCCCCCCCCCCCTCCTCCCCCCTCCCCACCGCCCTCCTCCCCCCTCCCAGGCGCCCCCGCGCCCCCCATCCCTCGTAAGTGGGTTTGCTTTCGGAGGTTTTGGGCACATCTCCTCAGACACCTGTTATTAATTCTCTGCAGTTTAATCAGACGGCCGAAACCGGTGAAGAGCGGCAGAGCTTCAGGCTCTGGTGGATGACAAATGAAACCCTCTTTCATGTACGGCGCCGAAATTCAGCCTCTCTCAGTCTAAACTCACACCTTCCTGTGCATTGAATTTTTATTATATGTTATTTATTTAACTGTGTTTATTTACCAGAGGATCTTGTGCAGCATGGTTTGCATCGGTGTGTATTTGTTTATTGTTTATTTGGATCCCTGGTTGCAGAGGCATCCTTGCATGACTGGAATTATATTGGTCTACTTATAGGACCTGATTTCGTCAACAGTTGTCCATAACTTTAACATTTGAATGCAAGCATTCTTTCATTTTATCTACAATCACAGGGCAGGTTCTGTGATCATCAAAAGGAGTGAACAAATTGTATTTTCACTGAGTAAAATAAATACTTGCTTTATTTATAAATCATAGTGATGGACATGTGTTTATTGAACTGTACGAGAGCACACTGATATAAAAGTCATTTGTATCTTTCATTTTACTATACTACATTACCTGCAGTGCAAAACAATGTCCAATAAGAGCAAAATCATAAAATGTCAGATTTAATTCAGGGTTTTACTTTCTTAAGTGTTTTATATCATGCTGGTGCTTCTGTCGTTCTCAAGCAGTGCAGTTTTTCACTGCTTGAGTCCCTGTATAGTTACGTTGATGCAGGAAGTTGCACCACAATTCCCTTGATTGCAGCAGCATGTCCATAAGAAATAGTGAAAACCTAAAGTAATTTAATCTAAACCCTTTAAATTTAAATAAACCCAATTTTTATGAATAATTGGGTAATATAATCAAGGTCACCCTCTGGAGGCATTACCTTGTTCTACTAGATGGAAGTTACCTTAAGTGTATTTTCTTGTTTTAATCCACAAACCCCCAAATGCCCTGATACACACCGCTGTAAAACTGGCAGGTTGTCAGAAGCTTCTGTAAGTATCTAATATATCCTTTATTGCACACAAAACCTGTCTGGGCCAATCGAAAACATACACTAAAACTGAAATTATATTCTAAAAAACAACTCTCTGAACGATTCTTTTAAAGGGATCAGACCCCGGATGCTCCACAGTGGTCATATTCTTGTTATGGGGATCATGGTGGAGTCAGTACAGTGAAATAGGATTTTAGAGACGAGGTCAAAAGATGAGTTGAGTGAAGTTCTAGTGGCTGCAGGTGGCACAGTTCTCCACTAGGGGTTCAACGGGGAACTGAGTGAGGGTAGAACAGTAAGATGACCAAAGGTAGCTGCGCTGAGAGGTCAAACAGGTGGTAGGTCTTTTAAGGAATTGAGGGAGGAATGCCCTTGAATGCCTAGAAGGCAGAGATTTTATGAATTTGATAGCCAGTGATAAGGCACTAGGAGAGCCAAGATGATAGATGATAGCATACATTAAGCTACAGCATGCCGTAGAATATCAATACATAATTAATGATTTGAACACTCACTTGCTGCCGCAGTACAATGGTTGTTAAGGAACAATGCACCATTGTTGGAAATGTATTCACTTGGGTGAAAAAGCTCAACAAAGAATACATTGAGGTAAAGATCTTTTTCTCTTGTAGAATTTAAACCGAAGGAAGGGGAGGGGACACAGAGCGGAATGGTGCATTCTTAAAGCAGACATGGTGTGCTTCTAAAACCCTTTGCATATAAAGTGGTTTAGCAGTAATCAGTTTTTAAATCCTTTGGTCTCTGTCAGTACCCTCCAATGGTAAGGCCACTAACTGAGAATGTCACTGTTGCTGTTTCAAGGAAACCAATCTCTCCTCCAGACAGTTGCTGAGCATCTAAGTGCAATATTTCTACTGCTACTAGCACTATCACTATTACTGCAATAATAATATTAATACATGAAGAAATAAACAGTACATTGTAATGAGGCCGGCTCCATCAAAATATATGAGCTATAGAATATATAATCCAATAAACAAAATAAAAACATTTAATTGCAGCATTCTGTCTTTCTATGTTAATTTTTAAAATGGCATCATACTTGCAGAATTACTTGAATAAAGTCTCTATTAAAAATACATGCTGTAAATGGATTAATAAAATTATTAACATAGCCAGAGGAGGCTACAATATTCTGTAGGGCAATCTTGCTAGCTGGTGGCATTTCTTTATAAGTGCTGATGTGTAGGAGGCTAATGTGAGTTACAATGGCCAATTCTGCTCAACTGGCTAATTTATTCTATATTTCAGTAAGGGTATAAATGTATTCAGAGCGGTATTTCCACATGTTTCTGGTTATTTGTTTCTTAAACAAAATGATATGACTTAACTTTGGGTTTGGCTTGAATGTGCCTTCATTTATGCACAGTCAGTGCTCTGCCTTCGGCTGAAAAAATAATCGTATTATAAAATGCATTTAAATGTACTCTCTACAGACCCCGTGTTATCTTACGAAAGTGACCCAGACATGTTGATTCCACCTTTAAGATAGACAAATATGAAAACGGGAGTGAGCGGGACTTTGTTAAATCCTTTTCGAACAAACAAATTTACCGGGCATTGCGTCACCCAAAAATATATTGTCTTTCAGTTTGTGGGTTGAAATACGTGTCTTTCTTATGTCTGAGATGGAACTGATCAAACAGAACCACTTTTCTCTTTCCAGTAGATTTTTACCATGTCTCAGAATACAGGTCCTGCTTGTGTTGCTGTTGTCTTGGATGACCCTTATAGAACTCTTAAAGCTTTACACTGTGGCTTCTCACACTTGGTCCTGGGGGTCCCCAGTGCATACTGGTCTTCGTTCCAGTAAATCCTGTCAATTCATTAAAGTAATTGAGAACATGAATTTGTGTGGATCCACATTTTTTTTCTTGTCTATAATGTATTCAGGTTCAGCTCACTGCTATTTGCCTTTCTAAACCCATGATTCCCACAGGCAGATTTTACATTTCAATAAACAGGCGTCCACACTCAGCAATTAGGCCCTCGGTGTGTTCACCTGTCAGTCAGCCAATCAGGTGCACTTAACCCAGAGCTCCTTACAGACAACAGCTCCATTAACAGTTCATTAGACACGTAATTGCTATTTCAGCAGGAATAAATAATGTACACAGAGGTCCCAGGACTGCCTTATACAAAAAAAAACTGCAGGTGACCTGCTCTCTGGACTGTTTAACTGTGCTGCTTGCCAGCCATATCTGTGTGAACGCTGTGCATTCTTAGGTATTAAATAATGGTAACAGTAGTGGAAAATTTTATCCGGTGCTGCACAACTATTTAAATGAGCATGGACCAGTCTGATTCTGTTTCAATGTTGAATACATTTTCTCAAACTTTTTAGAAAAGAAAAGTTTCTTTTCAAACAAAAGACTATGCCAGGGGCCAGGTGTCTCTTGCTGCATTAAAAAAAAAACCCACTGGGTTTCAGTGTATGAAGGACCCCACAGTCTGGTATCAAATCCACGCTACTAATTAGGGGAGGGGGCATTCAGTCAGCACCACAGGACTGTACTCCTCTCCTTGGGTAAGAGTGACGTCTCTGATCCAAAGGGCACCTGCAGTCTGCCCGTGACAGGTGCGCATGACGCGTGGTCCTCCAACGCTGTGCCACTCAGCTGATGCACGGGCAGTACCCGCTTCAGAGCGCACGCTTGTCTGCGCTCTCCCAAACAGGAGGAGGACACTACGCAGGTGGGACGACAGGATTGGGCATTCCAAATGAGATGAAAATAGACAATCTGGGACAAAACGTATTACCTGTCATTGTTGGGGGTGTATGGTGATGATTTTTAGCTCAGTAATTCTAAGTACCACGACAAGTATAAGTGAGTAGGTATATTCACGAATCATTGTGGCGTCACTATGAATACTGTAACTCCTATAACTTTAGGAAAGTGTTTTATAATGAGCATATATATATATAAAGCCACTCTGAAAGCATGACTTAAATAAGGTGAGCCACTTTCATAAAAGAGCTTTAGTTTCTCTTCTTAATGAGTAAGAAGGTCACCGAACCTGAAAACAAAGATCTGGTCATAATGGGGGATAATAATAATTCAAAACGGTGATGAAGCCTGTGTGGATTTAGGTGAAAAGGCTTCAAGGGCACTGTTCATTTTCCAGGACTTGAATCGGATTGTTCTGTCTCTAGATGCCTCATGGAACCGAGGAATCCATAATAGAAACTACAACCTTTATACTACCTGTAGCTAAGAGGTTAGAGGGTCAGAAAATATCCAGGTACAGTAGCATGTGTGAAGACTGAATATAGCTTTTTAGTCATAAGCGTAAATAAGTGTGCATCATTAATTAGGATTAGCCCCTCCTGCCCATAGTATTTTAAAAACAATTGAACGGTACTGAAGAAGAGGGGGTTTGTCTGTCTGTCTGCATCAAAGGGATGCTTTGCCACTTGAGGCTGTGGCTGAATCAAATCTGACGAGGGTCCGTGATTGCACCCCTTATCCCGGCAATAATCCTTGTTATTGTCAGTGTTGCTGTTGTGTTGCTGCTCTTGTACTGGCTGCCAATAAAAGGTTTTCCAGGTCCCCTCTTGTTATGATTTGGAGGTTTGATGCCAGTCATGATTGGATGAATTGGGTCGTGGTCCCTTTGCACTCATTTACACTGGTCTTGAATGGGTTTCTGTGCCACCGCTGCTCGTTTATATATTCGCAGGGTAGTGGTGACTGCTCCTTGCCCTTGCTTGTTTGGGGTTGTGCTTTCAGTGGATGGGGACCCCCAAAACAACATGCTACATAACCCTGCCTGACCAAATGCCCAGCAAACAAATCTTTCTTTTATTACAAGATTTAGATATCTATAGTGGAGGGCCACTTCAGAGTTGTCACTCTAGTACAGTGCTTTGTTTTTTTTTTTTAAAGATCACATTCTCTTTATGACAGACAAGCTGATTTAAGCTCTTGAGACTAACTCCAGCTGAATGACACCCTGCAAGATGGGGAAGCTTCTAATCCACTGAGCTGACACTATGCCTGAAGTACTATGACCTTATGGAGCATGGGCTAAAATATCTATCCCATTAAAGTGTGTTCAGAGGGTGCCTCCTTTTCTTATGAGGCATGGTGAGTCCTGAATACATTAATTGCTGATTATTATTGCAACATAGTGTCATTCCCACTGCTGTTCCTATTTGTCTCACTGTCTGAAAGTGCTGTTCTAATATAATAAAAATTACTATGTTGTCACACAACAAAAAAACAAAAAAACAAAAAAAAACAAACCGCCTGCATGCACTTGGCCTGGTTTGATGAGTATGTTTCCACAGTCCAGTGTGCATTTCTAATGGAACGTCATTAAAATCTAACAAAAATTGACCGGAGAGGTATTGACGTAATCAAATAGCCCAGCATTTTAGTTTGGCCGCAAATACAATGACTCTACTGTGTGTGGCCAGCCATTCGAGTTCTGAATGCGGACTATGTGCGTCTCTGCTTTCATTTCGGCCCTGTGTCTTAGCCGAGCTGAAGGGGGGGGGGGGGCGTGGGTGGGGGTGGGGGGGAGATGCCAGGCTTGCTGAAAACAGGATTAATCCGGGGTCTGCCTGGTTATACCTGCTTCTGCCCTCACCTGAGTTGTGAGAGGCTGACCCCGGTGAACCTCCACTGGTCAAAGCACAGCGTTCTGTCTCAACAAGCTGATGGTCGGGTGCTCGATAACGAGGGGGGGCTGCTGCTCTCGGAAACGCAGACGGGGCCAAGAATGTAACGGCATTCAGAGCCGCCCGGAAAAACCAGCCTCTCTCCCCCCTGACTGGAAATGCAAATGCACACAAGCGCCGCTTTGTTCAAGCAAAATTTCCCCTCCGTGATGTAGAGGAGATCGATATGGCTCGCGGCGCAGTATCGGTGATAACATGCTGGGCCACAAATCACTGAGGCAAATGTACACATAATAAACAATAGCTTCCAGTTTTTGCAAAGCGTGATTAAATGAGAGGTTGGCATTAGATATCTGTTATAATCCTGACAGCACGGATGTTGACGAGTGCAGACAGCGGGAGGAACAGGCACAGTCTGTCTGCTTCCTCTGTGCCGGCCCTGTCTGTCCATGCACCTTCCTCAGGACTTGTGATGCTTGCCTAACCCACACAATTTTAGTCAACACTGCTGCTCTGATAGGCATCCAATATCAATCTAACCTGCTCCCTGAAACAATGTTTTTCAACCAGGGCCACCTCACACACGCACGCACACACACACATGCTCACACACACACACACAGACATTGTTTCTCTATAGCTGTTAAATCTTTTATTGTGGCTGTAGACTAAATCTATGGCAACAATAGCCCCTCTTTTTATCTCTCCCCATAGCAACTTTTCTTCTTTGTAGTGCACAGCCTGGGTTGATGTAATACTGAAGTTCAAAACAAAAATATTAGACTTTCTTTCCTTTTGATTAATCATATGAATAGAAATCATGTTTTAATTAAAGTTTGTTGCTAAGGCTAAGACTACTGCTTTTGTATTTGACATTGCAAACATGAGAAATGTTTCATATGAATTTACCCATACCATATGGACCTCCAGTAGGATATTGTACCATGTGATCTCAACAATATGCAATACCTTCTGTGCATTTATGAATTGCCTTGTCCTGGGCTTAAATTGGGCTTGGCCATTACAGTGAACCCTGGAGGAGGCAACACAGAGGCACAAGACATGTCTGTGTTGCCTGTGTAGCACTGTGTGCCGACTGTATGTGAACAAGAGCCTCTTTTTAAAATGCAAAACAAATTTCTGAAAGGCAAATAAAGTACTAATTTCAATCAATTCAATTCAATTCAGTTTTTGCATGAAATTCACCTCATCTCACCTTTTTTTGTTATCGCTAACCCCACATGTAACAACATTATCAGTGTGGAATATTCATGAGCACAATCTACACGTGACAAATGTTGGACAGTTTAATGAACTGTCTGCTTTATGAATTTATTTTCAGTGCTCTCATCTCTGCTTTGCCCTTAAGTTGAAGGTCAGGTAATTAAGGTGCTTCCTTAATTATTACAGTCGGTCATTCCTGAATAGACAGGACTAAGGGAAAAAAAGCTGAGATGATGAAATGACAATTAAAATAGCATGTTTTCATCAACAAAGCAGCATTTTAAGAAGCAGGGTTGATTTTTTAGAAATGCTTGAAAATGGCCGTCTCATCTCATTTGGAAGCTGTGCTGGAATGAATCACAAAATCCAGTTTAACAGAATTAGATGCTGTTTCGCAAGGAATCTGACCTCTGCACTGAAGTCATGTGGAGATCACGGGCAGCAAAAAGTCCCTCAATAGTCTCTTACAGATTACAGCTATGTTAAGACAGACAACAGCATCCATTATCCAACAGAATACCAGCAGCTGACCCCTAACTGCAGTGGAACACTGCTGCATCAGGGTTACCATGACGCCATGGCAACAGCTGGTGTTCTAAAGTTAGACAATGTGTGATCAAGATGCAGTGCATTATTCCTGGGCATCTAGTCTATAGTAATAAATGAAGTTTTGATTAGTATAAATTCAGTATTATTATTATTATTATTATTAGTGTGGTTGCCTTAGGGCAACTACACTATTATTATCGCACATATTTATTATTATTATTATTCCACCCATTTTTTGGACCGCTACTCCTCCCAGAGTTTTCACACCACATACACGTGCCATATGTCAAAATGACCGGCTTCTTTGGGAATCGTGTGCTATTACTTTGTGGAAAGTTTCGCTGCACGGTTTTTGAGAAATATTAATTTTTATGCCCAATTTTTCCCCATAGAGATGAATGGAGAAGGTGACGTCATTCATATGCGAACGGTGAAGTTACAGCATTGGTCGGCTTTGCACACGTGATGCGTTCAGCTCTACGGTCTCAGCAGACAGGATAGGAAATAGCTGATTGCGGAAGTGAAAGAACGATATTCAAAATGAAAAATTACAAATGAAAACGCTGTCACCTAGGTATACCAACAAACATATGGCTTAGGCATACCCAGAAGTCCTCAATAATAATAGTATTTCACGAGATATTACGCAAATTCGTTGACGACGTTTCGTCACATGCAGCGTCTTAGAATGCTAGTGCTAACAAACAGTCATGGCTTTAATGCGATAATGAGAGCACTTTCGGTTGACCTAAAAAAACGATATTATAAAACCAAAAACAGACGTGCTGTTATACCTGGTTAGAAAGCTTATGCTCTCAGCTACTGAATAAACGAATTTTCAAACAAGCCAGACTTTGCGTATTTGCATGCTAGTGCTAACAAAGAGCGAATACGTTCTATGACATGATGACATAGCTTTCGGTTGACCTAAAAAAACGATATTAAAAAAACAAAAATAGACGTGCTGTTATACCTGGTTAGAAAGCTTATGCTCTCAGCTACTGAATAAACGAATTTTCGAACAAGCCAGACTTTACTAAAAAGTACAACAACGCCGTCAACAGCATGTATCTAAGGTAACAGATTAAACTCTGAATTGCAGCACAGTTAAATGTTTTTATTTGAATGGTAAAAATGTGCTGAACTTAACGTAAAACCATAAATCAATCACATTAATCTCCCTAGCCCTGTCTTGCTTTTTAAAATGGAGCGGTTGTGCAGTGCAGATATAACGTTTTTCCAAGACCCTCTGAAGTGGCCAGCTAGCTTTATGATTCGCCGTCACTCGTCACAGCATACCGTGAGTAAATCGCTGATCTCAAGTATTGATGAAGGGTTAATTTAGCTCTGAATACGTGTGTTGCAAATGAACTCGTTGCCGTGATGTTATATCATGTATACCATACTATGTCTCTGCTCATGCTACAGAAACTGTTCGCTCCGTTCAGCACAAAGTTGACTTTGCGTTGGCGGCAACCACACATCACAATTTCTGCAGGAATTGTCTAGTTATTATTATTATTATTAGTGTGGTTGCCTTAGGGCAACTACACTATTATTATTGCACATATTATTATTATTTTTTTTATTATTCTATCTTTCCACCCATTTTTTGGACCGCTACTCCTCCCAGAGTTTTCGCACCACATACACGTGCAATATGTCAAATCGAGCGGCTTGATCGGGAATGGTGTGCTATTACTTTGTGGAAAGATTGGTTGCACGGTTTTTGAAAAATTTGAATTTTTCTGGGCAATTTTTACCATAGAGAATGAATGGCGGAATGTTCACCTTTGTGATGTCACAATGCTCTGTCTTCTCACCCTTGTGATGTCACAATGCCCTGTCTTCTGGCAGCAGTACTCTGGTCTCTCTCTAGATTTGAACATTCTGCCATTCATCTCTATGGGGAAAAATTGCCCACAAATTGTGCAATGCCTCATTGGACATGGTAGAGAGTCCATTGTCCATTGGTGGAGATCAGCCTCGCCCCATTCCTGATTGGCTGATGTTTGATATTTCATAACTTTTGAACCGTTTGTCATAGAGAACTATGGGTCGCGTCATTGGACTCAGTAAAGACCTAGCAACCGCCTAGAACTCCATAGCAACCCCCTAGCAACACCCTAGCAACCACCTAAAACACCCTAGCAACGGCCTAGAACTCCATAGCAACCACCTAACAACACACTAGCAACCACCTATAACTCCATAGCAACCGCCTAGCAACACCCTAGCAACCGCCTATAACTCCATAGCAACCACCTAGCAACACCCTAGCAACCGCCTAGAACTCCATAGCAACCACCTAGCAACACCCTAGCAACCACCTAGAATTCCATAGCAACCTCCTAGCAACACCCTAGCAACGGCCTAGAACTCCATAGCAACCACCTAGCAACACCCTAGCAACCACCTAGAACTCCATAGCAACCACTTGGCAACACCATAGCAACCACTTAGAATACCCTAGCAACACCCTAGAAACACCCTAGCAACCACCTAGCAACACCCTAGCAACCGCCTAGAACTCCATAGCAACCGCCTAGCAACACCCTAGCAACACCCTAGCAACCACCTAGAACTCCATAGCAACCACCTAGCAACACACTAGCAACGGCCTAGATCTCCATAGCAACCACCTAGCAACACCTTAGCAACCACCTAGAACTCCATAGCAACCACCTAGCAACATCCTAGCAACCACTTCGAATACCCTAGCAACCCCCTAGCAACACCCTAGCAACCACCTAGAACTCCAAAGCAACCACCTAGCAACACCCTAGCAACCGCCTAGAACTCCATAGCAACCACCTAGCAACACCATAGCAACCGCCTAGAACTCCATAGCAACCACCTAGCAACACCCTAGCAACACCCTAGCAACAACCTAAAACTCCATAGGAACCACCTAGCAACACCCTAGCAACGGCCTAGAACTCCATAGCAACCACCTAGCAACACCCTAGCAACCACCTAGAACTCCATAGCAACCACCTAGCAACACCCTAGCAACGGCCTAGAACTCCATAGCAACCACCTAGCAACGCCATAGCAACCGCCTAGAATTCCATAGCAACCACCTAGCAACACCATAGCAACTGCCTAGAACTCAATAGCAACCACCTAGCAACACCCTAGCAACCACCTGGAACACCATAGCAACCACCTAGCAACACCCTAGCAACCACTTGGAACACCATAACAACTGCCTAGCAACACCCTAGCAACCACCTATAACTCCATAGCAACCACCTAGAAACACCCTAGCAACTGCCTCAAACATCATAGCAACTACCTACCACTGTTCACTCTGTTCAGCACAAAGTCGACTTTGCATTGGCGGCAACCACACTTCACAATTTCTGCAGGAATTGTCTAGTTATTATTATTATTTATTCCGCCCATTTTTTGGACCGCTACTCCTCCCAGAGTTTTTGCACCACATACACGTGCAATATGTCAAATCGAGCGGCTTGATCGGGAATGGTGTGCTATTACTTTGTGGAAAGATTGGTTGCACGGTTTTTGAAAAATTTGAATTTTTGTGGGCAATTTTTCCCATAGAGAATGAATGGCGGAATGTTCACCTTTGTGATGTCACAATGGTTTGTCTTCTCACCCTTGTGATGTCACAATGCCCTGTCTTCTGGCAGCAGTACTCTGCTCTCTCTCTAGATTTGAACATTCGGCCATTGATCTCTATGGGGAAAAAATTGCCCACAAATTGTGCAATGCCTCATTGGACATGGTAGAGAGTCCTTTGTCCATTGGTGGAGATCAGCCTCGCCCCCCTTCCTGATTGGCCGATGTTTGATATTTCATAACTTTTGAACCGTTTGTCATAGAGAACTATGGGTCGCGTCATTGGACTCAGTAAAGACCTAGCAACCGCCTAGAACTCCATAGCAACCCCATAGCAACACCCTAGCAACCACCTAGAACACCCTAGCAACGGCCTAGAACTCCATAGCAATCAGCTAACAACACACTAGCAACCACCTGGAACACCATAACAACTGCCTAGCAACACCCTAGCAACCGCCTAAAACTCCATAGCAACCACCTAGCAACACCCTAGCAACCACATGGAACACCATAGCAACGACCTAGCAACACACTAGCAACCACCTAGAACTCCATAGCAACCACCTAGCAACAAACTAGCAACTGACTAGAACTCCATAGCAACCACCTAGCAACACCATAGCAACCGCCTAGAACTCCATAGCAACCACCTAGCAACACCCTAGCAACCACCTAGAACGCCATAGCAACCACCTAGCAACACCCTAGCAACGGCCTAGAACTCCATAGCAACCACCTAGCAAAACCATAGCAACCACCTAGCAACACCCTAGCAACCACCTAGCAACACCATAGCAACCGCCTAGAACTCCATAGCAACCAACTAGCAACACCCTAGCAACCACCTGGAACACCATAGCAACCGCCTAGGAACATCCTAGCAACCACTTGGAACACCATAACAACTGCCTAGCAACACCCTAGCAACCACCTGGAACTCCATAGCAACCACCCAACAACAAACTAGCAACCACCTGGAACACCATAGCAAATGCCTAGCAACACCCTAGCAAACACCTAGAACACCCTAGCAACGGCCTAGAACTCCATAGCAACCACCTAGCAACACACTAGCAACCACCTGGAACACCATAACAACTGCCTAGCAACACCCTAGCAACCGCCAAAAACTCCATAGCATCCACCTAGCAACATCCTAGCAACCACTTAGAATACCCTAGCAACCACCAGGAACACCATAGCAACCACCTAGCAACATCCTAGCAACAATCTGGAACACCATAACAACTGCCTAGCAACACCCTAGCAACCACATGGAACACCATAGCAACGACCTAGCAACACACAAGCTACCACCTAGAACTCCATAGCAACCACCTAGCATCAACCTAGCAACTGCCTAGAACTCCATAGCAACCACCTAGCAACACCATAGCAACCGCCTAGAACTCCATAGCAACCACCTAGCAACACCCTAGCAACCACCTAGAACTCCATAGCAACCACCTAGCAACACCATAGCAACCACTTAGCAACACCCTAGCAACCACCTAGCAACACCATAGCAACCGCCTAGAACTCCATAGCAACCACCTAGCAACAATCTAGCAACCGGCTATAACTCCATAGCAACCACCTAGCAACACCCTAGCAACCACCTGGAACACCATAACAACTGCCTAGCAACACCCTAGCAACCGCCTAGAACTCCATAGCAACCACCTAACAACCACTTAGCATACCCTAGCAACCACCTGGAGCTCAATAGCAACCCCCTAGCAACACCCTAGCAACCACCTAGAACTCCATAGCAACCACCTAGCAACACCATAGCAACCACCTAGCAACACCCTAGCAACTGCCTGGAACACCATTACAACTGCCTAGCAACACCCTAGCAACCGCCTATAACTCCATAGCAACCACCTAGCAACATCCTAGCAACCACCTAGAATACCCTAGCAACACCCTAGCAACCGCCTATAACTCCATAGCAACCACCTAGCAACATCCTAGAAACCACTTAGAATACCCTAGCAACCCCCTAGCAACACCCTAGCAACCACCTAGAACTCCATTTCAACCACCTAACAACACACTAGCAACCACCTGGAACACCATAGCAAATGCCTTGCAACACCCAAGCAACCGGCTATAACTCTATAGCAACCACCTAGCATCACCATAGCAACCGCATAGAACTCCATAGCAACCACCTAGCAACACCATAGCAACTGCCTAAAACACCATAGCAACCACCTAGCAACACCCTAGCAACCACCTGGAACACCATAGCAACCACCTAGCAACACCCTAGCAACAACCTGGAACACCATAACAACTGCCTAGCAACACCCTAGCAACCGCCTATAACTCCATAGCAACCACCTAGCAACATCCTAGCAACCACCTAGAATACCCTAGAAACACCCTAGCAACCGCCTATAACTCCATAGCAACCACCTAGCAACATCCTAGAAACCACTTAGAATACCCTAGCAACCCCCTAGCAACACCCTAGCAACCACCTAGAACTCCATTTCAACCACCTAACAACACACTAGCAACCACCTGGAACACCATAGCAAATGCCTTGCAACACCCAAGCAACCGGCTATAACTCTATAGCAACCACCTAGCATCACCATAGCAACCGCATAGAACTCCATAGCAACCACCTAGCAACACCATAGCAACTGCCTAAAACACCATAGCAACCACCTAGCAACACCCTAGCAACCACCTGGAACACCATAGCAACCACCTAGCAACACCCTAGCAACAACCTGGAACACCATAACAACTGCCTAGCAACACCCTAGCAACCGCCTATAACTCCATAGCAACCACCTAGCAACATCCTAGCAACCACCTAGAATACCCTAGAAACACCCTAGCAACCGCCTATAACTCCATAGCAAATGCCTAGCAACACCCTAGCAACCGCCTATAACTCCTTAACAACCACCTAGCACCACCCTACCGACCGCCTAGAATTCCATGAAACCACCTAGAACTCCATAGCAACCCCCTAGCAATACCCTAGAAACCACCTAGAACACCCTAGCAACGGCCTAGAACTCCATAGCAACCACCTAACAACACACTAGCAACCACCTGGAACACCATAACAACTGCCTAGCAACACCCTAGCAACCGCCTAAAACTCCATAGCAACCACCTAGCAACACCCTAGCAACCACATGGAACACCATAGCAACGACCTAGCAACACACTAGCAACCACCTAGAACTCCATAGCAACCACCTAGCAACAACCTAGCAACTGACTAGAACTCCATAGCAACCACCTAGCAACACCATAGCAACCGCCTAGAACTCCATAGCAACCACCTAGCAACACCCTAGCAACCACCTAGAACGCCATAGCAACCACCTAGCAACACCCTAGCAACGGCCTAGAACTCCATAGCAACCACCTAGCAACACCATAGCAACCACCTAGCAACACCCTAGCAACCACCTAGCAACACCATAGCAACCGCCTAGAACTCCATAGCAACCACCTAGCAACACCCTAGCAACCACCTGGAACACCATAGCAACCACCTAGGAACATCCTAGCAACCACTTGGAACACCATAACAACTGCCTAGCAACACCCTAGCAACCACCTGGAACTCCATAGCAACCACCCAACAACAAACTAGCAACCACCTGGAACACCATAGCAAATGCCTAGCAACACCCTAGCAACCACCTAGAACACTCTAGCAACGGCCTAGAACTCCATAGCAACCACCTAGCAACACACTAGCAACCACCTGGAACACCATAACAACTGCCTAGCAACACCCTAGCAACCGCCTAAAACTCCATAGCATCCACCTAGCAACATCCTAGCAACCACTTAGAATACCCTAGCAACCACCAGGAACACCATAGCAACCACCTAGCAACATCCTAGCAACAATCTGGAACTCCATAACAACTGCCTAGCAACACCCTAGCAACCACATGGAACACCATAGCAACGACCTAGCAACACACAAGCTACCACCTAGAACTCCATAGCAACCACCTAGCATCAACCTAGCAACTGCCTAGAACTCCATAGCAACCACCTAGCAACACCATAGCAACCGCCTAGAACTCCATAGCAACCACCTAGCAACACCCTAGCAACCACCTAGAACTCCATAGCAACCACCTAGCAACACCCTAGCAACGGCCTAGAACTCCATAGCAACCACCTAGCAACACCATAGCAACCACTTAGCAACACCCTAGCAACCACCTAGCAACACCATAGCAACCGCCTAGAACTCCATAGCAACCACCTAGCAACAATCTAGCAACCGGCCATAACTCCATAGCAACCACCTAGCAACACCCTAGCAACCGCCTGGAACTCCACAGCAACCACCTAGCAACACCCTAGCAACACCCTAGCAACCACCTAGAACTCCATAGCAACCACCTAGGAACACACTAGCAACGGCCTAGATCTCCATAGCAACCACCTAGCAACACCATAGCAACCACCTAGAACTCCAAAGCAACCACCTAGCAACATCCTAGCAACCACTTCGAATACCCCAGCAACCACCTAGCAACACCATAGCAACCGCCTAGAACTCCATAGCAACCACCTAGCAACACCCTAGCAACCACCTAGAACTCCATAGCAACCACCTAGCAACACCCTAGCAACAGCCTAGAACTCCATAGCAACCACATAGCAACACCATAGCAACCACCTAGAACTCCATAGCAACCACCTAGCAACATCCTAGCAACCACTTTGAATACCCTAGCAACCCCCTAGCAACACACTAGCAACCACCTAGTACTCCATAGCAACCACCTAGCAACACCCTAGCAACCGCCTAGAACTCCATAGGAACCACCTAGCAACACCCTAGCAACCACCTAGAACTACATAGCAACCACCTAGCAACACCCTAGAACTCCATAGCAACCACCTAGCAACACCATAGCAACCGCCTAGAGTTCCTTAGCAACCACCTAGCAACACCATAGCAACTGCCTAGAACTCAATAGCAACCACCTAGCAACACCCTAGCAACTACCTGGAACACCATAGCAACCACCTAGCAACACCCTAGCAATCACTTGGAACACCATAACAACTGCCTAGCAACACACTAGCAACCGCCTATAACTCCATAGCAACCACCTAGCAACCTAGCAACCACTTAGAATACCCTAGCAACCCCCTAGCAACCACCTGGAACTCCATAGCAACCACCTAACAACACACAAGCAACCACCTGGAACACCATAGCAAATGCCTAGCAACACCCTAGCAACCAGCTATAACTCCATAGCAAATGCCTAGCAACACCCTAGCAACTGCCTATAACTCCATAGCAACCACCTAGCAACATCCTAGCAGCCACCTAGAATACCCTTGCAACACCCTAGCAACTGCCTATATCTCCATAGCAAATGCCTAGCAACACCCTAGCAACCGGCTATAACTCCATAGAAACCACCTAGCAACACCCTAGCAACCACCTGGAACACCATAACAACTGCCTAGCTACACTCTAGCAACCGCCTAGAACTCCATAGCAACCACCTAGCAACATCCTAGAAACCACTTAACATACCCTAGCAACCACCTAGCAATGCCCTAGCAACCACCTGGAGCTCAATAGCAACCACCTGAAACTCCATAGCAACCACCTAGCACCACCCTAGCGACCGCCTAGAATTCCATGAAACCACTTAGAACTCCATAGAACCACCTAGCAAGACCCTAGCAACTGCCTCAGACATCATAGCAACTACCTACCACTTTTCACTCCGTTCAGCACAAGTCGACTTTGCGTTGGCGGCAACCACACTTCACAATTTCTGCAGGAATTGTCTAGTTATTATTATTATTAATAAGTCTTCCTAGTCTATGTGAAGGGAAATGGTATGCAGAAATACACTTGATAGTATACTGAAATATATTTGACTTATTTAATCTTACAAAGTATATTATAGTATATGTACTATTAAAGTTAATAGAATTATGCTTCTGGTATGGTGAATTACATGGGAAGCAATATTTTCTTTCTTATTTAAGCCTTTCTTTGAAGAATTCCTTTTTGAATCATCATTTGCACAGTCATATTGGTGATCTTAGCTTGCAGAAAGCAGCGATTCTGCTTACCTGTTGAATGGACACAGGACAGGTGAATGGTCACGACATGCAAAACAAGAGAGAAAAAGAGAAAATGTGTTAACTGCAGCTATAGTTTGGCGGATAACTCTTGTTCTGCTGTTTAACACCATTACACAGGGCAACCTAGACAGCTTACACTTGACATATTATCCATTTATATTGCCATTTGGCTGCATAAATGGCTTCGTACAAGTGCCTTGCTCAATTTTACAAGAGCAGAGTTCTACCCTACAGTAGAATTATATATCAGATCCTTCTGGCTACAAGCCCAGCTTTTTAAAACCAACACTCCTCATCATATGAGTCGCTAGCCATGCAGCAGCATACAGTACATTAGAGCTCCTTTGAAGTGGAATAGTCTCTGTGAAACTAAAAAAAAAAAAACACTTCTCCCACAGCAATTTCCTCTGATTCTCCCACAAGCTCTCATTCAGCAGCTAGTGCACTGCATCTGTATGTTTTTAGCCCCATCGTTTGTCTCCCCTCCAAGGTCTCCCCACCTGCTTTTAGCACTGGGATCTTTGCCCCTGGCCTTACCCAGTTCAGCAGGCCAGTCAAGAATACTCCTTACCAACAATCATGTAGATCAGTAAAAAACTCCAAATCTCAACACTGTGGGACATTAATTAAAACCTTGTGTAGTTTACTCCATACTGCAAGCAAGTACAGCAAAACGCACCTCAGAGTTAACCTGACAAAGCTCTTTTAGGTGTTATTACTAGCCTATGGATTATTTCAGAGATCGTTGTCAATAAATTGGAAAATTTTTATACATGCAAACAAAATTAAATGTAATTGGTCAAAATAAGCACAACAAATGCAAACAACCTGTAGGTCTAAAATAAAATAATCCTTAACCCTCTGCACATATAATAGGACCTGGATATAAAATAATAATCAAATTTACAGAGTTTTAATTGATAAGTAAATGTCCCTTCAACACCACAGATAATAAGGAGGCTCATATATATTATGAAACACGTATTACATTTCTACACTCAGTGAAATATCGCTGGGTTTTAGGCAGCATTGCTGAACGACTAAATTAAACTGCATCAGACATGGCAGAGTACACTCGCTGCCTGCAGTGCTGCCCGTTACATAAACCCCTGATTGAATAACAATAAGAGTAACTTAAGAGCAATAAGAGTGATGTAACAAGGTAATGGAATATCTTATGTTATACAGGTGTACAGAAATGACAGGATATGACTGATTTGTATTGCTCGTGTCCGCTGTGGACCGGGGGGCAAATGTAATAAACAGTAATATGCTTTTTGGCCTTTTTTAAATGGAAGTCACTTGGCATGACTAAATGGTCTTTGTACATGCTCATGCAGAACAATTTTCCACTTACCACAAACAAAAGCCAGTAGGCTTTTATCACAGTAATGGAAATTAAAATAAATAAATAGTGCAAGACATTGTTTAGCATCGCTGCACACCACTTATTAAACATTTTCATCTGATGACACGCTCATAAAAATGTAAACAGGTTCACAACAGCGGAAATTAAATTTTAGAGAACAGATGGGTTGATTTTGGTGGTCACAGTGAACAGTGTTTTAGATTTCAGAATAATACAAAAGCCCCTAAGTTCAGCCAGTGACTGCAGGTAAGTAGAAATTGAACTCTCGAATACTGGCCATTTTTTTTGCAATTAACTTAAGCCAAAATGGATGAATGTGATAAAATGGAAACCCTTTTACTAATGAAATCATGAAATTTTACAATAATGACATTTTCCATTCCAGCTATACAGATCTTGTGTTCTCCACAGTTTCAGCACTGGTGTAGATTAAATCAGCCTTTGTCCTGACCTTTACCTCACACATAAATGAGCAGGCCGCTCATTGGTGTGTTCAGTGAAATGACGTTTTTTTCAGACTTAGTTTGCGAAGACACAGTAGCAAAGTTGAGGACAAGCGTTGACAGAATCTAGGCCAGTGTCTTCTAACGAGCTGCTCTGCTACTTCTCATTCTTCGCATTCTTCCTACTGTTTAAAGACGTCCAATGGGAGGGGGGCCAGAGAGGAGTGCTGATGTCAAGCGTCAGAACATATGCACAGCAACCATTATTTTCTATAATTCACAATCTCTTTGAACGAGGATTCTCACTGCTGAAGTCTGCTTCTATAGTATATAAAGGTTTACTGTGTATGTGTTCCATTTTACGTAGTGCTGTATCCTTCAGCTGAATCCCCAGAACTCTGAAAACATAAGGAAGGGTTTACACGTTGTCATGCGTCAATGATTATGAGGTTGGTTTAGTACACATTCTGAAAGAAGATAATTAATTCAAAAGGTTTTGGTCATCCCTTTGTTGGTTACAAAGGTATCAGAGATTACTTGTGATTTTGAGATGAACCCATAACATTTTTGATGATAATAGTACTAACTAATACAATATTAGTTGTACTTTTCCTCATCACCTCATGTTTTTCAGACAGGAAAACAGCAACTGTTTTCATTATAACACAGGCACAACCCTATTGTAAGCACATAAAATATTTATATTTGACCAGAGTTAATAAATATGTTCTCTTGCAAGATGAGAAGTTTTACAATCATTAGCCTTAAGATTTTATTAGATTTTGTTACAAGGGTGACTACCCAGTTTCTGGTGCCTACCATAATACACCTCCTGGGAATACCCATGGTTTACTTCACCTTGTATTCATCTACTGCCATGGGTAATTCATTTAGGAAATTAGGGAAAAAGTCGAGAGGAATTTGAAATTGAACCGCAGTTTCTACAAATCACACTCTAAGCCAATGTCTGATTTGAACATGCTTTGTACATACATCTACAAACATCCATTGAGCTTTATTGAGCTTTAGCACCCTTGACTCTGATAAGCTTTTTGGTGAGTGAGTCAATTTGCTTTGTGCTCCCAACTGCAGAAATAATGACTAGAGAACTTCTTTAGCTCAGAGGACTGCACGAGCGCATCTCTATGAGACCTATGAATCTCCATTTTAGGACACCATGTCAGCGCCTGTGTTTTGGGTGCAGCAATAATGTGCACAGGACATCTTATACCAGATCCTCTGGTTCACTGCATTTCAGACCAATCCTTTTGAGGGAGTGAGCTGTGACAGAGGGTAGACATGCTGAAAGTAAGTTGTCGGGGGACAGAAGCAACTTTCCTTGCCACGTCTGAGATGATATTTCTTCATTATAGTGTCCCATACCAGTAGCAAACAGCCTGTACAGAAAACGGGCAGTTGTAGCTGTGCAGTCTCTGCGACCAGCTGATGAACACACGTTGAGATTTAAAGTAATGCAAATGCAGCACATAATGCGATTCTACCCTATTCGTTTTTCTGCCGTCATAATTGCCATAAATGAATTACCTTTTGAGATTACAATAAAATAGGCCCTACTTTACTTTCACACTGGGGACACATTCCAGCAGAGAGCTTTCCATTAATGTACGGAAGTGAGAAGTTTGGTTGATGAGATACACTGCTTAGATGCATGCCGTTATTAGTTCTGACTGAAAATCCATGTTCAAGATGTATAGGCTACTCAGCAGGACACATGGATCAACTGTAAAGGAATGCCTGGCTGTCGCTGTGCTACGGTACTCAGATGAGGCATGTTTTCACAGTTTAATGTTGTGTAACGACGATAGTGGAGGAGAGGCTGAGGAACAACAGAATATCTGAGGAAACAGTTTGCAGATGCTAGTGAGGGGGAACAGCCTGTTCAACGGTGCTGTCGAATCAGTTTTCACTCACTGCCTGCAACACTGACCGTGAAAGTATGGTTAATCAAATTCACATTTCATTTACCCTTCTAGAAGTGTCTACGCATTCATCTAATGGCACAGAGTGGCCCTGAGCCCAGTAACATTTTTACAGATACCTTATGAATGGGAGAGAAAGGCTGTGCACCACGTGCGTGTGAGACAGGGCTGTCAGACTCTGTTTCTGGAGATCTACCGTCCTGCAGGTTTTCACTCCAACTCTAACAAAGCACACCTCATTCAGCAGCCAGAGATCTCATTGAGCTGCTAATTAGAAGACTCAGGTGTGCCTCCAGGAACATTGTTGGGCAGCCCTTGTGTAAGATAAAGTGTCGAGCTTCAGTGAACTTGCACAGACTAACTATTACTGACGGAACTGAGCTGGAACGCATGTTCACTGGTCATGAACAGCACACTTAACTGACTGCAGGACCTGTTTAAAAAGCAGTTAATGTACAGAAAGGTGGTTCTGTGAGAATTTAAATTTCAGCACAAGAGTCTGACTGGCAGCATTTATTGACCAGTCTTCAAGGGGAAATTTAATTTATGTGCTCTTTAGTTATACCCGTCTAAAATGTTCAGTCTGAGCCCATTTTTCAAATGGTTATTAATTAAAACGAATTTTAAAAAATCTAATTACACTTAAACTAATGGGAGCTGTATAATAGCCCTCTGATAATTGTTCTGATGATAGTGAGGAGATAAGAGCCTGAGCGAATGCCGTTTGTCTCTTTGACAGCAGGAGAGAACAAGGAAGATGGTGGTGGTGTTGATGTAGAAGATGCTGTGCAGATAAAAGAAGCGCAGTACTGATGCGTCCTCCCATATCTCACCACACAGTTTTTCAAATACTCTCAGAGTAGACTCGTAAAACCGTAATAAGGATGTCTGGACAAATGGCAAGCAGTTTTATCTGTAGAGACCACACAGACTCACGCACCATTTGTCTCCATTACACCGGCAGTTGAGATGTATTTTGAATATTGGGGCAAGATTTCAAGACTGCGTTGTAAAATTAATAGCCTTTCTCCCGTTTTATTTTAATAGGATCTGTCATGAAATCAAACACTGCTTCCATGCTCCTTATGAAACAGCATCTTAGGAATCTAAGGAACCTCTCGGCAGTAGCGCCGGGATTCTGACAGAAATGCACAATGGCCCCGGAAAGGTGTCAGCTTCTCCAAGTTCTGTGAGGACGTGGCCCCTGACTCGGCCAAGCGAGTTAATAGAGCTTTAATCTGTCTCTGTGAAATTGGTCTCCTATTTCCACCTAGGAAACACATACATTTCTTTTAAGCATGTTATTTCCGTGTTTTTCCTGGGTGTCCAATGATAAGCAACTTAGTGGTGCTCAGGTGAGTTCTGAAGCACTCTGGGCATTATACCTGCCAATTATGACAGCTCTTAGCAGCTTACAAAGGAATGGTGGGGTACAGGAGGGGAAGCTGGTTCAGATCTGGGGTTCCTGTCGTAGGCGGGTGGGGTAGAAGGTGACTCAGACTCAGGGGCCTCTGCCATAGAGACAGTTCATTATCGCTCTTCGGGAACACTTCCTCCGCCAAAAAGTGTGGGAACATACAGCGATGCACAGCCACGAATGTGATGTGTCTTCACACCAGACCTGCTTCCTGCTGTTCAAACTCTGAGTCATGGGCCTTTATGACTAATGATCTAGAAATCTTTTTTGCAGGGCTGCCGTCTGGTTTTATGAGGAAATATACTTAAAAACTACTAGTGCTATTCCCTGAAATACTTTTGTGGTACTGAGTCCTGCATGCCACCCTGACAATACTCCTTTCTCCACATGGTGCACTGCCTGGAGAGTAGTGGCTGGAGCTCTCTATTTTACAACATATGACAGTGGCTTTCATCACACAGTTAGTTGCATCTGCATGACTGTCTATCAACCAAACTCGACTTCATGGCACTTAGTTGTAGGACACTGCTTTGAGCAAATGGTGCAAAAGATTTTTGCACCATTTAATTATGAAATGTAATGGTTTTTTCCCATCTGCACTTACATGCAATACTAAACAAAGGTGAGGCAGCTGTTGCTGTGCTCTTTCCTGAGGCTGCTTGTGCCAGGGATGCTACTACAACTGTCAGCGAAGCGTAGAATTCTCTTTGAGAATCATCTGCAGAGCTGCTAAAGAGTGGGCGGTTTGAGCTGCGGCGCTCATCAAGAGAAAATACATACAGTGCAGATTGTTCTCAGCAAGGTTCGTTAAACGTCGCAATGCAAGGCTAAGAACTCAGTCTTTCACATTTATTGTCATAGACATCTGAGATGATTCCTCCAAACAGGCCATTTTTCTGTTGTCCGCATTGAGTCACTCAGTGTGACACTGTGAGAGCCTAGGCTTTGTCCAGTGAACACCAGCTTCAACTTTCACCTCACTCTCAATACAGTGTTTTACAGTATGGGGTGAGCCACTGGAGGGCCGCCTCTCTGTCATTTCACATTCAAATTGATTTGGCCATAATAGCTGGTGCAGAGGAAATCAGCGGAGATCCTGAGCTAGTTTCACATGTAATGAGACCAACACTCAACACAAGCTCTTATTAGCCTAAAGCTGGCCTGTAATCGAAAGTAATTCCCCCCATGTAATGCCTGGTTTTATGTATAACTGAATAAAATAAATCAGATTCATTTATATGAGCCGAGTTTTACGCCTCTGTGCTCTCACACAGAGGGCTGTGACTCTATTTCTGCAAGGCTCCAGTCCCACTCTCTCCTTCTGTGGGGGGTTTTTTTTTTTTTTTTTTTGCATTGTGGGCGTCTCACTGGTGAATTCAAACAACATTCAAAGCGTGCTACTGAAAGATATATATGATGCTATTTAAATCTCATAGGCAAGTTTACAGGACTATTTTAGGGGCAGATTAATCAGCCAGTGATAGTACAGAGTGTTGCACTGGATGAGATATACTGTACCATTCAGAAATGTGAGCCTTATGTACTGTACTGTATGTCATTTCCTTACTAATTCATACATTTTAAAATGGGCTTTTATAAATTTAGTAACTTTACTCGTATGTAGCTGTGGTTTGACTTATGCAGCACATAAGATATAATGACATAATGCACTATTAGAGACCAAATTGTCGTGTGACATATACATGCATTTAATAACAAAGTAACATTATCACAATACGGCTCCTGCTGTTCATGTACACAGAACTATTCATTTTGTATTCGGGTTATGACATTCAAAATTGCAATTCTACAGAATTTAAACAAGCTCCAAAGTGACAAAATAATTTATAGTTTGAGACATATTTATGCAATCCTCTCAATCAATGTATAGAGCAATTATGGAGGGTACACTTAAACTGTGCTAATAGATGTCTAAACATAAATTCCTTTACATCTATGGCATCAAACATTTTTCAAGGTCTGTTTAAGAGGGATTGGTAAATCATGTTAGTCTGATCAATTAAAGAAATGTACGCTGTTCACCTTGAGGTTAATGCATATCTGATGAGATGGCAGTGCCGGGATGCAGATTTCTTTTTTAAATTACTGTGGAGCAAAATTAATTGTTGATGTGTCGTACTCCATGCTTTCCATCTCCAATATTTTCCAATATTTACAAACGTGGCCAACTTTTTTCAGACTTAAGAAATGAGGAGAGGCATAAGGGCCATCTTAAATTCAGTGATGAGCTTAATTAATTCTGTTCCACATATGGCATGGTGATAAAAGCAATTCAGGCCATTAATCAAGGGCTTGGGAAAACGGAAGAATATTAGATATGTGCAGTGACTGACAGTTTGATTTATGGCAAGGAGCGACTTTGTGGGATGAAAAGGTTTCCATTGCCCAATTAATGGTGGATATTGAGGGAAGCTGCAGGAGGGGGAATGTTTTTAAGGCTCACAAGAATCTTGCTGCAGGAAATATTTTTTTATTTTTATTTTTTCTTATTTACGTCGTCAGGTCTTTTGATGAAATGTGTTTGAAAGGGCCTTCACTTCCTACATTCCCCTCTGCTCACCAGCAATGCTTTCGGAGTATGAAACATTCCATGTGGATTACAATACTGTAGATTTGGGCTTTTAAATCTGGATTTCTTGGTTCAGAGTGCTTTGATGAAGTATTTACATCCCAAAACACCGTGCACACTGCATTTGCTCACAGTACAGTTGTGTGCAAGGCTTGCTGGGATGTTTGGGTGGAAGATTTACTGTGAACAGCAGGCATCTGACTCTGTTTTAGGACATTACTGTGACATTTTCTTTTTTAATATTCTCACGGTCCTCAGAAACAGCGGCTCATTGAATTTCTGACTTCATTTCCCCAATGTATGTGCCATGATGATGGTATTCATCCATAGTTCCCATCATGAGTGCATTACAGGAGAGGACAATCATGTCTCCCAGGGCAATAAAGACAATCTGAAATGTGTTGGAAGATAATTCCTGTTTGCCTCCTTGCGTTGCTACTTATTGGGCTGTTGTGCTGTGCAAAACCATATTTGCATTGCACTGCACTGAAGACACCCTGCTGCAATTTTTCATCTTCCTTTGATGCAGCACGCATGCAGAAGACCTCGGACCTATGATAGTAGTGCCTTACCTACAGTTTGAGATAAAAGGATTTTGACTGATTCGCCTGCTTGTGGAAAATGTTTGGACATACAACTTGTTGTAGGTAAATGAAAACCAGAGGGGATTCAGTTTAAACGCGTAATTTGTAATCAACCAGACAGGCCATGGAGTCGAGCAGTGCGTTTTGCATTAAAGTTACATTCTGTTTTATATGTGTTTATGAATACCAAACACACATTTCTGGACATAAATGGGATTTATGTATCCAGGGACAGCACAGCCAAATGTTAATTTTAACTGATAGTTTGGGGGAAAAAAACACTTGATATGAAAGTACTGGGACATGTGCTAATAAATTAATTCTGATCTGTAAGGTCTATACTGATAAAAATTAAGATTAAGGTTTATGTTTTGGCATATCACCCAGCTTGCAAATGACACAAATACAGATTGGGTTTCCTGGGGAAACCTAATCTAGGGATATAATTGCAAAAATTCCTTTAGCAGTTTGCATATAATTATTCTGAGGTTTATTCATCCACACAAACAATTATGCGCTTTGGAGGGGAAATATAAATGATGAAAGCAAACTACAAAAGAATTGATTTAATAATCAAATACAGCAACAACTTCAGTGCGGGGTTACATTATAGAAGTGCATGCAGACATTTAATATGCAAGTGTTTTTGATCATGTGTAGTACAATTATAATGGCTATGCGCAGAATATACAGAAAAATCACCAAATCTGATGCAAAAAAAAAAACGTATGAATAATATATACTCTGACTGACTCTGCCCCCTTTTCTCCCATTCAGCACAAGCGCTACAAATGCTTGGAACTATGAATCTGTCCTTGTGACAGCTGCATTTGCACATACAACATGCATTTTGCATAATCAAAATAGGGTCCTAAATGCTTCACTTTAATAACAGTTCAATTGTTCAGTGGCACGACATGAGACTTAGTGCCATGTAGATTTCTATTCTCAGCTACGATGGTGGAATACAACCATAGCTGACACCGTTTATCACTGTTGAAACTCCTCTTTTGGTGTTTTAAAGGTTTTTGGTATAAAGAAACAATGTTTATAAACATGTGTCGCTTGAATGTAGCTTGAGTACTGTACCCTTCGATACAAAAAAGATAAATAAAATTTTAGAGACCACGTAACAGTGCAGCACATCTGATCCAGAATGTCGAAAGTCTAGCCTAGATATTGCCAGCCCTGCCCTGGAGGAATTTATTCATTTTGATTTGGGAAAAGGAGGCTGAATCTTTCATTAAATGGGCTTGTTTTATTATTTAAAAGGGTTTATTTTCTGACCCAGTTCACAAGCGGGATGCCAACTGGCAAAGTGAGACATTTTAAATTGGTTTGATTCTTGTTCCATCTGCCGCTGCTACAGTATTTTCACTGTGAGAATGGATGCACTGAAAGTCAGCCAGCCTGGTTAATTCAATTGGCGGAATACAGCAGACAGGCTTGAGTGACAGTTTTTTTTCTTTTCTTTTTTTCTTGCTGCCTGTCTCTCCCATGTTCCAGAGTGAGAGTGACCTCATGTAGAGAAAATGGCATGATAGTGCTGTACTTTCCACTGGTTCTCCTCATGATGTGGAGCTCACCTGCTAAGACGGCAGTCTAGTGTTTGATAGGAGCATATTTCCATGGTTATAGTCCTGGACAATTAATTACTTTTCCTTTGTCATGCACATGAAATCTATCACATCATCATGCATTTAGACCATGCTCTACTTAAGCCATGTGCTAAGGTATTTCCCCATAAACAGTTATTTGTGATAAAACTTGTTGGCAGTCCATGCAGATCTGTGGACCAATTTACTCTCTAAAACCGAGTAACCACACTCGATGGGATTACATTTTCATGGTAATACCCATTTTCTTGTAACTGCGCAGAAATATTACTTATGGTCTGATTTGACTGATTTGACGCATAATCATATACACACATCATCAAGTATTTAAGTAGCTTTCATTGCTGAATTCCCTTTAAAAGAGATATAGCTAGTAATTATGATACCAATTTTAATTATTAATTATTATTAACAGAGATATATGGCCAGTTTCACAGGCACAGATTAAGCCTAGTCCTAAACTAAATTCTATTTTCTATTATATATGACTGATTCAGAGATGTAGAAGTCTAGTTTAAAACCTTAATCTGACAAAAATCAATTCCATTGGCTGACCTGATTATTGTTCAACAAGCTATGTTTTGCCTTTTATTACTTAAACTTTTTCGTTTATTCCTTTCCTGCTGTTTGCTGTTTAAAATATAAAATATTATTATTATCACTATTATTTCATTTCAAAGCTTATGTTCAAATATGACTACAACCATTTGATGCTGGGTAGGATCTTACAGGGTAAGTGGTAATTAGCTTAATTGGTCTTATCAAGCAAACACTTGCAAATTATTTTCTTTCAAATTATAAACACAAATCAACAGCAAAGCACAGCACGGTTGGCAGTTGCATGTGTAAGCCAATGTTACTTGACTCTTAGTTAAGATATCAGATGTGAGAGGATTCTCAGTCTGAGGTGTTTGCCAGCATGATACGTCTTCTTGCTGCAGCAATGCAAACCTCATGTTTGACTCTTACTGCAGCTCATTCCTATAGACATAACAGACAGCCTAGCCAGACCGCCCTATGCATTTTTCCACTTGATTCATACGGGGCAAAGCAGAGGGGGTTACAGGTAAAGATGAGATCGCGGTTCAGAAAGTGCCAATTGTGGGGATTCAAACACCTGGCCACGTTCGGGGGGTTTGTACGTGGGACGCCCTACAGACCGTGCCGCACGGTCGCCCGCAGAGAGCCTGCCTTACCGCCCCGATCGCATCGTCGTCGCCCGCCACCGCAGCCTGCAGCGAGGCAAACGGGAGATTCCCCCAGGCTCACTCCAATGGCAAAGCTCAGGTAGAGATTCACCCCCGTGAACTGTCTGTGAACTGTTACAGTGAGGACAGCGCGGAATTTGTAGCATGAAATCTGGTCGGAGGCAGATAAGACGGCTTCAGTTGTTCCAGCCCTTCCGAGGGAACACATGTTTGACGAGCTCCATTGCGGCGCCGTTTACATTCTGTTCACCTGGCCCACATCAGTACATCCCATATATCATTTTGATAGTGGGCTCAAAAAATCAGGCATTAAGTAATAAAGCATTCATCCCTTTTCTGTCAGTTAAAATGTCCCGCCTCTGCTCTGTAACTTGGAGCGATGACACATATCAAATTTAAGCGTTGCTTTCACAAACTAAACGTCATTTATGCTTGAAGTGAAATACTGGGAATGGTTCACTTCATCTTCCTTTATGAGCTTCCTAGATGTATTGAAAACAAATGTGTATGAGGCGTCTGAAACGTTTGAAGATGGAGATACTATTTGCAGTCAAAAGTTGCCTGAAAAGTTGCCTAAAGTCTGATATTAGACTGATATTAATCTTTCTATATTCTACCAAGAATAATGGTTCCAAAGTTTTGTCACTTGATTTAATAAATTTATTAAGATTTGCTCTGCATACCCCTATAAGCACAAGGTCTTATAAAATCGATACTAATACATTATTACCTTCAGCAGTACAAACATTTTGACGCTACACTATATGTGGACTGAATACAAATTTTTTAAATTATACTTTAAATTGTACTTTTTGCCTTTGTTCTCTAAATTATGCAATTTAAATGCAATTCATATTTCGATGTATTCATTTTAGTCAACAGATGGAAGTACAACTAAATCCCTAAAACAATGTGAAAGTGTTTATTGTTAAAGTAATTTAATAAGTAATTTGTATGAATTAATGCATTAAACCACTTTTCTCTTGGATGGCAGGGTAGCACTGTATAAAATTTCATGTTTTACAATCACAATATAGCTCTTGCATGTAATTTAGATTTGTTATATTTTTAAGACATTGTTTTTCACACAGAAACATTATTTTACTGGCTTTAAAGGCCCTGGTCTTTAAAAAGCTTTCAACCCACCGCTACAAAATGCAATGAAATAATGTAGGTATTATTTCCAAAAATAAATTGATAGAGTGAACGGTGCACTGTCAATAGGTCAATTGCTTATGAACATAAGATGTCATGTTCACTTAGACTTTGCATATTTGACATAGCATGCTGTTTATACTCTAGAGAAATAAGCAAAGCAGTGACTTCAATGTATTGCAGTTCAATTCTTATAGGTTTTTCTCAATGCCCATCACCATATAAATCCACAATGATACAATGTCTTTTCAGAGTTTTAATGAGTTCCACTGGCTAGACTGAGACGCTTAATAGCCCTTTTTCAGGTTTTAAGCATCACCTCAAGAAATCTCATTAATTTCCACCTAATTGCCATCGCCCAACATTCTGAGAATTGGAAGGTGATACAATGGGCCAAGATTATATCAATATATTTGCAGGCTGACAAATTCCTCATCTTCTTAACAAGCAAATGATCCTAATGTATTCTTGGTAATTAATCATTTACATATGCTGACTGTCACCTGCTAGACCATCCTGCCGAGCTCCTCCATGCATTCCTTCCGTATCGCCCTCCCATTAAAATGCTAATTTATACCGCTGACCCTGTTCTCTAAGGGAGATATAATGAGAGCTTTGTGTATGTCCAAAATAACCTCTGTCTTGTGGGGGGGGGGGGGGGGGGGGCTCACACGCCCTGTGACCCCATGGGATCTGGGATGGGATTCTGGGAGCTGAAGTCCTCTGGCTATTAAAATATACATATGGCACCCTCTCCCAGACCTGCCCCCTAAAAATGGATGTGACATCATTCCACAAGTTGCACAGAGAATGCTTTATCAAATGAGTGTGAATTTTGTACAGCTATGCAATGCTACATCCTTGGCATGTATGCTTTTCTTCCATCAGCTGATGATTTTAAACATGATGCAATCATTGCTGCTTGTGGCTAACCTACGAATCAAAGATCAGCTTTATAGAGAATATTCAACTCAATCACTGTTTTTGTGCAGTGCTTGTATTTGGTAAGGAAATCCTGAAAACCGAACAAATATTTTCAGTAATGTTCACACATGGTAAAAAGTCAAATATAATTAAAATCAAACGTGGTCAAATATTGTACCTTGGAGATATGCTAGGGCATGATTTCTAAAAATGTCCTTCTGTATTCCTTCTTAACAGGACAGCCATTATTCCCTGCCTTCCCAGTGAGCTCCACTTTGTATTCAGTGGATTTCATTGGATAAAATGTACGTTAGGGCCCAAGAATCCTAAGAGAATCAGAGCATGTGAAGCTGAAAAGAAAACAAGTGCTTCCTTTAAACTGAAGCAGGTACACAAACAAAATCATCTTACGTAATGATGCCTTTCAGCCCACGGGCAGTGCTAATTGTCAGCATGAGTGCAGAGACCGAGATCCCAGAGGAAGCTGCTCTTTATATAGTACACGGGTTTGCTCTATCCATGGTTGAGGGAGCCGAGCTCGTGAATACTCTCGGCTCTGAGTGATTGACAGGGCTTAACACGAGCGCCGTTCCCTCCTCCAAACAGAAACCGTGGGTGGGAGGGTTCTCCATATGGACACCGTGGATTAACACCGTGTTCAGAAGAATGTAGAATGTCCTCCAAAATGCTATTAATTTCAGCCGGTTGAACATTGCCGTACGAATTTGCCAACCTCAGTGGTTGGAGCATCTTGATTTTCAGTGTTCTATCCCCAGTATCAAACTGTGAGGTTGTTCCTATGCCCACTCTCTCTGCCTGAACGATGCCCACACCATTTCAGCGCAGTAGCCCCGATTAAGCAGCATTTTCTGATTAAAATACATCACTCTCATTTCGGTGCATGGTCAGTGCAAAACCCGTCCAGTGCCTGTTAGAAACTCACCGACATTACGGCCTCTGAACAGACACACCAGTGATGTCCTCAATTTATTTGTGCGGGACATGCCCTGACTTTATCGTTGCTTAAAAATAGACTTTCATTAATATCATCTATGACAGTATTAATCATGTCAGGCTTCCAGTGGAGCAAAAGGGAAGGGATTTCTGTATTCCACACATTCAGCAAATGGCCAGGCAGGCAACCGCAGGTATTTAAGTCTTATGGGATGTGATGGTGAACGAATGGCTGCAATAACTCCAGGCTTCAGCATAATGGGTGCTTTCCACAGCAATGAGTCCAATAAATGGGACAAACTGGGC
Source organism: Anguilla anguilla (assembly GCF_013347855.1). Classification (NCBI taxonomy): domain Eukaryota; kingdom Metazoa; phylum Chordata; class Actinopteri; order Anguilliformes; family Anguillidae; genus Anguilla; species Anguilla anguilla. The sequence continues at coordinate 26,409,639 of NC_049216.1, read as the reverse complement.
AGAATTGATATCTCGCTATTTCACCAGGCTCTCTGTCAGTTTTTCAGAGCACAGCCCACATTTAGACCTGGGACCGTGTCTCTTATTTCCATTGCATCTCTTCCTGCATCTCTCAATTTCAAAAATCTTTTCTGTGGCAACACATTGGATGGACACCTGGCTGCCCTGTAAACTCCAACTAGAAAATGAAGATTCAGCACAAAGATTCACAAATGGATGCAAGCTGTCATATCTATTGTATGTAAGTGAGACATGCCTAATTACCAGTAACTTGTGTTATAAAGTCTAAATACGTAGCATTGTTGTTGACAGTTGTGCTGTCCTGAAATAGTGACTGGAACACCATTGGTGTTACTAAAGAAAAAAAAGTGTTCCAATTTTTTTTAAATACGTAGTGATGACGAAGGCAACACATTTCTAGACAAAGGCCCAAATATACAGAACCTTAAGTATTTGAAGATGGAGCTGTGTCATCAGACAAAGCAAAAGGTGTGAATATAAATTTCAAGAGTGCGTACCACATTCTCTGTGGTAAAGGAATGAAAGCATGTATTTATCATTGTTTGGAGGCACACACTGCTTTATTACATACTTTTAACTTTTGTTGGGATGGTAACACAGGGGCAATGTATCCATAACTGAAAGGCTTTTGGAAGGATGTTTGGTTAAGGGTGCTTGCTTTCTTAATCATCCCTAAAGAGTACTGTGTATTGGAATGCTTATTCTGGGAGTATTCTTTCTTTCTTAAATTGTCTCATGTATTTAAAAAATGAGGTCAAGGAATATTCTTGATTAAGTGGTCACAAGCCTTTACATCTGTTTAAGTGATTTCTGCTGTACAGTTGCATTGCACCATCCATTATCACCCACACCCTACCTGGAATAATGCACTTTCAGTACAGTGCTTTTACTTTTGGTCTAATCAGAGGATAGCAGGTGGAACTGCAGTAATTGTTTGGCTGCTTTCAAAGGGACACTGTCTCTAATACAGCAGACTGCCTTGCTATTGGAAACCTCAGCTGCGTACAGTACGTATATAAAAGTGACAATGAAACTATTGATTATAATAACAATGCTGGGGATGCTTTGATTCAGTGAGTTAGGATTTAATCTGCAATTTCCTTCCTTTCATTATCGCAAGTATTGATTGATGCATTCACAAGGTCAAAAAATAAAGTACTTAATTTTGGTGGATGAATTCCAGTTAAAGTTATTCAAACTTGCAGGGTGGGTATATTTCAGAGGGAAATTTAAATATAGACCACAGATCACACCCATCATGCTTGCCTGTCTCATAATTGGTTGGCCTTTTCACCACATCTGAAGTGTGTGGGAGAGCTCAGAAATAGACCCGGTGCCTTTTCCAGCACATCAAAAAAGAGACGTGCTTCAAGCTACAATGGAGAACTCCCATTGGAAATCAATGTCTTCTAGCATGAAGGAAAGCTTGCAAAGAAACCTGGTGAAAACAACTTTTATGATGTGTACGAGAACAGCAAGTCAGAAATAAAAATAAATAAACCAGAAATGTTTTCAGAAAATGGTTGGTGACCATACACCAATAAATAAATAAATAAATAAATGAATAAATGAATCCCTATGGGGCCCAGCCTAATGACTGTAAGTAGTGTCTGTAAATTACGTGTTGGAGTAATTAAAGACTGGGACACAGAGCCACCCCAGGAGCTTGGGGGTCTGAAAACAGGGAAGCAGATTGTGTTCAGGAGGATTTATTTATTACGCTTCAATTCTCTGATAGGCCCACTGTGAGACTGTTCCATTCCTTATTACCCTGCTACTGTTGAGAGAGCGAGACTGAGAGTGAGTGAGTGAGAGAGTAAAAGAAGAGAGAAGGACAGAGACAGAGAGGGAGCAAACCCAACCATAAATCTCTAATCAGTCTCCGTACTCTGAGGACAAGCTGAATCATCACATGACAGAACAAACCTCCTGTATAGCCTGTTGTTTATTTCCTCTACCTGACTGAATCACTCTTTTGGCTCTGCAAAGGTAGACGTGTAAATCTTAAAAACAAAAGTGGGGCAAAAGGGGGGAGAACACTGGTTTTATTTTCTATAACAAGGGCATACCACACTGGAGACTGGGGTCTTTCCTGGATACAACCAGTTGTACAAATATACAGTATATCAAGAAGCAAGCCACATCTATGCAGTAATTTGCCCTGGATACGGATGCCTTGTAAAGTAAAGAAATAAAGTAAAGAAATAAATCATTATTATTTGGTATCCTATTTCACATGTAAAAGCAATGGCTCCATTTGGACATTGCAAATATTCCTCTCTTCCCCTTGACATTCAGAAAGAACAGGACATTGAGAATGGCAGTTAATCGATTGTTCAAATTTGGACATTGCCGACACCTCCTTGATGAGATCACTGGTAATCCCTCTGGGATTACACTGTCAAACACGCAGGCAGTCAGGTCCACTTTCCTTCTTAGGTCTTATAATTTATGGTTATGCAGCAAACATAGCTTTTCCTATTGACCATTCTTATCCAAATATTTGAATGGGGAATCTATAAGCACAGTGCTGACCAGCGCCTTTCCCTGTTGAATATTGGCCTGTAGAAATGGGTTTAAATCCTGTGCTAGTTTCACTTCCAAATCAGAAATAAAAATCTAACCACATCTGTAATACCACTTGACTGTAAATATGAGCTATTTAAATTTAAAAATATATTTTTGAATACATAATCTGACATAATTGCTAAAGAAAAAAAATCACATTAACACCAGTGCTGGATATATGGAAATTTGCACTGAATAATACATGGACAAATGAAAATATTATGTTCCATTTGTGTATTTGATCAAATTCAGCATAATTATAAATAAACCATCACAATATGTTAATGTGGAAGAGGCGCATTATCTCCACACTCGAGGCAATGCAGTCTTTATTTACACAGTATCCCAATTATTATGTTCTACTCAGCTCTCCAAAAGATCCCCGCACAGACAGTTAAATATATACGCTTATCACAGTCACAAAGGCCATTTGCTCTCTAACATTATTAAGATAGACATGGCTGCAAGGCTTCCCTATGATATAACTGTACATCTGCCAACAGTATATACAAATAATTGGTTTAGTGCTTGCAAAAGGTTAATCTTTAGAGAAGCAATTAATCTGTCTATCATAATTATAACAGCTACTGCCTGTCTCTGGGACTGAGCTGTAAAATTCCAGCCTTGGTGCAGGTTTTAGCCGTCTTTTCAGCGTAAATGTCAGTTTGCTCAGATACTCAGAGGCTGTTTTCTCACAGACAACTGTTCAGGCTGTGGCCTCCAGGCATAACAGCTTGTGAACTCCTCCAATGTGTCCTCAAGCTGGTACTTGAATCTACAGAGCTGGTCCTGTATGTTCTCAATGCTCCATTCTGGCAGACAGGACATTTAATTTGTTCACACACCATGTACTATAAACTGCCTTAAATACTGAAATCTTGAATACTTAAATACTTAAATCTTTCTAGCTTCTAATTTTGGTCTGTGTCCAGTTTTAAATCAACTCTTACAGAGTGTAAATATGATCCTTCTCTGGTCCCCGCTGGACTCATATGTACTCTGTTTGAGTTGAATTAAACTGTCCAGGGTGTTTTCCTGCCTCTCACCCAATACATGCTGGCAGCACCTCCCGTGACCCTGACCAGGAATAAGTGGGTATAGATAATGGATGGATAGTGTTGAATTAACACCGTACATTTTACTGTCTACAATTACATCATTGCTTAGACATACTTGTATTGCCTCTGAATAGTAGCCTGTAATAAAGTCTGATTAATGTGTCACAAGCTAACCATTTTATTTAGAGGGTCATACTGAGCCATAGCCATTATATTAGGTCTTGACATTTTTGGGGAATCTCTATTTTTGGGAATATTGGGTTGACAAAATCAGTGCTGAATCTGCAAGGAAGTGTAGCCCTGCTATGAAGCTGCTGCCAGAAATGAAATGTTGTACTACAGTTTAAAAACAGAGTGGGGCATTCTTAAGGCAGAACCCCTGTTTGTTGTGTTTTAATAAAAAATCTTTGCCAGAGTTCAAATGAGAAATAATTGTTGATCTTAAACTTTTATAGCTTATTTAACAGGCAAAACTTTTCCTTGGCATGACCATAAGCGTACACTGTAGATATTGTACCATTTATTTTTTTTTTATGGAAGAGAAGGCTTAAAGAGGATTTGGTAATGTTTGCCGTTTTTAAGACTAACCCCTCCAACTGTGACCTTGATTCGGTAGCTGAGTCAATATGCGATGGCTGGCGTGTGTTTGAATCAACGGCATCAGCATATTTTATGATAGGTGGGTGTTGGTGCAAGCGTACGTGAGCAGAGATTTCAATATGAATCACGAGAAACTTTATGTGACGTCAGGAGGCACTTACGTACGTAGTCATGTAGACATAACCTTGCTCCAAGGAAATTAGGCACACGCTCTCAGGCACTTTCTTCAATAAGGGAGGGAACAATGAGGAGGGGAATGACCCGATTCCATCTGAGTATTGTAACAGCACATCCCCTTGTCTGTGGTGTGTGGCCCGGCCTGGATGTGAATCAATCAGTGCTCTCCGCTCTGGTAAGGGACTAGGGCTTTCCTACAATCTCTCAGGAGGCAATTGCGTAGATGCCTCCCCAGTGCCGCAAGCCCATTATACACAAGAAGCCAGAGAGAGGCCCTTTGTCAGACACCTCCACCGATATGAATGACTTCCACTGCAACATCAGCACAAAAAAGCCACAACAGCAGGAAACTAATGATCCTCTTTCAGGCACCCAGTTCTGTGCAAGGGAATCCAAACCAGGTTATAGTCATCGGCTACAGGCTCAAAGTGCTTCTCGTGTGACTCTCAGTCTTCCCTCACCCCCGTGTCTGTTAGCTCTCCGGGATATAAATGGAACTCAGGTACATAGGAAGACTAGTCACATGGCTATCGCTGAAAGGCAGAAGAAAGAATGGATTACTGCCATGAATAGGCATTATACTTTAAATTGGTGTTATCAATTTCTGCTAAAATGCTTTCACAATGGCATCTGATTTACTCTACATTCTCTGTTGAGGGAGTATCAATAGGATGGCAAATGACTGTGACTGCTGAAAGATAAAAGAGGATTTGAGTGAAGTGTAACAGGATCTCTGTTGTAGCCGTCCAATCTGTGCTGTCAGAGATATTGCTCCTGCAATTATGCCTCCGAGACTGCCAGACTCGCAAGGAACGGAGTGTGAGATATTAAATGGAATCTAACAAGCTGAAATGGCATCTGATTCTAGTAGGAACAAGATAGTGGGCCTTTCCTACACCAATAAGTTGCAGCCGAAAAGTCACGGTCCATTTCCCTCTACAACACCCTCACTTGAAAGCAGGCACCCCGATTGAGAAGAGCGCATTAACTTTCATGTTGTAGAGCAGGAAAAATAAATTTAATTTTGTCAGCAAATGGTCAAGAGCTGTGACTTTGGCTCAGGTCAGAGTGGTATATCCAAGTATCCAGGAGCGAGAAAAAAAAAAAAGGCAAAGATTAACTGTCGCTCTCAGCTCATAATTAATGCTGCATCACTCCTCTGTGTGCTCTCCTTGGCAGAGCAACTGACACACGATTGATGGAAATGCCACCAGGGTGTCAGCTGTATGGTCGTGGCCGTGGCAACAGCCACACTGTTGCACATATTACGAAGTGGACTGTAACCCTTTCAGTACCAAAAAAGACATCTTGTTCTTCCTATATATCTAGCCATATATTTCTGGGCATGTGTTTAAAATTTCAAACACATCAATATTCCGTTATCATGAAATCCCTGCTAATTATCATTATTGTTTCATTGTGTTATGAATATTCAAATGACCACACAATAAAAAGCCAACTTCTGTACAAAAAAAAACAAAAAAAACACTACACACAGAACATCCAACCTCTCAGTTAAAAACTGATGGGTTTAGAAAAAGGAAGAAGTTAGTATAACCTTTAAATGAAAAGATATGGCTAGCACGATCCCATTTTCAAAAGACAAATGACTATGTTTAGGAAAAGAACAGACGGTGTCACGTAGTGTAGAGTGCTTTAAAATTGCTCCCATTCAAGGCTTGGGGGGGAATGTGCTGGCTGCCTGTACAGGGAATGCTTCACATGGTGAGCGTCAGTTGCCATTTGAGTCTACCACAGCCTTGGACTGGGTGAATTTGAAAGACTCCCTCCTACCTTTGTGTGGGCTTACAAATCCTTCTATTGAACTGGGCTTAATGCTGAACTGCACTGCGCTGTTCCTCATGGATTTTTCTGAATCCTCTTTGCACAAACACGCATAAACGCCCCCACAGAGAAGCTCTTTTCAAAAATGTTATAAAAGTTCACCAAGAAATTAGAAAACTTAATAACTGATACACTGCAGACCCAGAGCTGAGCGTTGCTCTGATACGCCTTCGTACTCACAAAAAGCTCTCCAGCTGATCCTGAACAATGAGCTGGCATCTGCCTCAATAGGTAAGCTAGTTTATCTCCAAGCTCCAGTTTACCTCCCTCAGTGATTTTTAATTAAATGATGGTGCACAGAATGTTGTGCCATTTACATGAGACATCATTGCATATGTGGTGATGCAAACAGACCACACTTCCATAGTCGAATGTCTTTGAAACTGTAGTTTCTTGTTCATAACAGTATGTGAACTGCGTTATGTGACATGCACATTGTAACCAACTTAAAACTAGTGACATAATGTTATTAAAAACATTCAATTCTTGTTATGCTACTTATAACATTAATGGACTTATTACAATTGTGCATTACATAATTATTATTAAGATGTAATAAACACAACAGAAGACTCAGGCTCAGGATATCAGGATATCAGGATCACACATCACACGCTTGCTGATGCAGCAATAGCCACTGATCTGGGAATGGGATATTTAATAGTACTTGTTTGAAAGACCAGGAAATTACACCTGAAGAAGTGTCTGAAACCTACAAAAAACATAATTAAATATTTATAAGTGTCATCTGTCAGATACGCATCACGGATGTGATGCTTTAGCAAATGTAATTCCATAACTGCTGACGCGATTTCATGGGGAATAAAATTACAAATCACGTCATCTGGAGATTAATATCTTTCAAAAGTTTGGTTATAAAATTGTATCTGAATGCCTGACTTGGGGAGAAAACAATGTATGTTTGAGTAATGATTGATGCTAATTATGTTTTCTAAATAGGACAGTTGTAATCAATAGCTACACATGGATGGAGCCTCATATTCCATGTCTAATCGGATTAACAACGCAGTCCGAATAAAAATGGCTCATGTAACCACCTCGATCGGAACAGACTATCCCGCTCCGATCGAAATTTCACTCGGTCTGAAAGGGGCGCTGTAAACCTGTTGATAATCCGATCAATAGGAGAACGTCACCCATGTAAAAAGTGAAACTGTGTGAAATTACATTCTTTGTGAATTGCTCTCTGACTTCGCTGAGCGCCTGGTTGCATATAATGAATCGATTGTGACATTATTCCATATGTTAATCACTGTATTTAGACAAACAAAATGCACGGTAAATTCATTAATTTTGAAAAGTAAAAGACAATACCATTGGGTATTGCTGTAAAACTGCTCTTGAGTTCGTCTTCTCATGTTTAATGAATGTAGGGTAGTTTTATAATCTATTCCGTTGACACTGCTGCCAGATGTGTAAGAACACTATCAATGCAAATACTGTACACACCATGCGATACGACGCATATTTCGAAATTTTTATTGATATTATGTGTATTGTGCACTTGAAAGTCAGATGAAGTAGCTAGAGTTTGGGGTTCTGCGCATGGCAAAAGTTTTATTCTGCTTGCGTGTGTGAACGCACACCTTAATCAGACCAACGTGCACGTAAAAAGTTAATTTTGAATCTTCAGGCACAATCATTGTATTCTGAATGACAAAATATTCTGCATGTAAATGTGTCTAACGTTGAGGGGTAAGGATAAAATCACATTCAGTCCATGCAATGAGGACTCAGGGGCGATGGTTACACTGTAGAGAATCCACACAGTCAATTTGAAGACAAACTGCTGAATTGCGCCCAATAACTTGATGATAACAGTTTCATAGACCACATCAATCTGAACACCCACCGTTCAGAACTACCGCCCGGTATCTCTCCTCCCTTTCCTATCCAAAACACTGGAACGTGCTGCATCTAACCAGCTCTCTGCTTTCTTCTCTGAGAACAACCTGCTTGATCCCCACCAGTCTGGCTTCAGGCCTGGCCACTCGACTGAGACTGCACTCCTCTCGGTCAGTGAGTCACTCCATGCCACACGAGCAGCCTCCCTCTCCTCTGTCCTGATTCTTCTAGACCTCTCCGCTGCATTTGACACTGTGGACCACTCTACCCTCCTGTCCTCCCTGGCAGCAACAGGGATCCGCGGCACAGTCCTTGACTGGATTGAGTCCTACCTCTCTGACCGCTCCTTCCAGGTTGCCTGGGCGGGTAAGGTATCACCACCCCGTCCCCTCACCACCGGAGTTCCCCAGGGCTCAGTCCTTGGTCCCCTTCTCTTCTCCATGTACACCAGATCCCTTGGCCCTGTAATATCTGCCCATGGCTTGTCCTATCATTCCTATGCCGACGACACGCAACTCTTTCTCTCCTTCTCCCCATCGGACACACAGGTCCCTGCCCGCCTCTCCGCTTGCCTGAGGGACATACAGAGCTGGATGGACAATCACCACCTGAAGCTCAACCCGGGAAAGACGGAGCTAATCTTTATTCCTGCTCTAACCTCTCCCCTCCTCGACTTTTCCATTTCCTTAGGGGACACCGTAGTGACATCATCACCCTGTGCCAAGAATCTCGGAGTGATGATGGACAACAGGCTGTCCCTCTCCAACAACATTGCAGCAGTAACCCGGGCATGCAGATTTTTCCTATACAACATCCGCAGAATCCGCCCCTTTCTCACCACCTACTCAACCCAGCTCCTGGTCCAAGCAATGGTTCTATCCCGCCTGGACTACTGCAACTCTTTTCTGGCTGGACTACCGGCATCTGCCACCAGACCCCTGCAGCTCATTCAGAATGCTGCGGCTCGTCTGGTCTTCAACCTCCCCAGACACTCCCACGTAACTCCCCTGCTCACTACCCTCCACTGGCTGCCTGTTATAGCTCGCATCAAATTCAAAACATTGGTCCTAGCATACCAGGCAGTCAAGGGATCAGCCCCAGCATACCTTCACAAGATATTCAAACCCTACATGCCAGCCAGATCCCTCCGTTCTGCTACCTCAGGACGCCTAGCACCTCCCCCTCTTCGCACCTGCACTTCCAGAACACGTCTCCTGTCTGTTCTGGCCCCACGATGGTGGAATGACCTCCCTGTGGAGGTCAGAACAGCTGAGACTGTGACCCATTTCAAACGACGACTGAAGACCCACCTCTTCAGGCTGCACCTCTCCCCATCCCTCCCTTCCCCCCTGTAAATGACTAAAACTTAGGGTTGTAACTAGGCAGCTGTTTCATAGGTGACTTAGTCGATGCGCCTGTCTTAACGACTATTTGTATTTTTATTTATTTTTATTTTTCCATAGATTGCGTTGTTGCCGTTCTCGTTGTTAGTGTTAATCAGTTTAACCATCAGGGTCCAAGTTGAACTATGCGGTTGTTCCCTGTACTTGGACCGGTACTTCTCTCTAGGGTTTTCGTCATACTTGTTCCTGGTTATGGTTATACACTTTGTTGTACGTCGCTCTGGATAAGAGCGTCTGCCAAATGCCTGTAATGTAATGTAATGTAATGTTCCATCTCCCCCACCATTTCCTGCATTGGCTTCTCTCTACAAAAACAGGACCTGCCCTCCTATGGGTTACAAACACCAGTTTCTATCTTTTTGCAATTACTGTGCACATTATTCATCATTATTGGTCTATATGGACAGAACGGATTTTCAAACACCTTGGTTTTGAAGGCTCTTTTTAATCTACAGTGAAGTGTTACAAGCCATAATGCTCCCTGCAGACACCTGCTGTATATTTCCATGGGAAGAAGCTCGGGACATCATGAATTGAGATGATTAGCAGTTAAAAAGTCTGAAATCAAGAGATTATACTGTAAGAGTCCAGGTTAACTGAAGGTAAGAAATTCAGTCACTGATACGGTGATTAAGTCATAGTACTGTATCTCGCTTGCTATTTCACAATCTGATGAGGATATGATGCGCAGACATTTCAATTACTGTTGGTGAAAATACAGCTCTTTCTGCATTGACAGCCATATTAAGGCATTTTACAGTTCAATTCAGCTTCAGTCTCATACGATGACACATGGTAAATCTTCCACTGCAGGTAAATGGAGATATTTTTGAAAAGCAGGATCTATATTAAACCTTTTCCATTGCAAATCAATTCCATTGCACAATAGAGAAGAAATACAATATGCTTCATCTGTGTCAATCAAAAGAATGGAAAGAGAATGATGGTTAATCAGAGATATGCGGTGTTAAAATGTGCCGTGCAGTAACAGTGTCTGGTATTTTTTTAAAAAGAAGAAAAATCAGTTCTGTTCTGCAAAGTGTATCCTGTATTCCACACAGAACAATCTAGCTGATGTGCTGTTCTCCAGTCCTCTAGCCAGATTGGCCCCCAAAACAAATTCCCCAAATTTCTCAGGGTCACTCTGAGAATGTGTCCTTACTCTCATGGGTCCTCTGGCTGTCCACCACAATATGAGGCTGTTTTCACACAAGGCATGGAAAAAATAGCTATATTCTGCTAACGTATCAATTTCATACTTTATGACTGGTTCTTTCAGATCAATATTTTTCAGTCCTCAGGGGAACACCCCTGGCTTTGGCCTGAAATAAAACTGTAAACACTGCACTGGACAGAATGCACTCCCTGTGACTAATACTTTTTCCATGCCACCACGAGAACATGTTTTTTTGTGTGTGATGAGGGTGACACATTCCTTACTACACAAGCTTACTTATGAAGACTTATACGGCAAAAGGTGTCTCTGCACACTTCTAATTGCATGGCAGCATTATAATAATTTTAAAGTACTTCTCAAATATTAGGATTTCAAAATACAGAACAAGATGGTATAGATCAGTGGTAATCCACCCAGTTCCTGGAGATCTACCATCCAGTAGGTTTTCAGTTCAACCTGGTACACCTGACTCTGCTAATTAGCAGCAGAACAAGATATCTAGCTGCTGAATGAGGTGTGCTTTGTTAGGGTTGGAGTGAAAATCTACAGGATGGTAGCTCTCCAGGAACAAGGTTGGCTACCGCTGGTATAGAAAAGCAAGCCAATGTGTGGCAATCCCTTTGTTAAAGGGTGGCAAGCACCCATGTAATTGTTGATTTATTAGTTTCAGGCTCCTGACATGCCCAAAATCATTGCCATTGTCTGTCCACTGATGTAATACAATAACACATAGACCCAACAGCCTTCTGCTGAGATTTAGCAGTCCGTGAGGGATACTGTGGTAAATGAGCACTGAAAGCCATTTCGCAGGCAACATGAAACCTCCCTTTGCCCGCCTGTGTTTCCAGCATTAATACATCACTGACTGTGGTCTGTTTTGAACATTACCATATTATCAGATGACAGTTTATATATATATTTTCAATTCCTAGGAATGCAGTGTTTTAAATAGTTAAATTGCATGCTGTATGTTTGAAGCAATGTTTGAAATGGAGTTCTGCACTCAGTGCACTGCGTTTGTTCAGTGGTGTGTCATTGTGTAAGTGGGATCTGAGCTCTGTGCGTCTGTCAAAGAGCACTCTCCCCACCGCCGCATGCCATTCAGGAGATAGCATCAGTCAGCCCACTCCAATGACACCACCACATCCTCCCGCAGTCAGCAAATTGCATTTAGAACCTGACAGCTTGTTATCGTTTTCAATGGCAGAAGGGCTTAATCTTATTTTTCATGGAGACTGAGAGGGTTGAGGGTCGGTCTGGCCTCTCTGTACTGACATGGCTCTCTGCTCTTAGTGGACTGAGTGGTGAAAACCACAGCACCTACAGCTCCATGAAGCTACTGTGCCCCATGTGCTAACCCCTTCTGCCGGCAGTATAAAATCACAACGCACAGACCTCTCCAGACCCTGCATGCTGACATACTGTTTTAGTGCTCCAACTTTGCCTGCCTTTATTGTTCCTTACTCATGTCCCACGCCTTTCGGCATCTTACAGTCAAAGTTTCAAAATGTTCTGAACTACTTATGAATGCCCCCCCCAGGTACTTATTCACACTGTTGTGATGTGAATCCTAAAGAATATTCCAAAAATATTCTGGTATTTGAGCTCCTTATTATATAATTCATAGATTCCTGTTGTTATTAGCAATGATGCGAAAAAAAATTGAGCATTCAATGAAAATGAATCATGCATATTTTAAATTTTTGTGTGGTGGGTCCATCTAGAATCAGCATGTTTTTTGCAGACAGCAAGTTTTGGAGAGAGCAGCACAGCAACCCTAAAGTAATGGTGCCTACTTTTACACAATAAGACATACATTTCAATGTACTGTTTCACACTTTAATGCAGGTATTTAATACTAGTGCTAGGAAGAGTATAATTTGAGCTTGCATGACAGGCCAAGAATTGTGCCATAAAATCCTCCACTGATCATCCTTAGATTGCTTTGAACTCACAGTGTGACCAATGCATCTATCAAACTACATAGTGCTTTTCTTGGTCAATAGCTTTCAGTCTGTGTAATGGACACACATTTGTTATGTTTTTTTAAGCATTCAAGGCAGATGGTACTTTTGCTAAAGCATGTGAACTACAGGCAGTATATGTTTGAAGCAACAAATGGAAAACTGTTTTCTTCTGCCTAATCATATAATAGTAGGTTACTCTTCAAGATGTCTGCTTCTTCACAAGTTTATCCTTTCCTAACCTAGTGTCAAGTTCTTCGAGAATTTAAAGGAAGGGAAAATGCCAGAGGTTTGAAACAGCTCCTCACTATAAGAGGCACACCCATGAAATGTTTACAGGAGGCACTCATGGGAATCCCAAAGCGTACTAAACAACTTTTCTGAAATGCACTTTAAATGAGTTTTATGTGATATTTGCTTTGTTGAAAAAAAACAACACCTTTTGTATATTTCTGTTTTTAAGTTTCAACCATCTCCAGTTGCTTCTCCTCTGTTCCTGTGCAGTGAATTCGAGTTTCAAATGATTTTGTGAAGTCCCCAAACGCGGGCTTCTGTTGTTATTGTTGTTCCTTGCTGTAGATGGCTTTGCTTTCAAGTTCCAGGATGTCTCATCAATAAGAGCAGTGCTTATATAAGGCTGTCCTCCTCTTCCTCTTTCACTGGGTTTCACTGTCTGGCTTTCAGCCCATCTGTGGCCTGCTGGGAAATTGTGGAAATACAGCCACCGTCACATTTCTACACTTTTCACTGTGAGTGTTTTGAAGAGTGTCAGCGGCAGCATAAACACGTTCTCACAGGAGGGAAACTGAGAACGGCCTAATAAGAAGGAAGACTCGCATAATGCATCCTGCTTTATTCAATAAGTAAATTATGTGAGCATTGTGCTGCCAGTTATCAGTATCTGTAAGCAGTTTGTCAGCACTTTTACATGCTTAATGCATATTTTTCAGTTTTCTGCAGTGACTGTCAATTTAATACTTTTCTGTTATAGCTTTTTTCAGATGAGAAATACAGAGTGATACTCGCTATAGATTTATATTCTGATTACAAGGTCATTTATTTTCTATGTCACAAAAATATCATAGTAAGGTTTAACTTTTGAAATAGTCTCAGTTTTCTGCCCCATGGTTGAACAAGTATTTTCATGTTTCTGTCATTAGAGGCCTTATAAATAGACCCTCCCATGGTGAGACTTCTTTTTACAGACAGCTGAAGATTTGTGTCAGACAGATAAGGAAATGACTGGGGACAGCTAGGACCCTGTCATTTGGAACAAGCGCCAGATTACGGTCTTTAATCAACCTTGAGACAACTGAAATGAGAGCCTCTCTGGCTCCCTTGTTTATATTAATTATGAAAGATTAATAATAACCTGAGCTCTTTAATTTGTTGTGAAAAACAGGCACCTCCCATCTGTTCAAATGAACTAACTGCAGTTCACAGAGGATCAATTGTGAGGGCTGCACAAGCCTGCTTGATACTGCACTGACTTTGGTCAAGATTCTTCCAGCAGTAAATCACCCATCTCAAAGCTTGAAATAATCAAGGTTGCTCTCAAATTCAGTTCTTGAGAGAGCGAGAGGCAGCTGGCATGGTCTTTTTTGTGATAAAATTTTTATTTACAATTTCAGATGTTACAACCCCCTCCCCCACTCCCCCTTGGCTAGCAAGTTCTTCACAATAAACTTTGATGCAAACTTTCTCAGAGCTGTGGAAAGAAAGAGAGGAGAGCTAGCGATGTGGGTGAGTGGACAGAAAAATGAACAACACACAGGGACAAAGAATCGCGCTGGTGCTTCCAGCTTTCGCTAGACCCCGTCTGTCACATCCATACAGTACAGGCTCATAACAGTTTATTTGGCCCATAGCTGATATGCAAACATCCGAAGCAAAAGGTCAGACAGAACAATAGCAAACATGGCCTCGCTGGGTGAAAATGACAAAGAAACACACCTCCATTCGCAAAGAAAGGTCAATGCGGGTTTTTTTGCGCGCGGTTGCCAATTTGTTCTTGATGACTGACAAAGTTTTAAATGTGAAGTGGCACGCTGGCACAGGAAATTGTCTTTGTTCCCGACCCGATGGGGATTCCCACAATGAGGCACCAGGCGATACAAACCTGAAAGCGATTCTGAAAGGACCCTTGAAGGAGGTTTTGAAATGGCTGCTTCTCAGCCGAATCCGCATGCTGCTTAAGCTATGCCCTGATCTGAGCTCCTCTTGTGTGCCTTTTGAGCCGCGGTTGGGCACGCTCCCTTGAAAGAGGGGGCCGTGGCAGCTTCCCACACAGCTCCGCGCTCCTCAGAGGGAATCGTCTCATCTTTAGTGGCTCTATCCTGTCTGTGTCAGAAGCCAAAACTATCCTTGGAAGAATGAGACGATCAAAGCGTCTGCGTTTCCTCCCATGTCAAATTTTGTCTCGTTTATTTTGTCTCATTAAGAACGGTTTTTGACCTAAGTTCGCATTTTAATTCCATGGTTTTCTGACCAATACAACATTGACTCTTTTCATTCCCCTCCCCTTTAGACATTACTGTAGGTGGAAGGGCAGCAATAGATGATTTACATACATTCATATCTTAAGTGTGTTGGGCTACACTAAAGAAACTGCATTTTGCCAAGTCCCATAAGCCTTTGGGTCAAAAGAAAAATGAATCAAGTATTCAGACCATTCAAAATCAACAAAAAGGCTATGCGTCAGATAGATGTATACGTATACTGCTAAGATAATATGTTCAAATTGTTTGAGTACAAATTTAAGGGGACAATACTCTATAAAATCAAATGAAATATAAGCAACATATGATATAATCACAAAACAGTGAATTCAAATGACAGTCCAGACAAATTAAATGGGTACAGAATCATATGTTTCAGAAAAACAAGTGCATATTTATGGTTTGTGTATAAATGGATTATTCACCAATTCCAAGCAGCCATTGGCAGCTCTTACGAAAAGTTATTTTTGCTGGAACAGAATCCTGCCACCGCATGGAGGTTTCCTGGCAGACACTGCCAAACAAAATCAATGTTGAGACATGGAAAGTCAGAAATAAGATTAACCTGGGAACACAGATTATATAAACTGCCCCTGGTCTGACAGGGGGGAATTGGTATGGGTCAAATTGGTACAGGTGTTAACCAATGATAGGGAGGAGGCTGCAGCGAGATCAAGTCCACTGGTCCTTGATATTTAAGTGGAATAGTCCAGGTCACGAAACAAACTTTGAAGCTGTGAATGGAGAAGGGTGCTACAGGTCCTGGTGTTTATAACACTTGACTTTTATGGGAGTGTGTGGAGCTGAAGGGCCAGGGATTGGTGTAGAATAGACAGAGGGATTCATGGGATCTGGTGGCCTTTCTGCCCAAGACCTAAATGTAATCTGGGATTATGTTCACTCTGGAGCCAACGGAATAGAATAACTTCTTTTCAAGGAGCAGAAGTAAATTGCATCTAGAAAATTACTTTGATATTGCTTTCTCAAGGGACTTGTTGCAATTAGGTCAATGTGTAATGTTTCAGGGTACCCTGATTGGGCGGTAACAAATCAACAGAAACAATCCTTGTTAGAAGAAAGCATGTTATACCAAACACATATTAAAAGCACTTAATGGTGGAGTTTTAATGCTATACACAGACACAGAGGCAGGCTGCTCATTTTGAGAGCGATGTTTTTCATGTCCTCAGGAAAGTCACTGTAATAGATGAGGGGTTTGATTTAATTCTGTCCTGTTATAGCTCTGCAATACGGGCCGCCTGTCATGAAACACTGTAACATGCACGTCTTCATCAAGGAAAGATGTCTGTCTGAATCATGCATCTCTGAAAGCGCTGTATCTCCATCACAGTAAATCTTCCTCTGATCCAATCCTGACAAGTCTAATCACTGCCCAGAAACCAGGAAAGCATTCCGTACATGGCACATAAGAAAAACCCTTCTTCTGTCAGGGGCATTCTCATATAGATTTACATAAAAATAACCGTCCACTCATTGCCCTCAGTCATCAGCGAAAATTTAATTACATTAAGAGACAACTATATTACACTGTGCAAACACAGAGGGGCTTATGGGATTACTGGGCTCCTGTGCTGTTCATCTCAACCTCTTTCTCTCTGTATTACGCTCGGTTCAAGGCTGGATGTGATGGGTGGACGGTACGCGGGCCATGAAAGGTGTTGACTGCACAGACGAGGCAGGGATTCCCTGTGCTATTTCACCTGAAACATTGTCTTGTGATTCACAAATGCCAAAACAATACAGCCTCTTGAAACACTACAGTGCTTCGCTACTGGCATGACAGTGCTTGGAATTCCTGCAGTGAAGTGCTGCAGTACTGCATAAATAATCACGCTCTCTATTCTCTTTCTTTCCAAGTCCCCCTTCACTTTTAAAAACAACATCTGCATTTTGTCATTTGATTAGAGATTAGAGCTTAGCTTGACTGTGGGGTTACTCAACGGATTTCATTTTGCTGCAGCCTCTGTAATTAACATTAGCATAATCCATGATGTCATACATGTGAGTAAAAAGATCCTCTTTAATTCTCTTCAAGTCCATTAGCTGGGCTACGCAGAACTAGAATGTGCCTTCTAACTGTCAATGATTGTGCCACACAGGTAATTCTACATCACACCCTCGTGTAGGGATTGCAGTAGGTTTAAGCTTTAGAAAATCATTAAGATATATTTAGGGATTTGTTCTGGATTCTTCACAATATATATTACCCTGCAGACCTTACCTTCTGCATTTCTGAAGAGTGGTAAGCAAGTATCGTAAAAGTCAATTAATAATAGCTCCTTTCAAGAACAAATTCACAAAGTGCTTCATAGAGGTATAAAATAAAACATAAAACAGAAACACAAATACAAAAACCACGCAGGCACTTTACCTGAAAGTCAGTCTGTATAGGTGAGGCTTTGGCTGTCGCCTAAAGGTGTCCACAGTGCCCAGCACTGCCCACAGATCGTAGGTCTAAAGGGAGGCTGTTCCAGAGTTTGGGAGCCACTGTGGCAAACACCAGGTCACTCTGTATTTTTTATTTAGACCTGGGGACGGCCAGCAGCCCTTGGTCTGAGGACCTAAAGGTGGTGTAAGGGCAAATAGCTTGCAGATTTGGACAGGTTCCTGACCATGTAATGCCCTATATGTGATGACAAGTAGCTGAAACAGAGAAGCCAGTATAGCAAGGCTAAAATGAGGCAGATGATCTGCATTCCAATGTATATTGTGTATTGTAGTGGTTAATACTGAAATAATGTAAAATAAGCATCCTATTTTGCCATGGGTCTCACAAAGTCTCTTTGGTCTGCAAAAACTTATGACTGAGTAAATGTGGTGCCTATTGGACTTGTGTAAACTTAGTTACAGTTGATTCAACACTGAGAATTTTTCTGCTCAGTTATTCACTACAAATAAAAAATAAGGAGAATTGAAATTGGAACTTCCCATTAAGTAAAGGGAAAAAATGACTGAGAGAGTCACTATCTGACATGTGACCAGGTCACCATAGAACAGTATTTTTCACAAACAGTGTATCCCATTAACATACTTTTCCTGATTTCACTGAAGACAAGGCACACAATTCACTTGTGAGGCTTAATATCAGGGTCGGCCATGATTAAGCTGTATGAATATAGGTGCTGGTAATTTATTGTAGCTGTTGGCACTCAGGGCGTTTCAATTCTCGTGGAGATTTTCTGTCGGTGTCCGCTATTGTCCTTAATCTATTTTAGAAATTGCCTCCGACTGTCGCCTGCTGAGGCAGCCGGTCCCGGCAGTGCTATTGTGCTCATTATCTTCACTATGGGGGACCAGAGACTACGGTCATGCCAAAGACGTGGGATTAATAGTTGAACCTGCACTCTAGAAAATAAGTTTAAGCTCAACGCTGTTTGAAAAGAACAAAGCAGCCCAGAGTAATATCTTTAATAACTCTTTTTTCATAACTGGCTAAATTAATTTAAATAGCACACCATATGTGCTATACTGTATAGTGATGGATTATCTGAAACAAAAAGTGTACTTTTAATTTTTATAACTTCCTATTATCCAAAGTACGTTTTACATGAATCAAAATCATATACAGTAAGGAAAGTTTCAGTTATTTAAATCTTGCAGATAATACAGAGAAAGCTTAGTTTTTTATTACTTCAAAAGCAATTATTTGATGAGAAAAACACATTTTCCCTCACATTCAGCCATTCCCATTTCCCTCACATTCAGCCATTCCCACTTCCCTCACATTCAGCAATTCCCATTTCAGTCACATTCAGCCATTCCCATTTCCCTGCAAAGGGGTCCTGCATATTTTCTCTGAGCCATCTGTGATATGACGTCTTGACACAGTGGGTATCTAACTAGCAGTGCCCATTGGAAAATGCAAACTCATTTTAACATTTCTAGATTGAATGTTTTATCTCAATCCAAATGACAGGGCACATTTAAAATAGATTAATTTAATATGATACACAACAATGTCAAATTACAAAAACAACAGGCATTTTTTCCCAACTACCAAACTACCTACAGTAGAACTTTTCTGATGTTTGATTGTGGAATTAGTAGTGTAAGTGCACTGACAATGACTTGACAATCCCTTGACACGCTGAAAATAATCTCTTTAAAAAAAAAAGCAGCCGTTAGAAGCTGAAACCATAATTTCTGCGTGGCGATAAAGTTCCCAAGAGCATCTCGCAATCAGGAGAATATTAGAGCCTTTAGAGACGCCACTCTCGCTGAGTGCTTCTTATCGAAAGAGATGCTGACACAGTGTGCACTCTGATACTAATGGCACCCGGCAGGAACGACACGCGATACAGCAGAAAATCACCAGATGTGCAGCGCGGCCGTTAACTGGCGCTGTCAGTGCACACGCCACTGGAAAGCTCTCGCTACAAGTCAAACTGTGAGTTTTCTCACGGGGGATGCTAGCTGTGGTGAAATCTTTTTAAGTAATAGCAGAGACGCTGACCCTGGTTTACTGCAACCTGCAGAGACCCTGGTAGTCTGTTCTGTGGCACAAAAAAAGGTCCTTTTCTGGAGATTTGTGATCAGGGTCCACATTGAAAATTGTGTTCAGGTTTTCATTTTTTTCCTCTGGTTTAATAGGCTAATTGGGCTAACTATGAGGTGTTAACCAATAATGAACATGCATAAAACAAGTGGTAAAAATGCACTGCACTGTGGAACACGTTAATGACTGTTTACATAAGAGCCTAAGGGATACCTTTAAAAAGGGGTTATTTCTCTCAATTAAAGCAAGTAAATGTGCTAATTAAATGTCATCCCTCTTTAAAAGCTGTAATAGGCTTCTACGACCACTCCTGTTCAAATCAGTACTTCCCACTCCTTTACTGAACATCACACATTATGTACGCTCCATAGTGTGTTTGTGAGTAGACAACTTTGGGCCAGTGAAGCCTGAATGCAATTGTCCTTAACTAAGATTAACAGTAAAATGCAAGCATTCATTTTTCATTATAAATTCACAAACTCTAGGCACATTTAACAATTACCAAATTTAATTGAAATGCTTGCATTGAAAAACACTTGTATTTACAGTGCCGTGAAAAAGTATTTGCCCCTTCCTTATTTCCTCTATTATTGAATATTTGTCACACTGAATAGTTTCAGATATTTAGACAAATTTATTTAATGAAAAACACCCCCATAGTTTTTTTATTAAATAAATGAAATAGTAATTTTTAAAAATGTGTTTTGTGTTTACTCAGGTTCCCATTGTCTGATACTACATTTGGCTAAAGATCTCAAACCATTCAGTGTGACAAATATGCAAAAATAGAGGAAATCAGGAAGGGTTAAAACACTTTCTCACAGCACCGTAAGTCAAAATTAAGGACATATATTGATTGAATCCTGGCCTGAATGTACTGATGCAGTGGTTGATGCACAGTGCTGGAGCATTTCTGAAGCACTGACCTGGAGCCTGCTGTTGGACCATCTCAGAGATTTCCTGTAGGTGGATGAACAGCACCAGGCCCCCTGCCCCAAACAGCAGGACGAACCAGAAGGAACAAGGAAGTTTCATGGCCGCCACTCCTAGTCTCCTTCTCCCACACCGTACATCCGTAGCCTTATATTCCATCCAGAACATCTTGAGCCAGCCCTGCAAGAGGGACCTTGAGAAAGACAGACAGATCATCAATATGGGCCATTTGCATAGCCCAATAGGGACAATAAGACAGTTATGACAGCGTGGATTCAAAGGATAGAATTGTAGTGTGTAATTGATGCTGACTTGTGAAGTGTGGTGAAAGAGAGACATGTCAATGCTGGTATCTTTACATAAACACATACTGTACTGTATGTAGAATGGACATAAAAGGCTTATACAGTGATTGATGCTCTAAAGCATCTTTAAAACCTTACTTAAGAAAGGCTTTTTTCTGAAATGGATTTTCCAGGATACCATCCATTACTAAAAATCATTCAATATCTCCATGGTTAAAATTCCACTAGAATCATTACTTGAACTTTTATTCACAATTAAATGCAACTAATTGTTTTCTCTTCAACAACAAGCTGGCAAAAAGCTCACTAAACTAAATCACTAAAACTAACTCATTAAGCTGTGATGAAAATCAAGAAAACCTACAATATCCACCGACAACAACTTACAATATCCAATTTCTTTTTAACTCTCCCCATCTCCCCAAATTCTGTTTCTCTAAGATCATTCACTCCTCAAGGCTTATGCAATGTTATCGTCACTCATGGTGTATATGGGTCATGAAAAAACCACGCAGTCAGTTAGAATCCGCTCTTTTCTAGGAGTGTATTGATTCAGGTCTCTGCTGTTTAAATGGAGCTGGGAGGTTTTGCCTGGTGTGTGTCTCAGCTTGCCTGACCCTGCACATCTGTGTGGTACCCGGGATGCCATATTGATTAATATGCTCCTGATTCCAGGTCCCTTTCCCCTGAGATACGACATGCATCTGTCTCTCTGGAGCTCTTTCAGACTGCTGCACTCAGCAGGTGTGTCCTGATTTGGGAAGCAGGAGACCAGAGCTGCAGGGACCCTGGTCCTGCACTTTGAGTCCTCAGTTCAAGCATGAAATGTACTGCATGTACAGCTCACGAACGCATGCGCACTCACACAAACAAACATACCAATACATACACACGCGTGCTATGTTCTGTGTGGCACACCTATCACTCTCTCAGTCAGCCTTTCCTTTTTTATTAGGAAGTGTGATATCTAATATTAACATTGCAGTACATTCACATAATGAGTTCACATGTTTGGATTGCAGATATTTAATGTCATTAGATGATGTCAGATATACTGTCCTTTCAAGTGTTAGTGAGTTTTAATAATTTTGGTAAATGAAATATTTGTGTAATTAAGGCCCTATTGCAACATTGCCTATCTCTAACTATTGCGGTGGTTTTCTTACAATGTTAAATGCACATATTGTAAATCCCTTTGGCTAAAAGTATCGGCCAAATTCTTAAATTTTAATGTAAAATAAAAGCAAGTTTGATGTGTTGCTCTCATTAGTGGTTGTTTTGCTGGGGTGCTATGGTAAATATAATCTAGAATATTTAAACAAATCATACAATAGTGATAATGAGACATGCATTTTTTTATGAATGTAACTAATGTAGAAATCCGTTCCCTGGGCTTTAACAGAGTTAATTAATTTACAGCTACATGCATATGTATGGTGTAATTTATAGAAATCTTGCATCTTTATTAAATTAAATGCATCACTTTACAATATGAGGCAATGTACATCGCAATATGAGGAGATGACCACTGGGCTTTGAGTTTTGGTCTTAAAAACATCACTGAAAAATTTCACACTTAAGCATTTCTTAAGTTCTGTTTAAATATGCCGACAAAATCATTTCAGGGAGAAACTGATTTGTATGCATCAGCAGTTGTAACTTGTCCATTGATTCTGTGGAAAAACATTTAGAGTCCCACAAACAAATACACTGCAGAACCCAAACCTTGGAATTGTATTTATAATCTGTCGAAACCACAGAATAAATAGATTCAGAATTGAATAGGATAGATTCACTTTCCTCATTAAAGGAAACACATTTTCAAGACTTATACTGGAATATTTTCACAAGTAATACTGAAAGTCAGAAAGTAGAAAAAATTGACAAAGCAAAGAACAATATTTCAACAAGTTTAAAATCTGTTTAGACATATCAAATTAATACACAGGCGTTCAGCGATAATTCTTCGCTAAAATTAAATCAAAGGAAAGTACTGATCTGATATGTCTTTAGGCCCATATTCAGTACATCTGAACTCAGTTCAATTCAGCAATAATTAGCCTCCCTCCAGTAGGAGTAAGAGTACCATGGATCACACACTCCCTCATGCCCAAAAATCTAATTGGTAAAGCATGTAAAAAATAAGTACAGATTAGTTATGGGAGAGTATGAGGAGGCAACTGGTCTAAAGCCAAGATCCTTCCTTCTCATTGGAGTCACCAATTATTTGATTATTTGGTGTTTCCAAACAACAGAACACTATAACAAAAAAGAAATGTGTCTTTAAAACACAGGCATGTAAAATCCAGAAAATCAATTTACTTCCTGCATAGCACATCAGTCAGATGCATGAGTAATACATCTATTTGGACACAAGAAACAAATACAAAACTGAAGCTACAAACAATGTGGCAGAATGATCAGCTTAATAACATGGCGCAACCTAAAAATGTGTAAAAATGAATCTTGGATACAATGACATTTACAGAACCAGCTTATTTTGTTTAGTTCGGCAGGGAAAAGTCAACTTTCCTCAGTGGGTGTTTTAATAAAAGAAAGTAAACAACATCCAGAAAATTTCCAGAACTGGTCAGCGTAGCCTAATCCTCCAATGTGGCACACATTTATTGAGGTGACTTGCCTCTAGCCTAAGGGTGAAACAGAGGTTTGCACAGAGAGAGAGAGAGAGCCTGAGCGGTTGTGTGATATAAAAATTGGCTTTATCAGTCAGTTCCCTAAATTGAGAGCCTTCTGACAGGCAGAACCTGATTTTATTGCAGTGCAAGCTACAGACATGGCTTACCGTATCCCAAATTGCAGAGCCAATTGTAGAACACACCGTGCTGTAGTTTTTGACAGCCTTATAGTTCAATGCAAGAGCTGACTGCCTGTTTTCAGTCAGGATTTCTGGAGAACAGTGCTATTTGTTATAGCTGGTTAGCAGCATATGCATGCTGACTCATGATGTATGGTTAGCTAGTTGTAATATCAGTTACTGTACCACTCTCTTGTGGTAATTATAATATGATCCTCTTTGTATCCATTTTCATTTTAATGAAAGTTCTAAATGGAGCCACTCTGTATTTGCCACTTGGCTAAAATGAAAGCCAATGACTCACAAATGAATAAAGCACAGCTACACTAAGGAATGTATGTCTCATAACGGACACATACATTGTATATTGTACAGTAAGGCTAATGGCTGTGGTAAGTTCTTCCGTGTTGCTACTGCACTGTGTTTTACAACTTTATTCTATTTTACTAAGTAGATAACTAGTTTTATTACACTGTCTTACATAGCCTGGATTCAATTAACACCTGTCCATTACTCTTTGACCTGAATTGAATCAGCTATTGTGAGCTCATTCTGGTGAGTTCTGAACTTGCTCAACTGCGTGAAGAAAATAATTCTGACATTTAAGTCAAATTTTAGGATGAATGTTGACTGAATCCAGGTCATGATTTATATATTATGCCTCAGTAGCATGTATTAATATTATGCTAATTTTCCTATCTTATCAACCGCCCCTGTACATGTCAATGCGGGCAGCCCTTACACTTTAAGAACCTCTGCCCCAGGAGAATGTAACGTGCATCGAGCTATAAATGATCACTAATACAGTAGCTTATAACAGGGCTATAGCTGGACATGTACACAGATCTCCGCTTCTGATTATGAGATGACACCCACCCTCGTCCTGGGCCCATCCGTCAACTGCCAATATGTCCCAGCAATCTTCTACCCTCATAGGCCCTTGTGAGGGCAACCCATCAATTTTTTACTCACCCAGCATAACTCTGGGGAAGTATCTGGTGATGCAACCACTCCCTCAATGCATAGTGAGCACGTTTTGAGCCTTCAGAATAAAACCCACAAAAGCAAATTTGGTAGTGATCACAACCACAGACATATGGCTCTATTCCCTTTACTCTCCCACCATATGACAGCATTGTGCATTTCACCCATCTCTCACATAGGTTACACATATTACAGTTTGTCAAATCTACTATAATTAAGGAACGTGAGACAAACTCACACACAGATGTGTGTATGCAGTTTAAAATGTAAGTCAGCAAGACTGAGATGACATTGGGGGGGTTGTAGGTGTAAATTGTAAATCAAGCGTAAATTCCATTTAATTAGCACTTTTGGTTAAAGACAGACTGTAGGGTAACACATAAATCAACGGCATATCTAACTGCACAAAGTACAATAACAATAGGTGAAAAAGATTGATATACAGCCGTTGTGCCTGATGAATAATTCAGGTTCACCTGACATTATCAATGCCACTGATTTATTATTGATGGCTGCTTTCATGTAATATGGTACAGAAGGTAAACTGAATATAGTAGAGATACTTTTCTTGTTAAATGGAAATTGAATGGGACAGTTAATTGGTTTTGCAGTAATACTTAAAGACACAAAGACAGAACAGGCTGTCCAGTAGATAACGTGAATTCATCTTCCCAATCAATGATGTATTATCAGAGAAGTGTCTGTACACTTTTACCGTTCATTTTAGCTTCTGAACATCGATCAAAATGTTATTTTGGCAGTAGTATAAGTTATACTCAGCTAAAAAAATCTAAGCTCCAAAAATGATTTTAGTACAAGAAGGAGGCAAGTTTTTGCATGTGTAGTTTAAATTCCACAACTTCAATCGGGGTATGTATTAAAGCCACTAAATTACCCACCAGATTCAATATTGTATATTTGTTGAAGATTGTATGGAATCAGAGCAACTGGAGGGTGGAATTTCCATGCATTCAGGCTGGCTAAAATGGAAGCTACTGGTCTTCTCAACTTATCAAGACTGTGTAACACATTGGATTCATATTCAGTTCATATTCATATTAACTTAATAAAACTCTTTAATATAATAAAGCAAAATACAAAGAAAGCTATATATCTATAGCAATGGCAATACACTACATATTACAGGTTGTTTACCAAATAAGCTACTTGTATAATACAACATGCGTTATAAAATAACTGTTTTGCACTGCAGGAAAAATATAACATGCTATTATAGCTACCTGCAATACATTGGACAGTTTTGGAAAAGTCACATACAAGTGTAATATTTGGAAATATTACAATATTAATATTTGTGTGCAACACTAAGTACATTTCAAAGATAAGGAAAGAGGCCTATTTATCCAGAGGGGAGTTCAACAAGGCAAATGTTTGCATACTTTCGCCAACATATTCAAACTTTCTTCTGCTATAATAGCTTATATTTGACACTAACATCCCTTGCCATTGGCTAACAGTCTGAAGGCACGTGGGAATAGCTTCAATACAAGTAATTGAGTGTCATATCATAGTCCTTCAGATAACTAGCGAGCTAATTCTCATATTTTATTTAGGTTTTTGCAAGCTAGTGTCCATCTTTATTTGAAATGTGCTTGTGGTAAACTAAATGGAATGTTCATTTAAAATCATTCAACAGCCATAAGTTAATTAGCAATGAACATAGCTTGTGGGGAATGTACGCCTTCTTGAATGAAGCTCTGTTCTGGCAACATTATTAGAAAACATCCCTAACTCTCAACATCTGCTGTCTGTCCCCTCTGCTTCCCCAGCAAATTTATTACCTAGATCATTCATGCAATGATTATAAGCCTGTTCTTCGCAAACTTTGAAGAGGGGCTTTTCTCATTACTACTCAATTTAGATGTTTACCAGGATGTTTTTTTAAATCCATAATGATATTGCTATAATTTGCACAGCATGAATAGGATTTTGAGCATATTATTATTTGCTTAGAGATTGACAAGCAGTATGTCCTTATCCCTTGATCAGTCCTCTAATTAATATTTACCTACCGCTGGCAACTAGGCTAAATACAGCATGGCTGCAAAAACATCTATTATTTTGGGGTCATATCTGCTTCACAGACATGCACTATAAATACAACACTGGCACCCAAAGTTGTTAATTAATTTGTGAGATGAATTAATATTTGTTAAGCAAACAGCCAAATCAGTATTTAAAAATCTTAATGGCCACCCTGCTGAAATCTCCATCTTGAACATCCTAAACTGGTCAAGCTGGTTTAAGCTCTGTTTTTGGCACTTTTAGCTGGTCAACCAACTGTTCATCAACTGACCAGCCTATGTAGTCAGCTAGTCCACCAGTTGAGCAGCAGCTTACTCTACCAACTTAACTAGCTTTGACCAGCTTTGTCCGGCTAAAGACCAGCTTAGATCAGACACAGTCCAGCTTTGACCAGCTTGAAGTGTCGAAAACACAGCTTAAACCATCTTAAAACAGCTTAGAATCCCAGCTGGTCTTAGCTGGAATTTTCAAGGCAAGGCAGTGAGCATCATACAGCAACAGTATTTGGCTGAATTATAAATACCCATAACACATGACATACGCTTGCTTTCTCATTATAAAATACAACCATGCCCATTCACAGCCATGCTGGAATTTAATTAGTTTTAGCATTTGTATTGTGCACTGTATAAGCATGATTACGGTTTATCAGCTCATGTGTGAGAGTATGTTATGTTGGGATTCATCTATCCTTCATTTACTGGGAGCTCATTTCAGAGAATGTCAATGCCCAGTAATTCACAAGGGAAACTGGGTGACTCGCAGAGAACTGAGGGGAGAACATGGATGAGAGCAGATTACATTTGGAATTGTACAATGCAGTATAAATTGCAGAATTGTAGGAATTTGCCAGCACACTCATTAAAAAAATAAAATAAAATAAACAAACAACTGTCACCCTCAGAAGTGCAAAGCTGGCTTTTTAATATGTACTGAATTCCTGAGATATGGCTGCCTTATGGATCTCTGAATTTACAGACATTTAGTACTGTTTTGCATGCAGGGCAAATGAAAGATATTAATCACTTTAATTCTCTGCATTCTGTCCTCCTATAGCATACTCAAGCGTGCCGTTCACCACATTTTTATACGTGTCAGATGAATAAACAAATATAGTGGTATGTAACTAGTAATGCTGCCACAGGGAACAGTATTTGTCATTCTGTACCTGATTCCTTTATATAACATGCCACTCCTCTGCCAATAAAATGGTGGTGGCAAAAAATAAAATGAGCTGGCAAAGGGTTGCTTATTGACTTATATATCTACTTGAGTGCCTCTTCTGTGTGCGTGTTAATGACATTGCAGACACAACACAGCGAATCTTCAATTTTCACTACACCGAGGCAATGCAGCACCTCTGCTTTCTTTATTTGTAATATACTGTACTGTAAATCCTGTTTGCTGAAATATTACGAACTTAAAATGTGTGTGCACAATTTTGAACATCCTAACGGCGTGCTTTATCTTTTATATGAAACCTACATATCCTTTAATAATGAAAAAGATTTGGAATTTCTGCCATACTTTTCAAAAATCTTTTCTTTGTATGTGTTCAGGATCACTGGCTCTCTTGTCTGTGCTTCGGCAATGGAAAGATATGCGATTTCCTGCTACATTTCCAGAACAAACACGGCAGAGGTGATAGAGGCGTGTTTGGACACCGCTCTAGACACCAGCCCCTCTTAATGAAAGGCACCGTGTGCACCTGCTTCTTCTGAGTCAGTGTTCAGCCATCCTTTTATCTGCGATGATTGCTTTTCCCTGGATTCCAGCCAGGACTTTTCATCAGGGCGGAAATGCCCTCTGACATGCCGGTGGGTTTTAAAAATCAGAGCGGTGGTGGAACACCTGATGCTCTCGCCTCGGACCGCAGCCCTGGATGGAAGCCCACTTTGAAATGAGCAACACGGAGACGAGTCTCACCGATAAGAACCTGACCTTTAGGGCCAAACTTACAGTATTTTAGAATGCCGAAGAACCAAATGCCGATAACTTTTTTGTGGACAAATAAAGGCCTGGCATTCCAATAATTCTTAAAATATACCAATCCAGAAGGTTTCCAGATGTCAAAATACTTAATTTAAAATGAATGTTTTAAACATGTGAGAACATCATATGGTACTCTGTAGTGCAGCTATTTAGTGTCTTTCGTCATTCGTATTTAGCTATTCTGGACATTTTGTTAGAACTGGGATGTAAACACGGAATCGCGTGTGGGATATGTAACATTAGCAGGCTATTGGTACATTATTGCTAGCCAATACACCTGTAAAATGAATGACTTTTTCACAGTTATCCATATCCTATTCAAATATTAACCTCTTTATTTTCTCAAATACAACAAAAAATATGTATATGTTCATGGCTATGGATAAATGGTACTATGCGAATTGAAGCTGCCTTATCTGACCTGTGTTCTGCAGTTGTTACAATGTCCTTCAGTAAGCAGTTATTGTGCATTGCTTCAGATAAAGCTGCAGCCAAATAAAATGTAATGTCACATTATATTCTTATACTCCTGAGGTACAGAGTACAGAGAAATTAATTATTGAAATATTTCAGTGTTGTGTTTTATAATCAGTGAACCCTGATGAGGATGAGAGTCTTTGTTTGCAACTTTGTTAGCTTTGTTAGTGAAGTTGGCCACATGTAGTGAAATAGCATGCATGCTGTATCGAAATTCAGTTCCTCTGATTGAAATAAACGCAGGTGAACTACCACAGGCTCTGTAGCCACACCTACCCCACCCAACACAGAAAAGAGTGCCACGCCCAGAAACGTCCCAAACACATTTAGGATAACAAATACTGGTAAAAGGCGCAGGAATTGGGTGAAACTAAGTAGAGAAATATATTACCAGTACATCGTAAATATGCCATAGCATGGTTATTTGATAATTAAGTTAGAAAATATATTAGTCTGTCTGTTTTTATGAAGTGTTTCTTATGAAACAAGAGCAGTGTTGTACTGAAATGCACATATATTCTATTTCTTGGGGTGACAATGCTGTGTTTGGTTCATGAAATGTATGTACAGGAGCACTCAGATTTAGAGTTGTATAATATCACTACTATATCAAGCATATTATGAAGTCATTTTTACAGTTAGCAGGCTTTATTAAAGCCCAGTGCAGTTATTGAAAAGCATAACATCTTGTTTTATACTGTACTGCATCATGCAGTAAACGTCATCTCAATATTTATTAGTGCTCTCTGCAACAGTCTCATTACCATCAGGTTTCCCATATCAAAGCCCTGAATTATTCCCACATTCAATGTTTTAGTACCAAATCGGAGTCACATTTATACATGCTCTGAAGTGCTGTTTCTCTCTCTCTCTCTCTCTCTCTCTCTCGCTCTCTCGCTTTCTCTACATAGACCATATATGAAAATACCCTTTGATAAAAGCTGAGAATCTTCACCTTAACCACATGTGAATTGTTTGATTACAAATCTAAAATTGTCCCGAACATTACGGAGATCACTGTAGTTGAATATCTGTTTTAAAAACATGAAACAGTGCAGAAATTGTGAATTTTGCCTCATGTTCATTGTTTTTGAAATACATTATTAGATTAGAGGGAAGACAACCAATTTAGATACAACTGTCCCAAAACATTTGCATGTATATACTGTACATACACTATATGGCCAAAAGTATGTGGACACCTGACATCCAACATGTCTTCCAAAATTATAGGCATTAATATGGAGTTAGTCTACCCTTTGCAGCTACAACAACCTCCACTCTTCTGGGAAGGCTTTATACTAAATGTTGGAGCATTGCTGCAGGGATTTACTTCCATTCAGCCAGAAGAGCATAAGTGAGGTCGGAAACTGATAAGGTGATTAGGCCTGGCAGTGGCACGCAGTTGGCTTTCCAACTGATCCCAATGGTGTTAGATGGGGTTGAGGTCAGGGTTCTGTGCAGGCCAGTTAACTTCTTCCATGCTGATTTTGGAAAAACCATTTCTATATGGACCTCACTGTGTGCCCGGGGGCATTGTCATGCTGAAACAGGAAAGGGCCTTCCCCAAACTGGTGCCACAAAGTAAAGAATCATCTAAAATGTCAATGCATTAAGAGTTGCCTTCACTAGAACTAAAGGGCTTAGACCAAACCATGAAAAACAGACACAGATCAAGAGGTGTCCAGACACTTTTGGTAATATAGTGTGTATGCGTGTGTATATAACATACAAGCATGCATTTAACGTAATGCTCATTTAGCGTAAATTTCACGTCATGTCAATCCGTGATTCAATGGTGCAATGGCAGCACTCAAACATGTAATCAAACACGCAACCCCATGTTTCTAGTCATAAGTCAGTATCTTAATCACTACACCACACACACACACTGTCACCCATGTGTAACCTATAAGTTACATAGACATACTAAATAAATGGAGAAATCCATATAGCTGCACTCTTTCATTTTACCTCTGATTGAATTATGAACTCTATATTCGATTAAATAATTGCAGCCCTGAACATAATAATGTGATTAGAATTTAATTAAATTTTAAGCCATTTTAATTTTACTTAAATTAAATCAACTCTCCCATTAAATCGACCATGCAGTGTTATAATGTGAACCCACATCATGGATCATAGAAGTGCAGACGTGCTTATCCCTATTTAAAATGATTTTATTTACCTTCTAACCTTGACTGAAGTCCCTCTCATTTATTATTCGAAGACTGTTTGCAAATGTATTAACTGCATGCCTGTTCTTTATGTACCGATTAAGGGATAAAACCATACTTCTCTCTATGCATCGAGACCATATTTGATATACTGGCCTATAAACACAAATTTATGTCTGCGTGAAGTTCCCCAGTGTGCAATCAGATGTCACTATTAACAAAAAAAAAAAAACACTCCATGCAATGGCTTGATAAGCCACAGGGAAATCAAATGCAAACATACAACACAAGTGTAAGCAATAAAAATACTATATGCATCACATTTGACTTGGTGGTTATATTGCCCAGGGCTTGTAAATTTTCTTTAAAATTATGGAAAATGAAAAAACAGTGTTTGGTGAAATGGCTGCACAAATTTACATTTTCTTTAAGGCTAAAGCTTCCAACTTGAAATAATGACAATAAATACAGCTGCAAGCAGTGATGTTGGGAGCCAAGCACCAACTGAGAGCCATAGTGCATTGGGGACTACTTTGTGATGGTCTGCGAGCCTAATTCAACTTTGGTCAGTGGGTGCAGCACGCGGTCTGCAACTTGTATATGCATTCAAATTTTTGTTCGCTCTTTATATTCTGGACTTAAAACAATGACGTAATACACTGCATTTATTTAATAAAATAAGCTGTGAACTTATTCCGCATTATAACTGTGACTCTAAAATAATGGTTACAGAGCATCTTTAACAATGTTACAAACTTCAGTGATAAGGAAGAAATTTTAGAGCATTCAATAAAAATGTATTGGATCAAATTAAATTTATGTGGAGGAAGCTGAAAGGGAGTGGGTTAGAGGGGCCTGTACCCCTGCTTTAGCAGGGCTCTTTTACGTGGGCAGACATAAGAGTGGGTTACTTTAATCGGGGATCTCTAGAGCTTCTCTGGGTTTCATTTTTTGATTATCATCTTGGGCAATGTGCATGCATGTGTGTGCACATGTGCAATGCCATGCATTTAGCCTAATGCGCCGTACATAATGTTTCAGCTATTTAGATGGCCAACACCAGGGTTTGTCTCCTTAAAGCATCTCAGAGTAGCAATGCTGATATACGATCCGTTTTGCCTTTCAGCTCTTGGTAGACAACATGAGGATATGGACAGGAATCGGCACACCTACTGTGAAACACCTCATGAATACAGGCTCATGTTTGTCTTTGGACTCATATTCTTCTAGTACATTGTACTATTACTAAAAGGCAGTGGGATAAACACCCATGCTAGCTCAGGAATGGGTGGCACCTATATTTTAGCTAGAATGGATATAGTTGTGTCCAATTTGAGTTACAGTTCAATTTCTACCAGTAACAGAAAATAAATTTACCACTGAGCTCTCAAGTCTTTTGTTTTCTTTTTTTCTTGCTGAGAGAAATTGTACCTTCTGTTACAATAAAACCACAGGAGAATATAATTTATGTCATAAACTGCTATATAATATGCATTCATTACTTCTCAAAGCAGTAAAAACAAGAGGGAACAAACTTATAACTCAAGACAGGTTAATTGTCTGGTTTGATGAGCATGGTCAGACACTTGTTCTTACACTGTGACTGTGAAGATGGTAAGGGAAGGGAGGTGATTCTGGTGTGATTAAATTCTTCTCCACCTCATATTTTCATATTCCACCAAGCAGAGCCTCATCAGTGCTCAGTAACTCCCACCTCTGTACATGATTGCAATAGTTATATCTGAATATAAATTTGGGTCTGGCCTTCCTAAATATTGTGCTGCTGAACTGTGCAGATACATTAGTCACGAGTGCTTTGCTTGTTCACCTCTACTGCATATAAAAATGATAGTGCTGCTGGCCATGAAATTTACTAGCGCAGGTCACACCCCTTTAGTCTTTCTGGAAAGGAGGGAAAGTCTTATGCTAGCATGCCTGACATAACAGCCAATGTTCCACTGCCAAAACGCATAACTCCGTTGGCTATCAGAAACTAACAATACATGTAAAAATGCACATTAAAACATTCAGCGTTAAACAAACTGGGACAGAGTGCGCTGAAAGAGTACATTTGATCACTCTCCGATTCATAAACCTGGCAGGACTTCAATAAATGAATCCCACCATTTCACCTTATGTGCTTTATAGAGGGGAAATTCCATAAATCTAATTTTATCTATTCTTTTAAATAAAATGAATGTAACCTTTCGCCAGATCTGCCAGAACAAGACGTAGGCTTCATTACTATGGATTAATATGATGGAAGACAGGCTTACAAAACCAGTATCTTTGTCAGCCTGCCCAAAGACTCTCTCAAAGAGAGGACAAAATAAACAAACGACAAACTCTGCCCTGACTTAAAGGGTAAGCCCTGCTTCTTTTGCTCGATTTTTCCACGTACATTTCCCAGCTGTAGTCAGCACTCTGAAATTGGAAACAATGAATAATATTGAACCCCTGAAATAATATTGAATATCAATGCCTTGATAGTCGCATTCCGAATTACCAAACACTGATTAAGTAATTATGATGAAAGAGGGGTTTGCACTAAATTGTCGGTTTAGCAGAAAGCCGAATTCTGTTGCGTTGCTTCTAGTTGGAGACGTCCCTGCACGTGAATTACGGAGTACAGACGGAGCCACTGTGTTTAATTTAATTCAAATGGGAAGGCAAAAGACAAACAAAATTGCCTCTGCATTATTTATTATTTGTTCAATAGCTGATTTGAGGGCTGAGAAATAGAAAAAAAGCAATACAGAAAGCAATTGCTGGTTATTGGTAAATAGCACTAATGTGATGCTTAAAAGTGAAGCAGCCCGTATTTCAACTTGGGGGTAAAAAATATTGCATTTTATGTTTCCTGTCTCTCTGGTACTGGGTATTGTTTGTGCCCATTGTATGTTTACACGTTACATTCATCTGTTCTCACTGATGCAGCTTGAAGCGTGAAAACGTCAAGTCTTGGCACTAATAATGTGTACAGTCCAGGAGGTGTGCTCCTCAGCGATTGTACGGTTTCTATTCACGATTTTATGAAACGATCTCAGGAGACAGTCCGGAAGAGGTGGTTTATTACAAAGCTAGGGAACTAGTGCGTGGACCCTCAGCCTTTGGATTATAGGATTAGATGTCCTTCACCCGTCTGACACCCAAGCCTTTGTCTGATTTCGCGCTGCCATTTTGCAATGCCTTGGAATTGGAATTTCTCTCTTTGTGTGCTGGATCGCTCACATGATAAGTCACATCTGGCACTCTGCGATTGTCTCACACTGAAATACCAAGAATGGGCCAGTTGCAAAAGTTCTCAGCTTCCGGTAGGTGAAAACCAAAACAGAATGATTGTCGAAATGGTTCACCCAGTGAAAAATACTGAATTTGCATGAGAGATGTATTGGCTGGAACAAACTGAAGTTGTTTCATGTTTGTACGGACTCCAAAGTCAGCAGCAACAGCAGATGTTAGTAGACAAATGGGATTTTGTATGGGGCCTTCAGATCCATACAAATACATACAGTACATTTCTAACATGTGGATGTAATCCTGCATGCACTCAAAGCAATGATTTCTGGAATTAATTCCAAGCCCCATCTGCTGTGAGAATCATGCATCCTCTTGTAGATTGGTGAGATCTCATAATCACAAATGTGTTGTTTCCCGAAGGGTGTACGTGCTACTCCTGTCTTGGGCTTTCCCTGGTAACTATCGCTTTGTTTTTGGCTTGAGGTTCTTCCTCATTTAATGTATTTCATTTGCTGCCATCCCCACAGCAAGCACGCGCGCACACACCCACGCACGCGCGCACACACCCACGCACGCACGCACATGCACACACATGCACCTACACACACACACACACACGCACATGCATAGCCATCTGACATGCGGTCAGAAAACAGTGCTGCTGAATGTTATTTCCAGCCACCAATTTCCAGGCATATGTTAAAAACTTAATAAATCTGGTTGCCAGTGCAAGATATTTTCTCCTTCCTGCTGTCCATGCTGGGAGTCTAATTGGATTCTGGTAAGAAGAAGAATCAGGTCTACTTTTCTAAGGTATTGCAGTTCCTTGCTTACTTGAGTTTGCGCAAGTACAATGCAGATCAATCATTCAGGATTGATTAAAAGACTATAAAATGTTTTCCTGAAAAGGTTTGATGTACCAATAAAACATGATTATCACTATGGTAAAACAGCAGCAAAACCATTCCACCTTAGACTAAGTCATATAACTGTGCATTCAAATACAATTTCTAATTATTGTCAGAGGGTCATACAGTATAAGAGATAGTGGCTTCATCTTAAATGAAGCCAACAGGGAAAACAATGCTGTTCTTAATAAACACTGTAATAGTAGAGAGAATAAGACAAGCAGTGAAAACAGTCAATTTTAGAGTAAAGAAGCCTTTTTGGCCTACAAGAAGCCTGACTTATTTCACTTGATTCTGTTAGACACCACTGGAATACACATTCACAATTTATTAATGCTAGTACATAGCATAACAAATATGTTGTCAATCCAGGCAAATCAAATTTTAAATGATCCATCATGCAACATTAATGACAATTTAGATGCATGCAAATAACAAATGTGAAAGCTTAATTTATTTCCTATGAGCCAACTGGGTTTAAAACCTTTTCCTGAATGGACATATTTCTCTTGAGTTTTTTTTTTATTCCATTGAGGCTTTCAAGCACAATGTTGGCCTTTTAATAGTTGTTTTCAATAATACAGCCTTTGGATATCCACTTCCACTTCAAGTTTAAAAAAATAAAGCTGCATTTGTTTTCTTCAGTTGCCAACGCAACATTACTTCAAAGGGTCTGCCATTCCCACCACTGAACCAGCACACCTGATTAGGAAACATGGTAAACTAAACAAACCTTTTGGTAGGTTTTCAAGTGTGCTTTCTGTCCAATCCTGCCTTCATATAAAATATAAAAACCATAATTGTTAGTTACAACCTGAAACTGAAAAGCTGAGTTGACTGAATACCTTTTATTTTGAAATATGGATAAAAAAATCTGCAATATTTGTTATAGACAATTTGTTACATGAATACTTGAGTGTTATTATCATATGCTATTTTCATGTCCTTATTTTCCATCAGTCATTGTTTGCTTTGATTGTTTTGTACAGTAGTTCAGGTGGACAGTTGCAATTATGCAAATTTGTTCATTTAAGGCAGCTTCTGCTGTACATGTCCAAAATTGAAGCCAATCTTATCTGCCTAGCGTATCCTAATTGTAATTCAGTCCTCCTACACAAATATGTTGGTGCAGCCTTATATCAGACAAGATGGTGAGTAATCTTGGCATTTAAACATTTAAACAAACATTTTACATTTCTGTTTTAGGAATTTCATCCAATTTTGAGAAATGGTTCATTTCAGAGACAGATCAAGCCTCCTGCAGTAGACATCTCAAAACCCAAAACTAAGCCTGACTATGCATGACATAGCGCTGTTTGTACTTTCCAGGAGAAACAAACAGTATTGTCAGTGGGTTCAAAAATGAAATATAATGGATATTTGATACAATAACTTTCTAAATGAACTGTGACAAATGCGTGCAAATGTTTTCCAAATCAAGTTTGTCGGTACAAGAAATAGATTTCTATTTTTTTTCTCTTTTTTGGAATCTCCAAATGTGCTTCTGGAGTTACAGTACCACTCTACCACTCAACCCCGACAGGAAGCATTGCAGCTGAAGCATGTGCACTCCTCTGGGGCACTTCCCTGCAATCCAGAGACTATTTCTGCAGTACAGATGGGAATAGAGGCATTTCTCTCATTGAAGCCAGCAGGTAGCCTGCTTACACTCAATGTGTTGTTGAGAGGGACAAAGTCAGTGGTGACTTCAGTCACACTGGCCAACATGAGTCCTATTCACTCCACAAAGGATGAACTTGTATGGATGGAATTCAGTTCTTCCAATTTTAACACCTGCAAGGAAGGTAACAGTGATTTTCATCCACCTGTGATGTATACATGTAGTACCTGTTTATCTTTGCTTTTTAACTTCCTATCTTTTACCACTCCCTCCCAAAACAACTTTGCCTTCGGTGGGAGCAGACGAGTAATAAGCCAATCTTTTGATCTTTTGTCCTGTGCCTATTGTCAGTAGGTGGGTCCATCTGTGAAGGTGCTTAACTAGTCAGGTAACACTGTTTTACAGGGAAAGGGATCTGAAACAGACACCAGTCTGGGTAATTAAGGGGATAGAAAATAATTGTTTGGGGAGTCTTGCATGTCTCCCAGGCAATGGTACAGTATGACTCTCTTTGACAGTGTTTTAGTAATTTCATCTCATTACTGTTAATATGTTGTTAATGCTCTTACTATTCTTGACAATGATTCATTAAAGATGGCAAACTGATTATATCCTTTCCATTGTACAAAACGTAAGTATTTGAAAAACCAACCTGCAACCAACTGCAGACTCAGCTATATCTGACTGTTGAGATTACAGGTATTTTTTGATTCTCAGAACATTCCCAGAATGTTAGTTATGTTAAGACATTCCAAGCACATGCATCTGTCTAATTTCCTGGGTATCCTTCAAGCATTCCCTAGGTAGCAAGGAACATTACAGGACCAATGTTTATTGAGCTTGTGGACTTATTATTCAAGTTTAAAAATATGAATTGTGGATGGTCATCCATGTTCATTTTGGTAAAGAATATTGTAAATGTTAAATATTTTCCAGTATTTGCCAATATATTAATTCAGAACATTCTTCTGAACTTGTTTTCTCAAGTATACTCTATAATGCTTTGTCGTTCCAACAAGCTAACCATCAGGGGGATGTTGCCAGCAACAGCGTATGCAACATGCCTTGTAGATTTTCTTTGGCTGTGACAGAAATCGTTTAGAATAATGAAATGTGCTAAATCTGTATGGGGAACATTCTCTCGCCCCTTCGTAACGTTACCACACAACAAAATGGGAATCTGACTAGTTGTGGAAATGTTCTGTTTTTATCCAGGATAGCAGAGATAGCTTGCACTCAGAGGCTCTTCTAACCTAGGGGCCAAAGCTTGGCATGTCCCATTTCGGAGCCACTGAGTGATTCAGAACTTCAACCACACCTCTAATACAGCATGCTCAATTCACAGTATTCATTTCCCATCTCTGTTTCAAAATATGCGAGTGCATACTCAATTATAATGGCTTTCATGTCTGCAATTCTATAATATAATATAATATAATATAATATAATATAATATAATATAATATAATTTGGAAATATATAGCTCTACCTTTTGGTACGCTAAAAAACTTCCATCATTGCAATAATTGCATGCAGAATGAGTAGAATTCCCCAAGCCATCAAAACTCATGATTGTAAATTATATTTACTTCCTCCAGTCAGATCTGTATTCAGATGATCAAACTAGGCTGTGGTAAACAGGACTTTGGGGAGAATGTTTTTATGACCGGTGTGTCAC
This sequence comes from Anguilla anguilla, assembly GCF_013347855.1. NCBI lineage: Eukaryota > Metazoa > Chordata > Actinopteri > Anguilliformes > Anguillidae > Anguilla > Anguilla anguilla. The sequence goes on along the minus strand of NC_049216.1, from coordinate 26,370,767 downwards.
ATTTATTGCCGTATTGTTTATGTAAAAAGGTCAGGTGTGTGTGTGTGTGTGTGTGTGTGTGTGTGTGTGTGTGTGTGTGCGTGCGTGTGTATGTGTGCGTGTGTTTGTGTGCCTGCAGCTCCTCTGTGGGATGGCTGTTTTCTTGTTATTCCAGAACATGCAGGACAATCACAGAAATGGTTTCCTGACATTTTCATCATTGATGCACATTTAGCTGGCCAAAATTGATCATTTAGCCTCACTCAATTAGCCTTACTGAGCTTACATTTTTATTTCACATATTGCATTAAGCATTTGAAGGTGTATGGAGATTGGATGAAAGTTTTGACAGAAAAATAATATTAATCTACATTTGAAGCACAGAAAGATTATTTGAACTAGCCAGCCACCTTCTTATCCATCTTCTCTTATTCCTCTTATTATAAGAGGTATAACCCACTTGGTTGAAAATATATGGTTAGCAGCCCTCAGATATTTCCCAGGCTGAGTGATCACACCAGGTGTGCTCTATATTCAACACATCAACAGTTATGATTTATACCTTCCTTTTTTTTCTAATCGTGTGTACTGGAAGGTAAAGTAACACTAACAGTATTTGTTTTTTTTTTAATAAATAGAAATGAAAACAAAAATTACAATATTCAGAACTCTAATGATTAAACTGATATAAACTGAAAATTCAGCAATGCAAAAGATACTTTTTCTTACTCGTTTTAATTAAAATGAAGGGTTGAAATATAACCAATCCATTCTAATATGGAGTGGTAATTGAAAGCATTGGTGTTATCAAATTGCTTTTTGAAGTCTACTTTCATGTTATGTCATGATACTGTTTTCTCCATATCCCAATTTGTAAGAGAGAAGAACTGATTTAAAAATAATTGCAAATACTTTCCCCTTGGATTTTGAGGCATAAATCATTTGTGACCAAGCTCATCTCTTTCATTGATTTTTTTCACAAAATAAACCAGATGGATTTAGATGTGAAAATGATCTATTATTCCCCTTGGTAAGATTTATAGATTTTCATGTATTACCATGCAGTAAAACAGATCTTATAACATGAGCTGATTTTTTTTTTAAAAGAAAAAAATATGGCCTCTTTAAGCCCAGTGCTTACAAAAAAAGGTGGCAATACCCCTTTATAGCATTTTACCATGATTTCAGCTTTTATGGTCTAATTAAGTGTATGTGGTTAGAAGTTAACAGTATCAATTTAATGGGTAGGTGAACTTGTTTCACTCTCAGGTTATCAAAAATGCCAGAACCCGGGGGTTATAAATGATGGCAGAAGTGCTTGAGGGCCGATCGTGACTAAGAGAGAGACAGACTCCACCCTTTGAGATTCAACATCTTTATGTGCACAACACATCACATCTTCCTTTACCATCTATCACACAGACACAGACACAGGAGTCAGCAATAACTGTTATATAGCTTGTATGATTTATGATGAGAGCATCACATGATGTTGGGAACCATGTTAACTTGCATGAAAAAAAATGTCTTCACATCCTGTTGAGCCATAAACTACTCAGAAAGACAATAAGAAATGCCAAGCTAACCCTTATGTTATCGTATGAGATACACAGCATGAATCATATTACAGGTCTCAGTATAAATTATTTGCAGCCAGCAGATGGCAAATGTAAGCTGTTCATAGATTTCAGAGCCGCAGTGCCAGTGCTGGTAACCTTGGCATTAATGGCAGTCCTATCTGATTTAAATTGTGTCTGCAAGTTTAGGAAATGTCCTGGGTTGAAGTTCCAAGGTCAGCGCCGACACTAGGATGGGAATACTCCTAAATTACAAATTCTTGGCCGGCAGCCATCCCCATCACAAGCTACATTTAGAGTTACACTCCCCCTGAAGCAGTAGGATAAAACTTTAGCTCCTTTCACAATAAATTTGAGTGGAATCACTCATAAGAGCGCTGCCACTGATTGCTTTCCCAGAGAGGGCATTAAAAAAAAGATGGCACTTCACTGCAAAGCAGAAGGCTCACCTCCCCCTGACCTATCTGAGATCATGAACATAACATAGTTCCATGCAATATTTATGAAAAATAGAAGAGCCTTTTTCCTCATCAGTTTCACTATAATGCCATGATCAAATCAAAGAGAGAGAGAGAGAGAGAGAGACAGAAACAGAGAGAGCAAAAGAAAGAGCTCGCTACATACAGACTTTTGTGAAGAGGCTATTTCAGTGAGAGATTATAATGAGCAAAATAAAAACCATCATCTATCATTTTGCTGTAAAAAGCATTGCAGTTGAGAAGTCAGCAAATAATAGCTCACAGATAACTGAAGGTTTGACATTTTTTAGCACCTGTGTTTTTTAAAAGTGATACTACAAGACCTCTGGGTTAAAATATTGCACAGCTTATTTTGTCATGTTAAAAGAAAGACTGACAGCTAATATTACACAGAGTTTGACTACTGGCAGTGATGGTTTGTTCACAGTTCTGTTAAACCATCTGACAAACCCTCTTAAACAGTTGCCAAAAGAGAACCAGCAAGCAAAATGACAGTAGATTGATGACTCTCTCTCTTTCTCTGTCCTTTCTTCTTAGAGGCCATTTTTTCCTTCAAATTATTACTTCTGACTGAACAAACGGGATCGTTTTTTAAATATTTGCACAGCGGTTCAGAATTCAGAATTTCACCTTTAGTTTTGCATTGTCCATAATCACTTAGAGCACAAGTCATCACAAGGGCAGATATTTCTAGATCTGGAAAATTATTAAGCATTTTGCTGCACTGGCTAATACAAAACAATGAAATGCATTAATATTGTATGATACAATACTGTATTGTATAGTACTATAGTTACTGCACTATTAATTTTCATATTTAACAAAACACTGCAAGCTTACTGTATTTATGTGTCAGGCAACACAATAATTATTAAATTATCGAACCTGGGAGGTACATAACAATTTCTAATCCCTGATGGAACATTTCCCCTTAAAATCTAAAAGGTATTCAAAGCATTAATTATTAATCATTAATGTGTTGTGCAACAAACTACCAAGCACACAGACTACACCCCTTAAAACCTGTGGAGCAGCTGCTCCAAATATTCAAAATAAAAGGTGAATAAAATGAATTATTTGGTCAATAATAAAGTTTAATATATTTTTATTAATTTCACACATGCTGTAACAAACCTACATATAGCAAAACTAATTATCTTACTAGAAAATGTAAAGTATGATAGATTACAGTGATCCAATTGCAAAATGACATGATGAAAGGCGACTGATTGATGTCTAGGGAGTGGAAAATTAATAATGATATTATTACCTTTTATTGTACTACTCTATCTGTATAACTTTTGGTATGTTCTATTTACAGTAATATGCTTACTAATATACACATTATGCCATCTTTGAAAGATTCATAAAACATAAGCACATAAAACCAGTTGTAAAACTAATATACTGCAATTTATAAAGTGTTGTTATTATATCCATGCGTGAATTCCTTTCACAGAGTCGATGGATCATATAATCACTCCATGATAAGTGTTTGCGTATTTCAATCCTATGTCACATTTATGTAGCAAGCACCTTACATATCTGACCTGGCGGCTGAGTACGGCAATGAAAATATGACTGTGCACCATTAATTCAGATCCTCATATAAATGATCCAGCCCCTGTCACTTACACTAAGTAAATATTCAGATAAAAGAGGAAATGTGATATGTGCAAAACCTTTTTTGCCAGGTGCACCAATGTTAAAATAATAACAAAACCACCTAGGTGTGACCACCGAGACACCTTTTTGCACCCTCAGAATAGAATTCACAGAGTAGTCACTGTCGTGGTAACTATGTCTCTACATGTGGATCAAATAAACACCAGGGAAACCAACAGAAAAAGTATTTTAACAATGTTTGAGAAACTCATCATTTATCATTCTGTTCAGTGTGTTTAATCCCATGCTGCTACATATCAGAATGCAGAAAAAATTATCAGTACTCTGATGTGTCATGAGAGCACACGTGAACTTTAAGAATAGGGTTCATTTTCATGGAGTGTGAAGCACAAAGAAAAAAAATATTCTCAGTTAATATTGCAAATATTTATTATGGATGGAGAGAGGGACTCCCTGTAGAGAAGAATTGGCTTCCCATTAATCATTTTCAAACCCTGTGTTGAACATCAGATTCACAATTCTTACATACCTCTCAAAAATATTTCATTTTGTCTCAGACTCTCAAATGTAAACACCATACTAGACGTTATCGTGGTAGCTTGTCAAGGGTAATGTGTTCTGATTCTGCACAGCAGGGACTCACATTTCTGGAGAGGGTATAGTGAATTGGGTATTGTTAGCTGGTTGTATCTCAAAAGGATAAAGCAAATGTTTATGTATTAGGATAGCTTCTGTCAATTCTCAGCATTTCACTAGCATATTATAGCATTTAGCTCTTAATTGTAACATAAACTATTCTTGTTTTGAAGGGTAATTGCTTCAAATATTGGATGTAGCTATCTCCAGATAGTGCTCCCAGCTATGTCAGAAACATATTTGCTAGTAACGGTGTTGTAGTACATTCAAAGAAACACCTCATTGTTGCATTTGTCCTAGAGAATACACGTTTGAGCACATACAAAACTAAACATGCTTTAAAAATTTTACAGTGGGGGAAAAACTTTTTAAACTTTACAGTTAATTAGAGTGAATCAAGATTCAATTGAAAAAAAGTCCTTGTTTTGTTGTTGTTCCATAAATAGAACCTTATACAGTACTTGCTGTTATGGATACACGCACTTTACAGATAAACACAACCTAAAAGGAGTCAAGAAGTTCATTAAATGAACCGTTAAAATTAAACCATGTCCAAAGATAAAGATATACACTGCTAAAGGCAAATCCATGTCTGTTGGACCATGCTGTAATTTATGATATAAAAAACAGTGCTCTGCAACATCTTCGACATCAATATTACTTCCACACATAAACCCTTCATTACTCAGCATATTTCATAATTTTCACGCCTGTCATTGATGGTGTCCCCTCACTCTCAACACCACGACCCCTATTCCAAAGCTGTCTTTTTGAAATTGACTGGCAACATGATGCCAGATAGTTCAAAACAACTTACCTTAAAGAACAAGACAGCCCAGTTCAGATAGCCAAATCTTTCATTAAAACACAGCTTTTAAAAAAAATAAAAGATTTACCAGGAGGGACTATTAAATATTTATATTCCTTGATACATGTAGAATTCCCAGGTTTCCAGAGTGTCTGTTCCCATGAATTATTTGGTGCAGCGTCAAGGTCTGTTTCTGCCTTAGTTTTTACAGATCACACCAACTACAACATCTTTTTAAAAAAATACAATACCACTGCATACTGCTGTGTGGAGTCACAGAACTGTGCATAACGCTTCTATATGATATGGATCTTTAAAATCTTTGACACTAAACTCAGTATATATTTTATAATGTTACACCTGGGTGAGAGAGACTAAAGTGAAGCGCTGCGGAGAGGTAAATGCCACCATGTCACGTCCACTTCATGTGAACATCAGAGTGCTTATGCTGTAGCTGACATCGGAGAATTGTTACTCCTTTACCTATCATCAGCATCATTAAAAAAAACATAATACTATTAGAGTACTCTCACAGACGTGAAGGAATCGTGTATGGCCATGGTAGAGAAGAGACAGTCCTGTACATATCATACGTCTTCAACTCAAATTTCTCTGATGCTTGTGTTGCTACTGTTGTTATAAGCATTTTTCACAGTTAGACAAGTGAATTTTAGCAATGACTGAAGTCACCAAACCACTAACACTTCCATTTAATCGTTATCCAAAAGTAAAGAGGTGTTGACTGACTGCTGGCCACAGAGGGCGCATATGCTATCTGCAGCTCGCCAGGGCGGACAACACCGCAGAGCTTTGCAGGTGGAGATGCAGAGGGAAGGGTGGAGACAGAGAAACATGGCCAGAGAGAAAGAGAGGAGGGAGACAGAGAAAAAGAAAGGGTGGAGACAGAAGCTTGGCCAGAGAGAAAGAGAGGGGGAAGACAGAAAAGGAAAGGGTGGAAACAGAGAAGCATGGCCAGCGAGGAAGAGAGGGAGAAGTAAATGGCTAGAAATGACAGCGACTTCCCCTGTGCCTGCTTCCCTCAGCAGGCCTGGTATGATCTGGCCAGTTGCTCAGGCTCTGACAGGGACAGGACAGTGTAGTAGAGGACAGCGTGCCTCACGCTGGGCCACGCACCACTGTGTGCCTGGGTTAACTCCCTCCTCAGGGCAGCCATTGATAGGCTCCTGCTGAGCGGTCACTGTGACCCTGTTGGGTCACTATCCCATGGATTTTAAAAAAAGGAAAAGATTTAATTATATGCCAACTGCAAGTAAGCCTTGCCAAGTCTTTTATGCTGACCACACGGTATGATGGTAAACATTTTGTAATGGCTCAAAAGCATAATCATAATATGCTTGGGATCGTGCATTTTATGTTCTATTGATTGCAGTCATTTCAACTGCCATTGACCCAGACCTTGTAGCACAGCATTCGCCTTACATAAGGACAAGCCTTTGTGAAATATGGATGCATACGACTGCCAGAAGTCAACATAACTATTCCCCAGCTGAACTGTTCTACAGGAAGAGTTACAGTGCTAACTGCAACAACTGCTGCAACCGGAAATGCTGCAGCCCAGTGATAAGGCGGCTCAAGTCAAGGTTCTTTTTTTAATGAGGCAGTCAGAGAGCGTCAGGTACAGTATAAGAGAACAAGCGAGGTTCTTTGAGAGCCACTGTGACGCCGCCCTCCGCAGGACTCCTGCACAAAGCACCACAGGTTCCCCCGGCTCGGAGCCTGGCGGGAGGTCTGGATAATAAGAGCGGACAGATAACTCATCATTCTCGTGTTCACTCTCCGCTTCACGTCCACAGACCTGGCGCATTCCCCTTGTTGTGACAGTGCAAATGAAATCTGGGGCCGCACTGGAGCGTGACACACACCCTCAGCTTCGGCTTATCATGCTGTCCTCACCCCTCTTAATAACCGCCCCCCCCCCACCAATCCCCCTGGAGCCAACGCATACCCATCCCAAAACAATATTGATACTCCATGTACCTGACATTTGGGGGTATGCACATTGTGTCACATCCCTTTGAGGACAAAAGTCCTTCATTCAGAACTTCCTCTGAGCTGCACACCCTCCATTTTCCTGCTGATGTCATGTCTTGTTAATAAATCTAATTCTGAATTCTGACATGGTTCCGTTACAAAATGTGGAAGATAAAGTTCTCAAAGACCTGAAGAAAGACCTGTGAGAAATCCAAAGAGGAAAATGTTTGCCAGGTGCAGAGGGTGACAGTACTGTGTGACAGTCAAAAATGGCAGCATCAAACCAGGAAACACAGTATCCAGATATGGTGAACTGAATTCAACCAACATTTATCTTTAACTTTCACAGAGTTCATTTTTATGTTCAACGGCTAAGTTTTTGAGAGTTCAGAAATCAGAGAGAATATTAACCTGCCAAATGGTCTTAAGATAATAATAACATATTCTTATTTCAGAAAGATACAGGCTGTCCGGTTACTGTACGTGTATCACTCACTAGGTGTACCAGAATACCAACATGGCTTAGGGTTCGAGTTACCAAATAATATTGGCATTCTCAATGTGTGTTTTCTCAATACTTCTGTCATGTCAGTAGTATTTTGAGATTCATTTGAATTTTGAGGAACTTCTCATCTGTTGCCACAAGGATGAAAACTTGCTATGCTGCACCTTTAAGATAAATTTTGATTGAATTCAGGACACGTGTATTCTCAGCCTTGGTGTGTGAAAGGGTCTCTGGAAAAGCATTTCTAACACCTCAGAAATATTCTGCTTCATGAGGGAAAGTATGCATATTGTATGCATATTTTAAGCCACATTTTTTTCATTTAGCGTTCATGTTTCATTAACTACGTTGATACAGTAGGTGTGTTATTTGTGGTTTTTCTCTTGTTTTTTTCCAGCTTTTACATTCAATAATACTTCAATAAAGCTTAATACATAACTGAAAAAAATGAATTGAAAATTAAATTTAAGGTTAAAATGTGCATGTACACTGGAACTTAAATTTGCATGATCTGTTTAACCTTGGTCCCTTTGCCCATCTATAAAGATGAGAGCAATCTATTTCCACTGACCAAATCTCAGCAGTGTTTGACTTGTACAGGTAGATGCCCTTGACTGAAATTTTTCCATAGTGTATTACGTTGGCCAGCTCTCCCATGTAAAACAACGATTGTTGAACCTCGCTATCTCCGCCATTTGCAAACCAATCTTAATGCCATTTTGACAGGTGGAATAGAATCAGCATGGGCTCCCCAAATAGCGATTTTTGTATAGAGTATATATATTTTTCAGTGTATGTACTATAGTCCCCGGTTCAAACCCACTAGTACCTTTGTGTTGTTAGCATAAAGCTCTACCAACTGAACCATATGACTAGTATTATGATGTAATGATGTAGTAACTATGTGACTGGGAGTTATGAGTTGAAAATTAGATTCATATCCTTAGAGATCATGGCAATACATACTCTACACTCTATAATATACACTCTAATGCAGGATCTATCAATTTATCACAGTAGTTTAAAAACTGTGTGATATATACCGACACAGTTTATGGATAAGCTCACGAAGAGTGATACAAGAAAAGTGGTCCCAAATAGGACACATGGGCATGCTGGAAATGAAGCATGCTTTATAAAAGTGCAAAATCAGCTTTAATACCCAAAATTGACAATACATTGTGCAGAGTATTCTAAGAGTATGAATTAGGCTCTTTGAGAGCAGATTTGAAACTTAAGCAATCTTCCCAGTGGTGAGTACATGTTGTTTGAAGTATAGTAGACATATATACACCTTGATGGAGAGCAGGCTGCATTAGGGCTGATCAATTTCATTTCCTGTCTTTTTCGGCAAATGCAAACATTACACTTACAGTAAAACATAGTTGAAAAAAGAATTATATCTGCAGGGCCTCCAGGGAATTGTGGTATTATACTAGTCAGTTAATGGAAAAACGGATTGTATGTGCCTTTCATTGGCCCATTCATTGGCCCATATAATTAGCACTTTTATATTCAATTATGTTTTATATTTACAGGTCTTGGACATAATAATGGAAACATGGCATGAAAAATGACTTCTAAAATACTAAATCACAATTACTAAGGTAGCTACACAAGTGACACATATTACATTATATGGCAGTTAACAATATGCATCAGCAATAAAAAAGATCTGGTTATCAGCACTTCCAAACGAGGACACTAAAAGGCCCACAGTTGCCACAGAGGCCTGAATTCCCGGAATTACAGGTTTTGCCTGAATTACAGGTTCATTGGTCACAAAAACTGCTAAAACAATGGAAAACATGAATAACCTGCATTGGCAAATAGGAACAGTTGTTGCAAGTCAAAACTCACAGAGACAGATGGACACTTAACCGGATAGTTGCTAAAAACTACATTACCAAAAATTACACTTTTGTGACCCAGTCTCATCAAAAAGTGTACACTGTGAGCTTAATAAAGCTAGTATTTAAGGGCACGGTCACCATTCCAAGGCTAATTCACAAAGACACATAACCTGGTGTATGAAGCACAAAAACAAACCTAGACTCATGAAAGCCAGGATGCAGTCAAACACCTTCCATGGCTCCACGCCAGATTCAAACGTCAGTGAAACTTTATGGGATATTCTGAAGCACAAAACAGGAAGTACATTTTCCACTGCTTTCATACTGCAAAGAATTGGTGGCTTTCCTTCTTAAAGAATGGTCCAATATCTCCCTTAAATGCAGTTAAGAATGTGTATGGCAGCATTCCATGAAGGATTGAATGCTACTCCTTATCAGTTACTTTATATTTATATATTGTTTGCTGTTTCCATTATTTTGTCCAGACCCTATGTGTGTACTTTATATTTATATATTGTTTTCTGTTTCCATTATTTTGTCCAGATGTCTGTGTGAGTGTGTGCCTTTATTTTTTTTCTTTTAACTGACAATTAGTATTAATTGCCTGGCGATCTGAAGAGTGAATATACTCAGGCAATCTATGGCTTTTCGTTTAATCCTTATAGCTGCACTTCACAATAACCTTCTCAAAGATAGGAAAATGAGCAGTCTTAGGCCTTACTCTTTTTTTCGCTGGAACACGGTGCACACAAGAACACAGTGAATAAAATCCAGAAGAGAACATTTGAAAGCTGCTTCACAAATGCTGCCTCAGCAGATCTTTACAGAACGGCTGATAATGAATAGAGGCTGCATCTCAAAATGCTCCTTCAATCCTAAGTGTGCCTAGTGTTCTGAGGAAAGGTTTCACTAGGTAACTGCTGATATGGGATCAGACTGGAGTGAGAGGTCATTTTTTATTCAGAACCTTTTAATAATGACTGGGAATGGCTGCTTTAAGTACTATATGTCTGTGCTTTGGCTCTGAGAGACTGTGGTGGTAGTAGCATGCTGTAAGAGTGTCTATTCTGTGAAAATGGTGGAGTTTCACTAAGGTCAACAGCTTTACTGAGGAAAGAGGTTTACACTTTTTGATATTTTATTTGTAGTTGTTTTTGGTGTCATGTCTAAGCGTGATTGGTAGATTCCATATGACAGATGACTGATCAAAATCTCACTGGCACAAACCTTGGAAACTACATCTGCTGCTCATCATCTATATAGGCTTTTACTAGGAAACTATTCTCTAAAATACCTTTTTGTAGGGCCATATAGTTTTGAAAGTACTTATTTTGTTTAAAAAGGCAAAAATGATTACTTTAATGGACATGCATGCATTCATTACCAGCCCTCAAATATTCAGTTCTTGGTAGACAATTTAAGCGATAAAGTCTCTTTGGAGAAAGTGCTTTAAGAAACACTGCAAGTAAATGGCACATTCTAGCTATTTAAGTCCAAAGAACCATGGCAATAATCACAGAGAAGGAAACTTGTGATGCTCTTAAAAGTCACAAATTACCTGAATGTCCTCAGGAGCAATACACTGCATTGCTAGCTCCATCTGAATGGAGATAAACCTTGCAAGACATGAAGAACAGCAGGGAAGGAAATTCCTGGCACAGACAGCATTCCCACATATTTGTTTTTCAGGTTTCAGCCCCAATTACTGCAGGTCAACTGTTATTTGATATGTTGGCAAAATGCTGGGCTGCAATGCAGGACTGCGTTCTTAATGCATCTCTGACACAAACTTGAATGCTAACAGCAGAGGTTCAGCACCACGGACAGAGATCATTTGACCTGGACAGGCACCTGCAATTATTAAACAGTTATGTCCATATTAAGATATTCCCAGACCCAAACTTCTTATTTTACACAGGTCCTGAAGTGAAGACTAATTGGACTTGTTAAAGGAAATGTTGAGGAAAAGTTCATCATCAAGGAAATCAACTTTACACTACATTCATTTTACATTCTCAGTATTTGTTTTATGTTTACTACAATTATTTAGCTTCATTCAACACCACCAGTAGTAGCCTAGCTTTGCTCACATGGAATTTTGTGAACTTTGGATCCGTCTATTCGTCTAATCTCACCCTCTTGTATTTGGAAGATGTAACATCAAAATATTCTCATTTATTTCATACATCTCAAACAACAGTTTTAACATAGGCTAAAAAATTCCACGTGCATACAGATTTGTGGCAATAAATTCAATACTGTTTATTAATTTACATTATCCATATATACTCAAATTACACAATGTGTACTCAACAAATTGGCTGGCCCATTTTAAAGGTCCCATATCATAGAAATCAATGTTTACTCAGTTTTGGCATTGATTGTGCAGTGTGGCATGATACTGTGTGCTGGTAAAATATGAACTCTGTTCTACTTCACATTTTTAGTTGTTGTATAAGATAAATAATTGCCAGCCTAAACAGTCTGTTCACAACTGTCCCCAGATTCTACCTCACAACTGGCCTGGCTGAAAACAGCCAATCATTTTTAACAATGTCATTCACATAAAACTGCCCTTGGTCAGCTTCTTCTAAGAATGAGGTAATGCCCACCATTTTGTGATTTACCATCTATGACCGCACAGGGTAATTATGAATGGACCAGTTGTTTTACGGACACCATATTAGCTCACTTTTCTGGATTGGGAGGAGATGGGAGGGGTGCTCGTCCCATTCCCGGTCAGCGAACAAATCAACGCAGAGCATATGGAAAAAAAAAGAAAGTGAAACATCCACCTAAAATGGCCTGTTCGGCTCTAGGGGTAAGAAACTAAATTATATTTTTAAAACATTTATTGCAATAGTTTACCAACATGTTTGGTATGCCTTGTCGAACAACATAAAATTGCTGAAAAACAGCATAATATTGGACCTTTAATATTTCTGCCAGGGTGGGTAGATGCATTGCTCTAGCCTATTTATTACATTGACTGTGTTTGGCATGGCTGAACAGGTGATCAGCTAATTAGTAACTGACAGGGCTTGAGTAAAATAAATTGGTATAATCAACTCAGAGGTAATTTTTGTGGCCTAACTGATCAATACCCTGGCAACCGGTCCCTTCATTGGACAAGAATTACAGCTCTGACAAGCTGATGACAGGGATGCCGAGTAACGAGCTTGGCTGGACCATGTTTTCCAGGCACAATGCCATATACCATCTGAGACACCGCTGAGATCTGCTTCAGCATCCAGACAGTGACCTTGCCCGTGTGTGAGTAAATCGTTAATCCCCTGACAAAGCAAACCCATTCTCATCTGAGAAATACATTTTCCTCCTTCATGAAAAAGACACACAAAGATCAAATCTGTTCCCTACTAGACAAATGTGCATTCTCAGAAAAGGAAGTTTTCAAAAGAAATACATGAAATAAATGTCCTTAACAGTTCCTGTGATGGATTCTCAGTACAACTGAAACATTCTTATATCAATATTAATACACCAAATGTCACAACTGGCTTCATAACTTTGTTCTTTAGCAAGCTCCATATTTATGTGTCCAATCAGTTTAATAGGAGAACCTGTTAACATCTCAAATTCTGTCTACACAGGCATCAAGATGCCAATAGGGTTGATTTGTATATTTTCTATTTAATTTATTAGCACCAGATCAGACAAATAATGGCAAGTATAACCTCAGCTGATTCTCTGCAAAACAGCAAACACTGCAAAACAAGTATTCGATTAAGATTCTTAGTTTCACTTTCACAAATTACTGTAGCTACGTCAGCAGATGTATGAAAGGCAGTTATTAAAATGAACATTGTATAAACAGCCTATGTGACAAACGTGCAGCATGGCCCAGCCATAGTGTAGCCGACAATATCATCACAGTTTCATGAGGTACTTCCTCCAGTAACATTATCATTACTTTTCAGTAATAAAAGCCATAACTATGGTTTTATATAAGATGATAATGGCACCCACTCAAGTTACGCTGTCAGTTGTTGGCCTATTTATGACTCAGCTCAAGCATGCTCTGAAATGATCATGCTCCATTCCTTAAGGGCTTAAAGTACTACACCAAATATAGTTCTGTGATCAAGAACGGTACAGTGTCAGTCATTTTGTTGACTGCCATTGCATTGCACTGGTGGTGTAGGCTTCCTTGTCCGTCTTGCATTTAGCTGCAAGGGAACCTTGATTTTATGGCTTTCAGGTACTCTCAGCCGCCTAACAGGACCATGAAAAAGTCTTTAGCATGAAAACTGGAATACTAGCAAGAACCTTAATCTGATGTGTTCTATCTATATGTTAGGTAATTAGTGATGTACATAATTCACCGAAGCAGAGTCATAACAAATTCAGAGTCAGCGTGAGACTCTATCAATACTACTGCCAATCAGCTTTTACTGCATTACAAAGTAATGATGGCTTTTCTTTTGAGACTGATAGTCTTGAACTGAAATACCAAAACATATGTACTACATAGTACAGTTGTATAAAGTACTGTATATACAATGGCTGCACAGCTGGTGTAATGCAGTGAAAATAAGTGGTGCCTGGCTTCCTGCTTTTTTTTTTTTTTTCCAAGGACACTGTCCTAAATTGATATGGCATGTTACAGCCACGGGCTGGCCAATAAATATGACTGGCCATTTCAAATCGGGAATAACAGTAAAATATAAGGAACTGATAAAACAAAAACCTAAAAACAAAACAAAAACCAAACAAACAAAAAAATCCTATTCATTAAAAAACGATTTTTGGGTCTCTCTGCCCTGAGGCAGTGGTTTCCACTGAAGACCTACAAATCTTTGTTTCAAAGCATTCCACAGCAGCAACCTAAATTATAGTGCTTCACACTGTAACATATATAATGCCGTTCACATCTTCCTTTACCTTTTCTTTGAGATAAAACACACATGCATTCTGTAAAACTGCTTTAGTACAACTAATGAGCAGTTCCAAAATCAGAAGAAGTACTGTATGTGAGCAAAACAGTGATTCATAATGGAAGAGGACATGGCTCTTTTAATACATCAAGGGTCTCTTTTCTCTCTGCAAATAGTAAACACCCATTAGCTTAATGCTAAAAAATGTATGAACTGTCCCAAGAGGCTTATTTCCACAGAACTAAGGAGGCTATTAGAAGCAACTATAACAGTATGAATTGTAATCGCCTTCTGTGCTACCCAAGATATAGAAATAAATGACAGGAAAGGTCACCCTAAAATGACAGAGTCTTGTAGGAGTAAAATACTAAAAAATATAACCAACATTCTCCTTTTGGAGGTAAGGGAATCCTGTTCATATATTATTCAAGGATAACCCATTTTAAATGAATGTCTTTTGAGGATTGTTTGACATCCCAAATTAATAATTAACAGGTGACCTTTTGCTCATTAAAAAGGCTGGATGGAATAGCATTTCCCATATAAGACAGATTGAATTCTGATGCTTACATAAAAGTCCGTAAATATAAATACTTGGCTTAACACAGTGCCAGCACATTTCAGTGAGATGCATTAATGCATCTTCAGTGAAGTATTGTTGCCACATTGATTCGTATACCACAGTACCTACATATAGTTTATCCCACTCGCTCATCAGGTAATAACTCTGGAAACAAAAAGCAATTACTTTCTTTGTCCACTCGTTATCCATTTGTTTTTAATTTCTGAGACAGTTGTACAAGCACCTGTATTGGTGATTCTCTCTGTGCGCATAATCAAGAGGCAAGGTGGGATGTTCTGCCTGGGGAGTACGTGGAGAGCGTACATTCCCAGCCCGGGAGGGCAGAGGTGTACCAGACGGGGCTATTTATAGTGAAATGAGAAATAATTCAGTGTGATCGGAGCACAGAACATACAGCCCATCCCTGGCGGAGCAGATGGGGAGAATGAAACGAGGAAGCTTCCTTCCTGAGTCTCTCAGGCTTCCTAATGGAGACAGGAGGTTATCTCTTTGAAGTCACTGCGCGCTTGTGCTGATCTGCTCCGCACAGCCCGAGCTTACAGCGGGCCCAAGATTGCATGCTAATTTGCAGCACGTGTCCAGAAGGTCATCGCCAGATTGTGGACTACAGAATACCTTGCTTCTTTTAACGTGGGTATAAAACACAGTTCTTTTTGCCCGTCATTTAAAAAAAAAAAAAAAAAAATCAGGTTTGACATTTTCGGCAGTATAATTCAGTACTTTGCCCACAGCCGCATGTACTGCGAGCACACAACAGTGCACACAGGTGGCCAGACCACCCTCATGCCTTGCTAGTACTGTGGAAACTGTGCATACTCCAGGGCCATCTGGCCTGTTCTCTTCGGGGCAGTACTGGTGCAATGCCAGCCACAGGGCCTTGTATCATCACGCAGTATCCACACAACCAGTTACACGTCTCAGAGCTCTGCTAGGTCAGAAGAATTAATGCAATTAAGTCAACTCCTCAATGAGAGATTTGTTTTGTTCTCTGGACATTTTTGAATATCCAGATATTTGGTTACTCTTTAATAGCTGTCTAACTGGTATCAGTAATGGAATAGGAAAAATAATCTGTTTTCAATTCCAGGCTTTAGAAGTCAACAATAACAAATTGGGTCAATCCCACAAGTATCATTCCAAGGCTTTGTATTCAGGGAAATACTTTTTAGACACCAAGCGGACAGGAAAGAGCCTAAGCATAAAATGAAGACTAAGTTCGCAGATAAAAATCCTTGTTCTTCGTGCTAGCAAACATGTAGCAATCTCAGCAGGGTACTCCATAGGATTATACATCTGCACTAGACATTTAGAAAGCCATTCCTCCCATGAAAATGCACTCAGTTTATTTGATTTGTTCTGATCAGATGTGTGTTTTGTCAGGCAAATGCTTAAAAAGAAAAGGTGGAGTGAATTGTGTTTAAAGGGGATTATGTATGAATTAAAATTAGCCTGTCTGAAGACCGGACCACAAATGCTATTGTTAAGGCTTAAATTAATAATGTTCTACTTAATACTGGAAATGGGTTCACCAGTAAATCCAGAAAGGAAAACATGCACACTTAGTTTTGCTCCAAAAACAAACAAAAAAAAACAGTGATAAGTGTTGATCAGAACAAGATCTACAGGTCAAAATATTAACTGCTGCAAAATTTAAAAAATACATTATTTTGTCTTTTCAGCATAAGTGTGTGAGATTTCAGTTGTGAATTTCTGGCGTGACATCATGACTCGGCACCTTGCGCCAAGAACTTTTTGAAGTGCGCACGTTTATCTCTCATTCACCAAACATGTAATCACAGATTCATCATTCACACAACAAATATTCAGATTGTTGTGCTCAACATTTAACTTTCTATGTGCCAGTGCTGAAGCTACTGTAAAACCTTTAGGATTTCCTATATTTCTGTATTTTGAATACAAACAATGGCAAAGAAAGAACAGCCATAACTAGTATCCTGTACCAGAAGGGATGGGCAAACAGCTTCCTAATAGATGACAACGGGGACACAATCCAGCAGTCTCTGACATAACTCATATTGATCCAAGCTGGCACCTGATCTACCCAAGTAATAACTGGCAATTATACCCTCTTTAATTTGAAAATTGATGCCTGATGAACAACTAAGCTATATAAGATCAGTTCCTTTATTGCTGTTTTGTTGTGCTGGCCATTACTATTGTTCAGTGGGGAAGCCTATTCACTAAAAAACTGTCAGACTGTCAGACAGAGAATGCTTCTTCTCATTCCCATTACATATTGTAAATGCGAGAAAAGATATGCCCTAATTGTACTTGAGTGAGTTCACACCGAGTTTCACCTGCTCATTCAGTTATTGTGGAGAAGTTAGTTTGCTGTATCATTAATCCTTCAACATTTAATTCTCCTGAAACATTTCTGTGTCTAAGAAGTATTTCTGGAAACATAAATAACTTTAACAATGACCAAATTAAGTCCAAATTAAGTATGTTAAAATAAAAAGTGGAACCAACTAACTGCTTGAGTAAAAATGTGCAGAAATGCACACGTGTAAAACATAGGCTACATTACATTAAGAGAGAGAAGAGCCAATGAGAGGTATCTGCAGCACATGGTTCAGCTCAGACAAACTTCACATCACAGTTAATGCTATATATATAGCCTATATTTTTTACAATAAAAAACTATGAGAGTTAAAGGGGGCCAAGCTCTGTCTTGTACAATCAGAAATGATTCACAGTTCAGTGATGGGAATTCATATTTACTCCTGATGGGGCAAATAAAAGAACAGTAGGCACTATTCATTATTTTCAAACTTAGGACATGCTTTTGTGAGAGAGAAGTAAGGGCTTTGCGGATAATTCACTGTTCGTACAATTTTGTTTTGTGAGCTCCAGGTCCACTATAAGCTTTAGTTTAGATGGTGTCTCGATGTAGTGTACAAAATAACAATCTGCCTCAAAAATAATTTTCATGGCAGTTGATTTTTATTTAGTAGTTTATTAATTTTTTTAAAACATTGAAGCCTAACTCATTTCCAGGAGACAGCGATATTATTTTAAAGTATATACACATGGTTTAGGTAGTGGGAAGTTGCATAATTTATGACTTAGTTGGGGTCGGACATAACACGTTTCCTGAGAAAACTGTGATCCGGACCGATTTACTATATTGCCGACAAGTTGTGGTTTGGGATGGCAAAACAAACGTTGCTACAACGTTGTTTTTCATTCCAATACCCTTTGAAAGCGACCAATGAAACAAAGTAACCTGAAGTCTACTACAGGAATACAAATGAATAAACTAACATACATTTGTATAATAACAGTACACCTGCTGTTTCTAAACTTGTCTCAATAACTTTTAATGACAACAGGCTTTCAATATAGACATCCCGCCGTATGGAGACACAAAATCACTCTAGCAGTATCTGAAATCCCATCTTTCAATGCGTATATTTCCGTTCATATTAATTGTTTATCTGTATTTATCTGTATCTGCAATTTGCTCCACATTCTAGGTTACTGACCAACTATCAGGAAAACAAGCGCGGCTAACTCAGGTGTAGACCTCGATATTCAATGCAAACATTAAAAGATCATCAAGGAGCATTAAGAAGGGCAATACTGACCTTTCCAGATGCAAAAATCAGCATATAAGCTGAAATGGGGTAGGTAAATATCGTGTCTCTTTTGTCAGTCGTTTAAAGCAATATCCCCTTCTGCTCGAGTTAATCGGTTTAGAACTATACACCGCATATGCTTATAGCACCACCAGCACAAATCAAAAAGTCACACCGGTTAGAACGTGCACACATCTTGAATAAATCTTACAACGCCTGTTCTTCGTGAACTCCACTTCGTACATCATGGTATCCTGTGGTTAAACCACAATTGGTGCAGTTTAAAGGGCTGTATTCAAATTCAGTAGAAAGTACGACGATCCAACAGAACATCACACAGTGCTTCTCTCTAACGTCTCGATGCTGGCTCTCTACATCCCAGGAAGTCTCCAAGGAAAGTAATGCTGCCGATAATTTCGTGGCAAGAAAGACTCTAAAATTGCAGTTAGCCTTGGTGTCTGAGAGCACGTGGAATAGAGAGAAATGGCTCTCATCGCGCTTCCTTTTGTTTTTACTGAGTAGACTCGCTGTCACCCGACGAATGTCTTTACGTGGTTTGGCTTCTTTGTAGGAATAAGAAAACGTTCCAAGTCCGCAGCTGACTGCGTGCGCTCTTGCAAACGAACTAGGTTACGGAAGGCGTTCTCCGGACCCAACTAACTGCCCACAAGATGACAAGGAATCAGTTTAGCATCTGGATTTATGTGTAGAGAGCGATATGCATTTAGTGTCTCGGAGCTAGGTGTCTTCTCTGGCTCATTAATTCAAAGCTTCAGATGTGAAGTTAAATATTGTGCCGATATCACCAGGGCGTGGAAGCGGATGCACAGCTGTACAAAAATGAATAACGTTTATGGTAGGCTATTTCGAGGTATCCGTGCCAGTTGTCTTGAGACTGTCATTATAGGATAAACCTTAATCATTTACTGAATTTAAATTCACGAAGACAAAACAAACATATGGCGGGCTGATTTTCACGTTTAAGAAAAGAACCGTAACAAGTTTCTGTGTCATCGGCTGTTATGTAGTATCAGGACGAATGCACCAATGCACTTTTAAATATATTGTAGGTGATGGGATATTCGTGAACGTAAAAAAATGTTAAAAGGAAGATTTTGCCCGGATTTGAGATATAGTCGGATCCTTCAGTTCTGCCTTCCACGCAATGATAGCCTACAGTAGATTTACTTCATCTTACTAGCGACTGCGACTTTGAGTTGAGTGCCATACTTCTCTAAATACTTTAAAAAAGTAAAAAAGAAAATTAAAGATAATGTTTAATACAAAATAAATAAATAAATAGTGCTGACAGAAATTAAGAACTTAAAATTTTAAGGTATAAGTACCCAGTTAAACTCACCAATACATGTTGAGACCACAGTGAACTTTCTTTTGTTAAGCCCTTGTGTAAAAAGCCTATTGTGTGTGTCTGGCCAAAGAAGGTTTCAAACATCCATCCTCTCCAAACCAGATTTTCTACATTCTCAGGTGCTTTAAAGTCTGTGAGTTCAGCCACCTGCCTAATCAAGACATAATCAGGTATAATGGTGGTTTGTGGGGGGAAAAAGAACAAACCAACCCCCCCCTCTTCCATCCCACAAAAGAGATCACTACTCCGACGAGGCTTATTTCCTCTCTGATTTTGTAGTGAAATTGTTTTGGTAGTTATAAACATAATTATATAATCCTAAGGTTTCTAAATATTTTGTAATGGTGTGGACTTCTACTTCAAAAGGTAGAATGAATGTGTAGTCAAAAGAACAGATGTGGTTTAGGTATAAATGCCTTGTGGTAAGTAATTCAGTCCTATACACATAGTAGCAGCAATATGACTTTTGATCAATAGGCCTCACTGTTGATATTGCTTCCTGGTTGACTGGTGGCACTAGACTGAAGCTCATGCAATGTGTAAAGTAACTTGGCATTGCAAACAGACAGCAGTATACACAACATATTTCATAAAAGTGGTGATAATGTTGTTCCTCCTGAAGAGGACACAACATGTTTCAATAAAAAAGTATTAATCAATAGCTGAAAATTGATTAGAAGCAACTCTGAATCATTAATCTCATTTTAAATATTTAAAAATACTCCTTGCAAACAACCATAATGGAAATTTAGAGGCATTGTGGAGATGACAAGCATCATTCTCAATAATTTCACAACATGTAGATTCTATATTAAGAATTGCTTACTGATACTCACATTTAAGAATAAAACATTAATAAAACATACTTCTTGAGAATTGTTTATCCTGTTTACTGTCAACTTATTTTTTATGTATTCCCTAGAATCATGGAACTGATGCACAACAAGTCAGGAAACAACTTAATAACATGAGGATTAAATAAATAAATAAATAAGAAATATATATACATTTTTAAGAGCACATGAAAATTTATACTAACACAGAAAATATTCCGATGAAAAGGAATGTTAATGAAGAAAGTTTATGCATAGTAGAAAGTGCATCTTGTGTAGCATGTCTTTGCTTTGAACCATAATGCATTCAAGCTGGTAGAATCACCCACCCAGCACTTGAACACACTGCCCTCTTCTGGTGTGGAAGAAAAAAAACCCCAAGATTCTCTACAGGCTGTGTGCCCCTGTACTCTGTCTGCATGAAAAAGCTATGCTACCAAATATTGTCAACAGGATTGTAATAGCTGTCCCATTTTCCTTTTCGGTATAGTTTTCAGATATTACAGTTGCGAATTTGGAGTCCTGGGCCGTTAATTATATGTATATTGAATTGAATATGGCTCTACAAGCCCTATTTGTGAAAATGGGGCAATGGGCGAATGGTGATAAACAGTCTAACACTACCACCGAACAGCTGTGGTGAGTCTCTAAGGAGGCTTTAGATTAATGGACTGGGAATAATATGAGAAAATTTTAAATAAAAGTAATTCAGTCTGTTCTGAAATATGCAGTAGGCCTACTGCATTTCTTTTTGTTTATACCAAAAAAACAACAACATTAATTTATCTTTTTATTCATATTAAAAGGAACAATAATAGTTTTCAGTATATTGGAATATGGAGTGTGAAATATGTTTATTATTCTGGTGTTATTCTGGTAACAATATGGGGCATGAAACAATGAGTAAACTGTTAGGTCAAAGTCCTGTATGTAGCAACAATAACTACTAACAAGTGTGAACTCACTGCAGTGAATTCAATTGCTACTCAAAATGTGCATTAACATGTCAAAAAATGCATTAGAAACATAGTCCCATACTTGAAATCCCAGATTTTCATTTTCAAAAACATTTTGGTAGGAATATTGGATGCATCATAACCTTTGTCTTCATAATCTAACCAATAACAACTACAACAACTTACCAGTATGGATAATATTTGACTTTAAGATGATCATTTATTTAAAGGGCAAAATGCAGTAAGCCATGCATTGGAATTTATGAGTCATTGTACAGCGTCCACTGTAACCGTACTGGCATGCAATATTTCATCCTGGACCTTCTGATTTTAGATATAGCTGCTGTAAGCTGCTAAATGCACTCAGAGGGAATAAAAATAAAACTTTAAAAATAAACAAAACGAAACAATGGATACATTGAGTGGGTGTCATAGTGATTATTAGAAAGTCAGTGTTCTCGTTGAAAAATGGTATACTGAGTGCTACTGCTTTATTTTGTTTGTTTACAGCGTGGCCTGTTAGGTGCAGATAGCTGGATGTCACATAATACAGCTATATTTTCAAACTGTGAATGCATTCATTTACTTACTAGGGCTCTTTCAAATAAACTGTTTGGCATGTAAACTGGGGGCTTTGGAGTGATGCTCTGAATAAGAGTCTTTTTAAAGCTCTCATAGGAAATCATCTCACAGAAGAGTTCTTGGGCACATGCGTAGTTTGCATGTGGCTGGGTTATTCATGCACCTGTAAACCACTATGAGGCAAAAACAAAGAGAAGTTTACAGAGGCCAATATGGCAGACAGTCACAACGGCCAAAAGGTTTTTATGTTGTGTAAATTAGAATGTTCTCTTGAATCAGGAAAGTTATTGTATTATTAGTACTGAGATCAAAATAACATAGAAAATATATTAGAAATGCAAATTAAACTGATTTGAAATTTGAAAGCATCCACAGTCTTGAAGTAAAACCCTAAGGCTTTCCATTCTCTTTCCTCATAAGTTACATCAGCAGCAAGTCTCTCATTATTATAGCAAACCAGGGGGTGATAATGCAAAAGGAGACATATTCTAATGAATACTGAGGACCATTTTTAAAGATAGATTTTCAGAGGATTGCAGACTGGCACAGTAATTTTCTCCTTCATATTAAAATCGAATTATTTTAGAGATGAGAGGAGGATTCAATTCTTATTATTAGCAGACAATCAAATTGTACCATATATAGGTCAGTCTGTGTCAAACCAGGCAGCATTCAGGAGATGATTTGCAACAAGCAGATATCTACCTTCAGTCTAAGGAATATTACTATTGTGTGATTGACCCTTTACTTTTTATGATGCATGTAACAGGCTTGGATTCAATATGCATTTCTCCTTAACTTTGACTTACAAATAAATGTGTCGTTCCATGTGAATTTATTTAACAAACAAAAAAAAAGTACTACAGTTATCATGAATTCAGGTCACAGTGTTAAATCTTCTAATAGGAGCCATGTTAGCTAGTCTTAAATGAAAACCGCATTCAGGGAAGCGGACAAGCCTTTGACAGTAAAAGTTTCTGAAGAAAATTATAATAAAAAGCACTGCAACTGTACAATTGGAATGTTATTTTTTAGAAACAAGTGCTACACTTATGTGATACAGTATATACATGCAGATTGTAATATGACATAATAAAGCTATAACTTTAGGATAAAAAAAGTCCTTCAGTAGAAATCTGTTGGCAGTGCTTAAACAGGACAATCTGTTCTCCTTAGCCATCTTGTCATATAAATGTCAGATTGTTTTAGCTCTGGTATTCAATTAAAAAAAATTTTTTTTTGCTTGTTCTCAGTGATCATTGGGCAAGTTATTACTAACGCATCCATGTAACCTTACTACTGGTTGGAATAAATGGGGTTTCCCAGTATATTAATGAATCAAAGTCAGAACTGGGCTAGAAATCATTTCCCTACTGATCAGGCTGAATTCAAATAGATGTTTTTGAAGTTGTCCAGTACAGCAGTTAATTCCAGCTCATGTTGAACTCAGTGAAATAATTTCTCTGGTGATGAAAAGTTCTTGCAGGAGATGGAGAAGTCAGGGGTGAGCTAGGATACAATTTGGCAAAATATGAAATTGAATTCCCTCTGGGAATCAGGTGGGCACGCCTTCAAGACTGGCATGACTTAAAGCTTCATGTTTAGCATTTTGGAATCTATCATTAGGAACAACCTAGCACCATAAGAAACAAATAATTTGCTTTTAGGAATATAATAATGGCGAACATCCTTCCTGAGTCAAATAAGAATTAGTCCGAGGGTAGGTTAGGGTATATATAGTTTACCTGCTGTGCCACGTGAACATGAATGTGGTTTTATTATATATAGCTGAATGACAGTCAAGGGGAGGTGTTGCTACATAATAGTCAGGGAACTGGGCTTGCAGCTTGGACATTGCATCTTTGATTCTTGGGTAGGGCATTGCTATTGTACCCTTGAGCAAGCTGCTTAACCTGATGTACTTCAGTAAATATGCAGCAAATATGCAGTAAATAGACTTTAACGTGAGCTATATAAAATGGTCTGGAAAATTATGCTTTTATTTCAGCAAAATCTTTGTAGAGGCAGTAAAGTACATAGTTTCTGGTCTTATCTGCATTGCAGTATCTACCCATCACATTTTAACTGACATAAAATTCACAGTGCAGCCAATGTGTTCATTTTCATTGCCTGCAAATCATACTTTATATTTATGGTGCCACTTTTTTTCTATACTGTTGAAAAACAATTAAACTGTAATGCAAAAGAAAAAAATGCTGCGATGGTACATGAGAAGTGGCAGTTCAAGGACCTCATTTGTAAAATGGTCTTACCATCAAATTGTACGTTAAATAGTCACTTATGCACTTATGTGGAGGTTCTGCTTGTTTGAGGGCTGCACATGCTTTAAGGATAACATTCAATTTCTATACAATTTTATGCATGATGAGTGCAAGATATGTTGAAATGGAACATTATTTAGAGGGAAGTGACTCTTGTTAGCAATTCACAAGACAAGTTCATTGTAAAGCCCATTCACCTGTGTTCAGATGCAGATACGCCACTTTAAACCAACGTGAGCAACTTTCTGAGATGTTATGTTTTAAATAAAAAAAATCATAAGCAGAACTTGGGAAATCTTTATGTGTTTATGTGTTTAAGTATAAATACAAGTACATTTTTATAAAGGAGGCCCCTGGTGGCCTGGTAGTTCTTTCTGTTTGTGCTGGATCCAACGGGATGAGTTGTGACTTCCTGTATCTGGCAACCATATATTCGTCCTCAATATCCCATGAAGCAATGAAACTCTATTTTAGGAGACCGAGTAAAAACATCAGAAAATTGATTTTGAAGCAGATCTATCCTGTAGGAATACCCTTTCAGCCCTGCAGATAGGGTAAAGTATATGTCAGTGGCCTTGTGCCACTTTATAATCTTATTAACTCGGTCATCACCAGACACAATGAACACAAGGCTGTTTCTCATGAATAAAAAAATAAAAAAATACAGAATCCCAAGTTCCATTTCGGTTCTGAATTGCATTTGTGAAAATGGCGCAAGGAGTTTGCTGGAGCAATTTTTATACGCTCTCAAGTGTGAAACAAACTCAGGAAATAAAAGAAAAAAATCTGATTGGGAGAACATGGCTCCTGAATTAAGGGACAGCACAATGCAGTTCACTGCCTCCATCAGCCTTAATGAAGATTACTGCTAATGCCACTACCAATGCACAATTTCCATTGAGGACATGGAATGAAAATTAGTGGATGAGATCATTGGCTTTTCCCCCCTCTAATTAAATTTTCTCATTGCTTTTCATACACTGATGCACACGTTCCTGGTGGTCATCATCTGTTGTCTTCCTGTTCGAACTGGCTGGCCAGCTAGGAAGGGGACTATTTATTCACAGGTTTGGAAGCTTAGATTGGAAAATGTGTCAGGTGACTTTTTCAACATCTTTCAGGCAATTTCTTATCCCCACTTTTGTGCTGGAGCAGCAAGTAGGTTACAAACTATAAATACAATATAGAAAATGAAATATCTGGGGCACAATAAATCACTTTTTGATATCGTTTTGTCCTTTATGGTTAAACTGTTTGAATATAGCTTTTTTTTTTTTTTGATTGTTTGTCAATAAACAAGCCCGTGATGTGGAATGTTAAAGAATTCTACACAATATCAGTGCTATTGAATGCACGAAGGAAACAGAAAAGGCTGTGTGTGCCCTTGTTTTATGAAATACCGTATGTGAACATGCTGTACTCTTGCTACAGTCCTGTATGATAGTATGTAAGAGCGCCTTCATACAATATAAGGAGTCCTTTCCTTGGGCCTACTTTCTTGGAAAACATGATTAATAACATAAAGGGTATTTCTGGAAACATCAGTGATTTTTCTAAATCATTTGTTGGTAATCTGGAAGCCAGGGCTGTTAAGCGCATTAGAATTATACGGCTTATGTAGCATTACAGCGATAAAATGCATCCACTTTGATTACTGCCTTTTTTTTCCAGCAATGCCTTAAATGAAGCTTTTCATGGCCCAGGGATAGCTTTATTTCCACTCGTGTTGTTCCGTGCAGAATTTACACTTATCCTGTCAGCCAGTTTAAGCCTCAGCTTCGGTGCTTTGAAGAGCAGCAGCCCTGGTGTGGTGTTGGAATGCCATCGGCATGTACGATACAGTGCAGCAGTGGATGAAATGTCCATGACTGGAACCATCTGGAATTTCATTCTATCCCAAATGAACTTAGTGCCTATTTACTCATTTCTCTTGAATAGGATATCATTGTTAATACTTCATGCATGTAATCACTTATATATCCAATTCTTAAAAGTAAATACCTTTCCCATGACCTTGATATGACCCCTGGTATTTTTCCACTTCATGTACCATGAAACATTGTAATTATATTCATTACAAAATCACATATACTGGGTAAGGTACAATTATCAATTGTGTACATTCTGTAGGCCATTTATGCATATTAAATTCCCCCGAGCAATTGAGTTCAAGTAGCTTGATCAAAGGTGCAACTGCAATGTCTTAAAAATGTAGAGTAAATGAGCAATTCTTGTGTTAATCTGTGTGTTGTCAAACTGTTTATTCGAATGACTAATCCAAATTTAAGAATGAAAACAAATTAAAGGTACAACTTTTATAATGAGTCATGTCATGGATGTGGAAGCAGCAAGGAGCCCTAGGAGTGAATGTTTATGACTACAACTGTTCGTTTTTTGTCTCAGATGCTGCAGTATACTATTCCCAAGACTGAAATATTGAGCTCTTAGAGAAATTCATAAAATGTTAGGCATTGATTCCTTGGACATAAATCCAAGGTCACAGCAATCCTACTGAATTCCTCAGGAAATTGATAATTTAAACTGAGCCTTGCATTTTAATATCAAATGAGGCCTTCTGGCCTTTCGAAGACAGTGAAAGCTCACTGTGACAGCCTGTGCAGTGCACCATTCCACGCACCATATTGTCACTGATGAGGGAGCTGTACAGCAGGACCTGCTCCCTGGCTTTTACACTGCAGACGGGCAGCAACGAACACTGACACTGATGTCACTTCCACGCCACATTATCCTGTTTCTCTGGATAAACTGTTTAGCAAGGACGAAGTTTTTACTTAACACTTTGTCAGTGGCTTGATAGCTTTTTTTGGTAGTTCACAAAAAAATTTGCAGATTTGATTGCAAAATTAACTGTTTTCCTTAAAACTGCAAATACATTCAGGAAAAGAATGTATTGCCTTAAAAAGATAAATACAAACATCTGGTACAAATGCAAATAAATATATTAAAGAAATCTATTAAATTGCAGCAATGCCTGGGGAAAACTATGAGGTTAATCTTATAATCACTGATAACATTTGTATTCAGTCTTTCAAAACAGTACTAATTGTCATTACTGTACTACTGCTACTACTATTACTGCTGCTACTACTACTACTACTACTACTACTAATAATAATAATAATAATAATATCAACAATAATAATTGTCTCCTTTCTTTCATTCTTTCTTTCTTGCTTCTTCTATTATTATTATTATTATTATTATCATTATTATTATTATTATTATTATTATTATTATTATTATAACTAATACCGTGCATTCTGCCATCTCCATTCTGAAAGCATGACACAGTCTTCAGAAAGGTAGAACTGGCTCTTTACAGGCTTTAGCATGCACTGCCTGGCCTGCTTTTAGCAGGCTCCCAGGTGAGTGCGGGGTCAGGCCCTTGGAGGGGGTATCCACAGCTGTGTAAATGTGGACAGGACCAGCAATGCCGCTGAAGTGATTTTAAAAGCACTTTTGGATGACTTCTTAAGCGACTTAACTTTCATTTTTCAAAAGGACACGTCTTTCACTGGCTGTATAATGCACTCTGAAGCCCTGAGATCCACTGCTGGGATGAGTTCACGGTACCAGAAAGCTTTACCTACCGTGACCTTCAGACTGAGCTGCTTTTCTGAAGCATGCACTGGAAGACTATATGCTTGTTTCTTTACATGATGAACCCATGATGAAATGAGAAAACAGCCCAATGTTCTGCATAGCGTGGTCTTAAAAAGGAAAAATACAATTAACTACTCAAATGACGCAGGTTGAAACAAATGACTTGAAAATGGCAATGGGCCTTATAAATACTTAATCACAGAAGCAAATAATTCAGATAAAAGGCCACTCCTGTGCACTCACTGTTTTTTTATGTTTAACTCCATAGTCACATAGAGACGGTGTTACTATAGTTAATGATAAATAGTTAATATGTTTATGTTTCCACAGAAATGTAAACATGCACTACTGTGATGCACGCACACATGCACACACACATGCACACACACGCACATACATATACACACACACAAACACACAGACACATTAGCAACAACACTGTACATTTAAACAGATATTGACCTTAACTTTGGTAGTTGAAGTACTTCCTACCTATGCAAAAAAGTGATTAGTTTAAACTACTATCTAATTTATTAATTTCTTATATAATATAAGGGGCGGCACAGTGGTGCAGCGGGTAGAACTGTTGCCTCACATCAAGTAGGTTGTGGGTTCAGCTTGGACCTTTCTGTGTGGAGTTTGCATGTTCTCCCCGTTTCCTCCCAGTCCAAAGACATGCAGGTAGGCTGATTGGAGACTCTAAATTGCCCATAGGTTTGAGTGTGAGTGAATGGTGTGTGCCCTGCAATAGATTGGCGACCTATCTGGGGTGTGTTCCCGCCGCTCGCCCAATGCACGCTGGGATTGGCTCCAGCACCTGCCCAGGATAAGCGGGTATAGATAATGGATTGATGGATATAGTATATAATAAGTCATTCAGTTCTGGCTCAAGACTATGCAACCCCACATTGACATTGACATGTTATGGTACATAAACTTCTAACATGTAGCTAACATGTAGGAGAAATATTGAAAATAATAATACCTTGTGTTCTGTTCACCGGAGGTCAACCACTATGCTTTCAAGATTTCAAGATATAAAAGACTCAGGTTACCACTCATCACATTCTAAAAGTTAAATTAACTGGTGCGTTAGTTGACTTGATTGGGAAACTGGTTTAAATTGCAGTTACGTGGTATGAAAATGGTTTTGAGGCTACGTTAAACAATTTAATCCCACTTAGCAGCAGATTTATGCTACTTCTGTGATCTCCTTCCAAGGCAGGTTTAATTAACCGATTAAGCCCCTCTGCCATATAAATTAATTGAGCATTCTGTATGATGACATTTGCTGCAATGCACCTCAGATATTTCACACTGAAATGCTGAGTGCAGTAGTTATTCAATCAGTTTTAAAATTCAAACAGGTGTGAGGAAATAGAAGCTCTTCTTTTGTATATACATTCCTGCTCTATTACTTTATTCTAGTGTGCACGCAATGTTTGCATGAAGGTTTGTTTGCGTCAGCACAAAATACCTTTATAGTTGAGGTAGCAAAGCAAAATAAAGATTTTGATGAGGACACTGCAGTAATTTCAAATAGAGAGTAGGTGCTCGGTAGAGAATTAGTCTTAAATCTGTTTGTATGGGGACAATTATTCATTTTTATTGTCTTCAACTATAGATTACAATACATAATATAAAAGTATAGTTTTTTTTTTTTTTTTTTTAATGTCCGGTGTATACTTAACAAAGCCAGATTTACTGTTACCATGAAATTTTTTCAATATCGGCTTTTCGAGGAAATGGGAATTTGGATTATGTTTGCTTTAGTTTTATATCACAAAGTGGATAAATGAAAACCAATCTGTTCTGAGCTGAGAATAATGAACAATGCTCTGATTACAGGATATAAACCAGAATAATTTAATGGCAGATTATTTTGAGACAAACTGCATTTTTTGTCTTGCTGTTCAATTTACACAGGGAGAAAAAAATTAATGACATTCAGGTAGTAAGCTGTCATTGGCTTGTCTTTCCTTTGCTAACAATGTGATTTTTTCATTTTATGGACAATTTATAGGACAATAATAGGAAAGAATCTCGTTCCTCAATTACCTCAATTTTAATGGCCGTTGGTGTGCAGCTGAAAGAAAAGAACCAGATTAGTTTTCTCCTAAAAATAATTCACGAGAAACTTGTTCTTAGCAATCAGGCAAATATGTCACCTACACTTCTGACAATGTGACCTCAATGAATGTGCCCTCTTAAGGCTCAAAAGCTTACGGGATATGATGGTCTTAAGTGTGTGTTTCCTTTGGTGTAGTCATTATAAAGAGGAACTAGGGACAGCATGTTCCTGTATTGCTCTCTCTGTATTTATCCCTTCACCTGCAAGAGGTTTGCAGGGACTCTACAGCACCCCACTGTTACTGTTTAGTTACTTTTTATCTGTGTGCACATTTTTTGAATTTCCTCTTGGATTCTTTGTCCTTATCTATGACTATGGACTTTTTTTTTTATCCATACACAGTGTAATGAGATCTAATGTAATGATCACCCAACTGAACTCTCTTACCTGTGTTTGTGAAGTAAATAAAAATTGTATGTATGTATGAATTAGTTTAAGTTGAACACAGACCGGTATTTTACTACTACATGCATGGCTTTACAAAACTCTCTGTGGGTCTTTTGCTGTAGAATGGAAAGGGCATGGTAATTTGAAGGAGGATTAGGCTTTTTATCTTTTAATGGGATTCTTTTTGAATGCAAAAAGTTATGTGTTGTGGATAAGGAATAAAAACTGTCAACAAAAATACATGAACATATAAAATGACAACAGTTTTAAAATCTTAAATATTTTCTCTTTATTCAACCCTCTCAATATGAAACTAATGTAACAATACAAAAATAAGAATGCTAATTAATTCTGATTATGCCATCCTTACATGTGCTGTTCACACCTCACCACCCAACCTCATTCTGTGTATGAATGCCATATGCCGTTATACGTTGGAATCACAGTCCCTGAATAAACTAGTTATTTCAGCTTTGACAGCGTACAATAGCACGAGCAGCTTGCGTCAAATAGCTGAGAAAGATCTTTGAAATCTTTTGGAAGGCACCGGCAGACACGCCGTACACGTAGTGTTCTGTGCCTCTAGGCTGACGGAAGAAAAGTAGTCTTTCAAAATGTTTAGTTTCATGATCTAAGCAAATAGCAAAGCATAGGAACGAACTGAAAACAATATATATTTTTGGGGACTTGGATCACACACCTTCACATATTTGCATTTGGTGTAGGGTGGATCATTTCTCCCAATAATATAGGATTGAGAAGCCAGGGACGGCTCTGCAGCCTCGTATTTTCAACGCCAGTTTCACAGGACTTGGGGGGGTAGACTCAGTAGACATCAAAGATGCACCAATTCTGCAATCATTGCTTGCTCTACACTGAAGTACTGTGGAATGTAGAGTGTAAATTTAGCTGACATTGGCTTTCAGGCAGTTACAGTGGAGGAGTGCGCACACTTCAGCGGCTGTGTGCTTGTTGTGCGGGTGACAGAGTGGTAACTCCACAGGCATAATCGCTGATGCCAAACTGAGGAGAAACAAAGACAACGAAGAGGGAATCTTTTTTTTAAAAAAAGATGTGCCTTCAGAACTGAGAATAAAGCATTATGAGAAACATGGAGAATTTCTCTCAAAATAAGCTTGCTTCCCTGATGTACAGGTATTCTTCCACAAACCTACAGTAAAATATAATTACCTAAAATACCTAAAGTACATATAATTTTTATGACTCTAATCAGCCCCTTGCTGAGTGTGTAATGAATTGGCAGCTACAGTAAAGCCAGATCATTTTAAAATGTGCAAAAGCCCACAGTGTTATAAACCCTTGCTTTCTTTTTTTGTATGGTTGCTAAACTGTCAAATACAATGAGAAGCATTAGTAATGTCAAAGGGGTTGTGGCAGCCAAGTCGACATTTCAGGGCTGAACTTCCTACAACATTTCGGTCATGAACTTACAGAGAGAACTACATAATAAGAATTACAAAGCCACAAATGCAGGCAAACCTTGACAACATCCTGATATTTGATCTATAAATAGTGTGTTGTTGAAAAAGTCTATCTTGCACCAATATGTGACCATAGGCTTGAGTATCAGAATAACTAAAAAATAAGGCAAATAAGAAATGAAAGGTAAAAGAAAATTGTCTTGAGATTGTTGATAATTGTTGACTAATTGTTGTTGATAATAATTGTTGATGTTGATAATGCCTATGAAAATGCCTTGTCTGCGCAAATCAATGAGACATGGAAGCTGGTATAGCAGAGTGTGGGGTTATGAAGGAGCAGACACTCTCCATCAGTGTTGTAGCCAAAAATCTCCTAGTTTTTCTGTCAGCAGTCCTGAGCACTCCCTCTTCCAGTAATCCATCTTTTATGCTTTGGGATCTGGGTACAAAACCAAAATGAAGACAGACATGTGGAAATGCATATTTTTATATATGTACCGTTCTTTAATCGCTGTGGCTGGGGAATTGCTTGTAGATTTTGTGATGTGGTCAAGAGTAAATATTGCACAGGTGCTATGAATTGCAAGCTTTATAATGAGAGGAGCCTTTTTTTTGTTTTAGACGTTCAGTACATGCTGTACTTTCAGTACAGGCCTAATGATCTGCATAGCCCCATGCAGTGGCCTTAGTGTATTGGAAATTTCAGTCAACAGCCCTCTGTTTTTCAGTCTTGTGAACCTGCTACACGTTCTCCCCTTGTCATATTATTGACTGACTGTGTACACCAGTCAGTGCATTTCATATTGCAGAATTTTTTTTTTTTTGTTACACAAGGAATGCTTACTGATTTTTCCGAGTTCCATATTTTATCATTGTGCACGGCACTTTATTGTCCAGAAAGCTTTGAGAGATGGAAAATGAAAAGCCAGTCATAGGGACTGACCAAAGGGAGAAAACCCTTTCAGGTATAGTGACACCACTATTACAGTCAGAAAACTGACTTGATGCATAAAGCTTGTCTGGAAAACATTCCCTCTTTTGGGAAATCTATGAGGCAATGCATATTTATGATATGCCTTTTTTCTCAAACTGGTTTTTAATACTTTTGACATTTGTTCATATATATAATGAGCTCTGCAATGTTTAGTACAAAGACATTTTTTCTTGATTTGGCTTTGCACTCCACAAGTTTGTAATCAAACAATTCACATGTGGTTAAAGTGCACATTCTCAGCTATACACACACGCACACACACACACATATATATATATATATATATATATATATATATGCACACGCACACACATACATGCACACAGGGGCCCAATGTGTGCCAAGAAAACATTCCCCATTGACACAAGGCATTATGGAAGCATCCTGACACACACACGAATCCTTTCAAAGCAGGATGAATCCATGTGCGTGTGTGCGCGCGCGCACGTGTTTGTGCATGTGCGTGTGTGTGTTTGTTTGACAATGTATACTTTCATGGTAGTTAAAGCAGTGTGAAAATAGAGCAGAGTAAAAATAAAACAGCTGTGACATGTAGCTGTCATCAGGTGCAGCAATGCTGATGTGTTCCAGCTGGTATTACTATTACAAGATCCATTCAGCTGAGACATTTTACAAAATCTGTTGAAAAGCAGTCAACTAAAAACACATTCATATATTCATCTGACTTCAGTATTTTATTTGTTTATTCCTGTTCCAGAGATTTCAGATGATTTGAACACAATTTGCATATCTGGTTTGATTAACATCCATTAATTTATTTTGATTTTAGTTCCATGCAATTATTAATACAATTTTGAATGCTGCAAACTGTTTAATGATGGAAACTCTTGATTGTATTACATTGTTAGCTGTTTTGCATGGGAAAACGTATTGCAGTATCTCAAGAGGAGCACCATTTCTATTTCTATTTAAATGGCCAACAGCAATGAAGGGCATTCCTCTGTGAGATTGATTGTGTTCTCCTTCAGTGGATATCACCCCAAAATGTGTGTTATACTGTAGCTGTCTGTCATGTACAGTATGTGAATACATATATAGAGCTTCAAAAAGAGCTTGACAAATAAAAGGTTAAGTCTAGAAAGTGCAAAAATGTTCTATACATATGTATAAGTGAGAGAAGAAAGGCCTCTTTGGATTTACTCATTATTAAAAGATAGGCACTGCTAACTCCACCTATTCTGACTGGAAATGTCCACAATACTGGCTTTGGGTAGCAATGATAAATTATGTCTGCTGTGCAGTAATGAATTCAGATTACGCTTTTCAAATCTCTGCACAGCGTGTGTACTGTAAAAAAGAAAAGGCAAATGCAGTGTTTATTACTAACCTTGCTGAAAAGTTGTCCTGTGCTGTGGTACTTCATTTTGATTGGCCTAATTCATTTTTGTTTGCTACAATGAGTGCATGATGTGCAACAGTAACAGGTCAGTTGGTCTTTTGGATTGCTGGTTAATAATGTGGTCATATACTGTATAATGTGGTTATTTGTAAGACAAAAATAATTCACTCACAAGACCTTTTTCGGGCATATGCACGGTTGTTTCTGTTTGTGGGGGCAGGTTTCATTAAGTGCACACAGTCAGCTTTAAATTGAGGGTATTTTCATCCATATCGGGTGATCCGTATATGAATTACAGTCCTTTTTAGTACTCTTTTGCAAATTCTTTGCCTGAAGTCTGCAGCCCACAGATATCACCAGACTCTGGGTATCTTCCCTGGTAATGCTTTTCCAGGCCTGTACTGCTGCCATCTTCAGTTCCTGATTGTTCCCAGGGCATTTTGCCTTCATGCATGTTTAGGGTGGGTAATTGACTTTGGCCAGTCAAGAACATTCCACTTTTTGGCCCTGAAAACCTCCTTGCTGTCTGTAATCATTTAAGTGACTAACTGAGCTAACTGTCAAACATGCCACTTTCAGAACACATGTACATGTTCTTGCTGAACAAAAATGAGTCATCAGGACAGTCATGAAGACGAAAGCTTTTAAAAAAGCTTACCAAAGGTCCTCAACTGCTTGTCGAGATAGCACAAGATAGATCGGCTATCAACACCCTGACCAAAGAATTGTTATCTGTTGAAGATATAGTATGCCCTGTTGTTCTGGGCTGACTACAGTCATTTGAGTGACCTTGGTTGAGTGAAAGCCTGAGGAGGCACCATTTCCAAGACCCAATATTTTCAAAGCAGTAAGATAACTTAACTTAAATCCTTCCCCCCAGGACAGCTTATTAAAGACCATTTAATTTGTATTTCTTGACAGGGTCCATCCTCAGAAGCAATTCAAGGTGTGGTATGGGGGAAACCAAGTGCAGTATACCTGGGGTGTGTGTGTGTGTGTGTGTGTGTGTGTGTGTGTGTGAGTGCTTGTCTGTGTCTGTCTGTGTGTGTGTGTGTGTGTGTGTGCATGTGTGTGCCTGTGTGAGCACATTGTATTTCTTTCCTTTGCAAGGTGAAGGGCACTTAGTTGGCTACCTCTCTGAGAAGGATGCAGAGATAAGCCTTGATCTCTGGCGGGATATATAATAGTATTATTTAAAAACTACATAGACATATTCATGTGTTAATTGTTGAGCCTGTTTAATATATTGCAGCGAATGACTTGATAATGTCTGCATGTGACCAAACACATACCACAGGAATTATTCACAGGTGATATCATTCAGAATGACTTTCATACATTAAACTGATTAAGTAGAGTATTTCAAAGAGTAACAGAGGAAATCAGTTAGATGACAGCAGTCACTTGGCTGTATGTTGTCTTTTCTAGTATGTACACAGTTTAGACAAACATGTTTGGTCAGCACTAGCATGCAAACCAGGGAGCCAGTACGTCCACTTTGGTCTGGTTATACTTTTTAGTGTCAGCTAAAATTTTCAGTGGATCAACACATCTCTGACCATTCAACATTCAGCAACTTTGGATGTTATGTTTTATGTTAGACCAGTAGTTCTCCATGTTCTTTGCAATGTAAAAAAACACGTATCATTTAGTAATGCCACATAATTCACATTATTTTTTGTTTTGTCTGCTGCTCTCAAATATTCCCTCCAGTTTACCCCTGTTCTTTCAGAAAGGAATGACTGTCACACTCCAGAGGTTACGGTCATTCCTCGCCGGATGTATCTCAAGTCTAGACATGACTGCAATGCTTTCATGGTGTCTGAGTGTAGAGGGACGCTCCAGCATGTTGAAGCACTGCTCCGGTAAAAACACTCTGGAGAAGGCACTGCAAGTTACAGATGCGATCACAGTGCCTGCTCCGTCCTCAGAGCTGTGGTGCTCGCGTGGTGCGTGTGTCCTGCGGCATGCTAGTTGCTAGCAGGTCTAGCCTGGAGTCTGTTTCTTTGATGGCTTTTGATCTTGTTAGGTGAGCAGCCCAGGAGGAGGGCGCTCAGTGACGCGCTGGGCCAGTCCTGAATGCTGATGGAGGGAACTGCTGTGCACTGTTTGTTCAGAGATGCAAGCCTGGTTCTCCTCCTTCCACTCTGCCGTCTGCATCTGTTAGTGATTGTGCGCATATTAATGTGCGGTTGGTAAGTTTTGTTTTGCGGGAGAATGGGGCATTAGGAATGGGATTTGAAATTGCCTGGAGGAAATTCTCAGGAAAACAATACTATATTCTTTTAGTCAACTCAAACCTGTTCAGGAGTCAGTATTTTCCCCTGCAGTCTTGTTTATATATTTATTTCATCAATGTTTTCTTCAGATTGCTGAATATTTCTTTGGCTGGATATTAAATTATGTTTCCATGATGAAACATTTTAAATTAAGTTTTCTTCCATGAGAAGAAAAGGAACAAAGGCAACTACAAGTATATATTTAGAATTTGCGTTGCTTATTATGTGAAAAGCTTACTATAAAATTAAACTGGATTACTATGCATGGGAAAATAGACAAATAGAAACATGAAACACTATCCAAACACAACTTTGCTGCCTTGCAGATTTCTTTGTCACGTGTGCATCTAAAATGGCTAAAGGACAAATTTCTGATGAGATTAGATAGAATTCAAGGTGAAAGTCAAAGAAAAGTAAGTGAAAAAAACCCACACGTTTCTAAAACTGGAGTTCAAAAGAGTATTGTAAGATGCAGAGTAATTGGGACTCCTAACAATTGTGCAAGAACTGGGAGACCACCACACCTGCCACCACCATACATTTTTGAGAGATAGGAAAATATCAAGCTCCTCTCTTGCTTCTTCTCTCAAGGAATCCACAAGTGTGGATCCTTCTGTCAGTCCTTCCACTGTGTGAAGACAACTCAATGCCATGGGTCTAAAAGGATGTGTTTCTATCAAAAAACCACTACTGACAAAAGGAAATAAACAAATGAGAAGAAAATTTACATAAGCACTGCAAATTTGGACATTAGAGATCTGGAGTAAGGTTTATGGACCGATGAGTCCAAATTAGAGATTTTTGGAAGATAAGGCAGTATTTACGTCTACAACAATCAGTCAAGCATGGTAGAGGATCAGTGGAAGTTTGGAGTTGTATAACAACATCTGGAATTGGTGATTTAGTTTTGATTTAAGGCATCATGAATGCTGATAAATACAAACAAATCTTAAGTACCCTCTGGACAATATTTGATTGGGGGCAAATTCATTCTATAGCAAGATAATGACCCCAAACACACAGCTTAGAAGATCAAACAGCTGGTATTCTCAGAACAATAGAATGGCCAGCCCAGAGTCCAGATCTCAACATCACTGAATGTATTTGGGATTGCTTTGATCAACAGAAGCAGAAAATGCAATCGACTTCTAAGACTGAACTTTGGAGGCGTTCACAAGATCCATGGAAAAATATCCCTGCAGATTTCTTTGAAAAACTTAAAGAAATTCACCCAAAAAGAATGGAAGTTGTAAAAAAGGCAAAAGGTAGACATACCACAAAGACATAATGCTGAAAGACTTGATATTGTACATAGTTGTGGAGGTATAATTTTGAGGACGAGCACTTGTGTGACATACTCCAAGAGAATGATACAGGCGTGAATGCTTGACCTCTACAGTGAGGGGTCTGGTGGCTGTGTTATGGTGTGGGGGGGATTTTACTGGCATGGTTTGAGTCTACTTCTCCTCTTAGAGAGAGGGGTCACTGCAAATCAATACAAAGTTATTTCAAGTGATCACTTTTATTCTAGCTAAAACATTTCTATTGAACATCATCATGACAGTCAATATAGGTCTGACAATTGGCCTCCTTCAGTCAGTTATCTTTCATCAAAAAATAAAAAAACGAAATCTGTGAAGAAAATGGATGCTACTGTGTTTGATGCTGTATTCAGCTGATAACTGCATACACAAATACCATGGAAATGTCCATGTGGATGATCTTCATCTTTTAAATAATCAAACAGAATAAACTGAAATATAGTTGAGCTTTGTGAGATTGTGTTCTCTTTTCCAGAGTGTTTGGTCTTGTGTCTAGACAGTGTGACCAAGATTGTCTTCTGTTGGTGGCAAAATGATACTGTCTGCCGTGAGCCTGCAGGCCTCAAATTCCCCTCTCTGAAGGCAGCTTGTGTACTTATGCAAACAAATCTTTTCAAAGAGCAAATAATAGAAAAAAAAGACAAGATAGAAAGTAAATCTATAAATATAGAGATGAGTAATACAAAAAAGAACTGGAGAAGAACTGGGATGTAACCTCCAGTACGCAGCCTTTGCGGTCACCAGATTGTGGGGCGGGACACTCCACACACCGATCCACGAGCTGACGCTCTGGCGGCGCAGCAATGCTAATGTTAGCACGGCGCAGTCTTTGATATTCACAGTGTATTTTTCACTCGCATCTGCTCCCGATTTTATAAAGCAGTTGGGGGGGATTAAAGGAGGGTATAATGCAAACAGAATTGCCGTCATTACTGTGGAAATGAATACGGCCAACTGCTCGAGTTGGTCTGTTTATGAAACTGCGTGTTAACTGGTGCAGTGCAGAAAAACTGTGGGGTGGGAAATAAAGCAGGAGGCTGTAACAGCATCCCTGGTGCTACTCATTAGTGACCTTGTTTACTGTAGACCAACTCACTGTGAGGCCTGCTCAATGAGATGGCATAGCGAGCATTCTGCCAGAGAAGGCTCCCAATTCCCATAGCCAATGATTTACAGTCTCTGTGTGGGACTGTTATCTGCACAGCAATGTTATACCTCCTCTGGAAAAGTTGCCCTGTGCAGTAATTAAAGAGACCTGACTGAAAATAAACAGATCGTCTTAATAATGATTATCATCTTCCACTTGTAGCCAGCAAGACAGCTCGCATATGTCTATATATATGTAAACATATGCTATGTATATATAGTCAACTCAACCTTTTTTTTTTGGCTCGATACTCATTGTACACAAATTAAAAATTGTAATGAAACAATTCTCAAGTGGTTACACTACACATTGTCAGGTTTTATTTAAGGCTATAATTATAAACTTTGGCATCACCATGTAGAAATTATAGCATTTTATATACATAGCCCCCCTCCCCCATTTCAGGGCACCATAATGTTTGGGACATATTGATGTTATGTAATTTACAGTAGTCTTTTTCCAGACGTGTGTAGGCTCTTTTAGATACTATTATTACTATTAGCAAGCTGTAACCTGGCCATCCTATTTTTGTGGCTAACTAAAACATTATGGAGCTCAGTCTATATGCATTAAATGCCCAGAAGTATGTGGAAACCTGACATCTAACATCTCTTCAAAAGTTATGGGCATTAATAGTTGGTCCACCCTCCCCTGCTTTAACGACCTCCACTCTTCTGGCTTTATGCTATATGTTGGAGCATTGCTGCAGGGATTTCCTTCCATTCAGCCAGAAGAGCATTAATGAGGTCTGGCACTGATTGGACAATTAGGCCTGGCTCACAGTTGGCCTTCCAATTGATCCAAAAGGTGTTGGATGGGGTCGAGGTCAGGGCTCGGTGCAGGCCAGTCAAATTCTTCCATACTGTTCTCGAAAAAAACATTTCTATTTGGACCTCACTGTGTACCTGGGGGCATTGTCTTGCTAAAACAGGAAAGGGCCTTCCCCAAACTGTTGGGGAGGCACAGAATAATCTAGAATGTCATTGTATGCTGTAGCATTAAGATTTGCCTTCACTGAAACCATGAAAAACAGCCCCAGACCAAGGGGTGTCCAGATACTTCTGGTAGTTTAGATATGGTCTAATAGCTCATTCCGACATGTTTACATG
The DNA here is from genome assembly GCF_013347855.1 of Anguilla anguilla. Lineage (NCBI taxonomy): Eukaryota > Metazoa > Chordata > Actinopteri > Anguilliformes > Anguillidae > Anguilla > Anguilla anguilla. Next base: position 26,330,418 of record NC_049216.1, on the reverse strand, counting down.
AAAGCGAAAACATATAGTCAAATACATAATGTTACTGAGCACAAAATTAAACAAGTAAAAATTTAACTTAACCAGTCTGATATGGTGAGTGTAGATACAATGAAGCAAGTACCCATGCTGACATTTATGGTTTGTGTCATTCAATGATGTAGGTACTTCCGTGGTTAGCTATCTGTCACTACTAATTATGTAAATAGTAATTCATCATTTGTAGCATATTTCATTCCTGAATCTAAAGCCAAATCTAATATGAATCTTCATCTAATGATTTTTTAAAATTTCTATTATTGACATTTTTTCCATATTTAAAAATGTTCAAAATCGTCCATGTTTTGTGAGCAGTTTATTGCTGAGATGCATGTGACATGTGCAGCTTTCTATTAATGTTCAATTATTTCCTTCTCGCTGCCTTATTATTATTTTTATTTTTAGTATTTATATTTATTTACAGTATTTTGCAAGGGGCCATCTGCATCTCTACCACTGTTCCCTGTCATTACACTTGATTTACTGTAGTTATAATCTGCACATGATGATGTCACTGACACACTTCCTTCCGAGTAACATTGTGCCTTTGTACCGTATCACCAAATAAGGTGAAGCTGTTGTAAGGAGCTGCTTCTTGTAGGAAACAATGGGTATTCAGAGAAATCCACAAAGCAAGGCTGACTGCTTTTCATCTAAAATAAGCACTACAGAAAAAAAATTGCTGACTACTCTACAATATTCTTTTCCCAACACCTAATAGTTGTACAGGTCTGTAATGTGTTTACAAATCCAGTTCATCCAAAGCTGTTATTTTCATAGTATGTATGGTAAATACAGTGGAGGGATATTAACCCATATATAGGTCATTGCATAAAAAGGATTGAACACATCAGCCTGACTTAGTACAAACAATTTTCTCACCTTATGTCATGTGTCATATTTCATATCAACACACAGCCAGAACCTGCCAGTCACATGCACCAGTCAGTGACACTTTTTATCAAACAGCTGCCTCCAGACACATGGTTGCCATGCTAGACACCTCCTGCTCTTTAACGGCAACCATTAAGTGTTCATGTCAACAGTATGTTTCATTTTCCCAGTCTCAGAAATGGTGGGAATTAATGCAACAAATTCATCCTCACAATGTAGTCACAGACACTTTCTTCTCTTTCTCCTCCTTTGCTTTTTCTTTCTTTCTTTCTTGCGGCGGTGTGACATTTCTGTGAGCTTAGTTTGTTTTAATGAGCAGCTCCAGTGTGCCAGACACAGACACAAATCTCGCGGTTGCCTAATGTTCATCAGGGCCCAGGCTTGCACTGCCTCAGCTCTCCCCCATCGCTGAGGTGGGAACTCTTGATTGCTTTCCTCTCTTCTTGGTGGATCGCCTCGGCTGCAATAAGTGATTTCATCTGGTTTGCTTTATGCTCAACCTTTGCCTTGTGCAGTAAATTACCGGCTAAGACTGAAGAATCTCTCACACGCTATGCCAGATAAACAGCCATGTAGCATCATATATTAAATTCTCTGACTACAGAGTGGTCCTGCCTTTCAGGAACTGTGTTAGTTCTTTTTATGATGCATTTCAGTTTTAGCTTTAAGCCATTTACTGAGCAAAGTATCTTTTGTGTAGGGTCTTTATAGCACTTATCTGAAATCTATCTTGTGTTGTTTTGCATCTGTTCTCTATGGCCATATCAAAATATTTCCTTCTTATTTTTATAGTGTCCAAGTAAAGAACACCATGTTAATATTTTACAATATCATATGCCACACATGGCATCACATAGCAGATGCTATTTCCAACTTGAAGCCAGAATGTTTCCTAGCACTGTTAAGTTGGTTTTCCAGTGAAAGTTTATTGTAACTGAAAAATCATTTAAATCATGCTTACTAATAACACAATACAAGAATAATTTCTTTCCATCCCATTAAATACATTCTAATGTATTAGTGGAAAAAAGAACGACATCACCAGCTCTTATACTTACACTGAAATCCTGATTTGAATTCTGTCTGGGCAAATATGAATGTTTCAAATGTTGAAAAATGGTAGAAACATGCTATTGTTGGCTGCACCATCTGCACAGAGGTGTGTGCACTCACCTAAAATGATCCACATGTCACACTGCTGCTCTCTGGCCCCTGAATCTGTATTTGAAATCTTTAGAAATATGTAATTGAAGTCTCGCCCACACATTTTTATCAGGTCAGATATGCTTTACACATCCCGTATCTTTGGGGATATTTCTCCTCTATTCCTGCATATCAGAATATCACATTTTACTGCCTCTCTTCCAGCTCCATTTGCAAACGCTTGGTGCCAGGACTGCTATTGTATAGCGTGTAGAATTTTTACTAATTATTCAAGTAACAAAAATACAGATCTGTTTATTGCCATATTACATTCTGTCTGCATTGTTTCAGACCCAGAGATAAAGCATGCAGTGCCATGTCACCAGTTTTGAAATGTTTTTTTAATTTTTTTATTTACTACTGTCACAGGTACCTGAAGCTGAAAGATTACACAGGGAGTAAATATTGATGGTTCCTCATAAATTGTTCTTAATACGGGTTTGACCATTCCATTCATATAATTGACTGTCTGAATGAAAAGCACCCAGTTGAGTTAAGTCAAAAGAAAATTGTATTCACAATTAACAACATCCTGCTGTCTTGTGATCGCTAGCCTGTTTTGGGGTTAGGGTATGTCCAAATTAGCTTTTGGTCCAGACAGCCATCATTTTATTTTTGCTCATGAAATTGATTTGGTATTATAATCCACTGTAAGACAAGCAGACCTCTGACAATATTTTACCACAGAATATGGCGAGAATACAGATAGCAAGGAGTATGTGCTGCGCAGCCTCATTTGATGGGATCAGCCAGTAGGTTTAATTGGGATCACATTCTCATTAGCCTAATTGTGCTTTGTTCACCGTGCTTGTGAAATTCACTAAGATGGCTTTCATTTTTTACTGGCTGGAAGATGCATGTATCTTCACACATTTGTAGAAGCAAATGTTCTTGTTCTTGGAGGCAATCTCTTCTGCCCCTTATGCTTGTATCCTTTTTTGGTGTGTTTGGCATTTACTGGCCACACAACTCCTGTAAATTGTACTTGATACTGAATCATTTCAAGAATGCCAATATTTTGTTTAAATAAGAGATGTGTAAACCCACTGATTCCATGTTGTTAGTTACAATCTGTGGAAAAGGTGCTTCTGTGGGACCAAACAGTTGGGAGGCATCTGCTTCATTTAACAATTACAACTCAATCCAGCACCTGAAAACATTTTTAAATGTGCATATCTTGTTTGACATATTATCTGTTCCTTTTTCTTCTGGTTTACATTTATAAAATTTGTTCATATGATAATTAAGTCCTATAATTCTCTCAGCATGATGGATATCAAGTGCTTGTCTTTATATTTTACTAAATCACCCTGTTTCCTGATACTAAGATGGTATAGTATCTCATTCTGGAATTTCTATCCTGTCCTGTATTTAGTGATTACTGTATGACCACCCATTTAACACCATGGTATTGGCTTGTTGTATATACAGTACAGGTACTATAAGATATTATGGTTTATGCAGTTTCTTTTTTCCTGAAAGGAGACTGCTAATGAATCATTCAGGGAAAGTAATTCTCTTTATCCTGTTTGTGTCACAGCATTTTTGACTAAAGTTTGTATTTTGACAAGAGTACACAATGTTCTGCATATTCCAGATTTCACATAGATAATCTTGTCATGTTAGCCTCTTTCCCAGATCTCAGTAAAGCTTCTGGTGTGGAGCCATGCTCGCTGAATCTTACTGACTGCATCTATGTTCCCTGGATCCCTGCCAGTGCCACCCTGCTCTTCAAAAATGTCTGCCCTCATATGTATCTAGTATTCTAGTAATCTGAAAGCTGCATATAGGTTGGCAACTACCAAATATTGATATTGTTAAACTGTTTCATTGTCTCATGAATCACAATCTGGCACTTTTGCCCATCTTGTGCTCAACATGACTACCCAGGGTTATTTGATTATTCAATCAAAACAGTAGTAGAGATGGAGGTGAAAAGGGAGAGAGGAAGAGAGAGATGATTTGGTCATAAAAAGGGAGATAAAATGAGAACACTACTGTACTGTATGCAAACATTCAAACTTGAAATGGAAATAGTCTTCAGACGACTGTGTGTGTGCTTGGAACACAGTGCTGCAGAGATGTTTGAATACTGCAGATGTGCAATTCGTATGAATTTTAATGTTCTTTTCGTGGATGAAGCAAATTTGGCCACACAGTGAGAGGCTTGAAATGTACAATTTGTGTGGAGCCTCTTTCCACTATGCTCTCTGTGTAACAGATGGAATGTATTTGATATATATTTTTGAATATTATATTGTATTCCATCATTGTAGAGGAATATTTAACTTGTTGGATTCATAATTTAGTTTACCCACTTCAGGATGACACATATTTCAATCATTAATGAAAATGGTATTGAAAACATGGAGAGGAATCTGTATGAATGTTTCACAAGTCTTCATAGGCTTCTTTGCTTCCTTTATTACAGTCCTCTTGCCTCTTATTACAGATTCATTGTCTCTATGAGCAATCTGTCAATTTATGTCTGAAATAGCGCATGTTTATTCAGTATAGATGTGAACAGGTGAGTGATTTTTAGGCCTCTTCAGCTTTCTTTTTCTATATAAAAGGTAAGCTCATGTGTACTTTTCATTCCGTACCCCATTAACTTTCCATTATTTTGCTACATTATTTTTGCCTGAGTTTCTCCATCACGGCAGACGAGAGGAAAAGAAAACACTAAGTTTATCTCTGCTGTACTGAAAATGTGCACTGCTGTGGCAGCACAGTGGGCTGCTTTCACTAATTAAGTCGCAAAACATAATTGAATGGCACGCTTTCTTCTTCTATGAGTGTTCTTCATTGGCATAAAGAGTAGCCTATGCAAATCTTGCTTTATTACAAAAACTCCCGCAGTAGCTGGTTTACAACACTGAAAGGCCTGTTCTTGCGATTCACAGGTGTTGGGCATAGTAGAAAAAGCAAAAACAGCACTTCGGTTGATGTGGCTGGTGGATTCCATTAAATTGATCAACATATGCCCTTACTGTGTACATTACATTACATTACATTACATTCATTTAGCAGACGCTTTTATCCAAAGCGACGTACAAGAAGTGCATTTTCATGATCGTAGACAACTGCTGAACACGGGTTCAGTAAGGTACAATTACTTATTTTGTACAGCTATTTCTAGCCGAGAACAAAGAACACTATCCTGGTCTAACATCTGCAAAGCCAAACTAGGCAGAAGAATAAGCTACAGTATTAGGACAAATACAATTTACCAAGAAGTGCAGGGATGGGGCAACATGTAACAAGTCATAGGAAAAGGGTTTTTTAAAAAAAAAATTTTTTTAAAAATATATACAGCGTGGTGGTGGTTATTCTAGGTATAGTCTGAAGAGATGAGTCTTCAGGCCACGGCGGAAGATGGATAGTGAGGGGGAGGTTCGGAGAGGGACGGGGAGTTCATTCCACCACTGGGGAGCTAGGGTGGAGAAGCTCTGTGATCCCTTTGGGCGGGTGGGAGGGGTTGCAAGACGCCCTGCTGCCGCAGAGCGGAGTGGTCGAGCAGGCACATAGAATTGAGTCATGTCCTGCAAGTAGATGGGGGCTGTCCTGTTGGCGGCAGTGTAGGCAAGGGTCAGGGCTTTGAATCGGATCCTGGCAGCGACCGGTAGCCAGTGAAGTGATCGCAGCAGAGGAGTGACGTGGGAGAATTTGGGGAGGTTGTAGATGAGTCGGGCAGCTGCATTCTGAATCATTTCATGTGCTGGTTTCCACTTGTGCTGTAATCCAAATTTCCCTATTTTTTGGGGGAAAGCTGAAACACTGGAGATATTTAATGGACCGTACACCCCTGAATGCAGGAACAGCCCTCTCTGCTCTTGCACCATCCTTCCTGGCATCACCACACACATGCATAAATACACAGCATGTATATCAGAGGAAATTATCCATAATAGATGTACAGTAGGTAATCATGAAATGTACATTGGTTAAAAGGATTTTATTACAGAAGTACAAGCTGATGGCTGAAATCCAGTCACACTGCAGCCATAGTGGTGTATGTATGTGTGTGTGTGTGTGTGTGTGTGTGCGTGCAGGCATGTGTATGTGCACGTGCGTACAGGTGTGTGTGCGTGTCTACTTTGGAATACATGCTTGTGCATGCATGTACATATCTGCATGTGTTTTTATACTATAATACAGTATATTCGAGAACATTTATACATCAAGAACCTTTATGGGATTCTGAAGTGGAGGTCACTGTTCTCGAGTTCTACACTGAAGATAAACTTAAAGTTTCCTTCCGTTTGCTTACATGAAAGCGATTCAGTCTAAAGAAGCTCCCAATGTCCCTGTAAAGCTAGATGCAGTGGCTGTTGCTGCGTTGAAAGGCAATTTCTCCATGTTCCACAGGAACAGGGCTCTTCCTCTCTGCTGTTTCTGCTCTCCCAGGCTGAGCTGCAGGGCACTCTGCTCGGCTGTAATGGCCGTCGTGCTTGCCTGGCTGCCCAGGGCATTAAGCTCAGACCTTTATTACTCTGTGGGAAGCCAGTTCATTATGGTTACACTTCACTTCGTGCCAAACATCCATTTTTTCTTTATTTTTACCAAGGATGGTAGAAGAGCTTTTCTTTCCTGATGAACTTGACATTTCCTGAATAGGAAAGGGCACCACTCAGGCACATCTCCTGGGTACGAAATTGGAATTCAGCTTAAACGAAAGCGTGCATTTATTTCAACTGGATTGGCATATCTTTCATTCGGTCATTCACAGAGTGCGTTGCAGGGAAATGATTCAGGTAAAAAATACATGAGGTGGAAAAGGTTGGGGAAAGAAGCACAAACATGTAATTATGATAGAAAATAGCAACGTGTTTAACGACAGTAATTAAAACAGTGAGATAAACATCGTGTTCTGGATTTGGAAGAAAGAGATGATATGATATTACATAGGATTTGATTTCAGTCTTCAACCCCTCAGTAGCAATCAGTGAAAAAAAAAAAAAAACTTTACAGTAACATGTCTGATTGAATATTCCATTAAAAGCTATGCACAGCACAATATTGTTGAATGTTGTCAAGAGCCAGGAAGCAGAATAATTATCATTAGTGCAACCAATGTCTCTGGCAAGTTTTTATATTGTGTTTGTGTGATTATTTTTCCCCAGGTCCCAGGTAAAACCTCATTAGTCCACTGTGGCAGGTCATCACAGCTGGTGAAGAACTGTCTCTGGGGTGTGCTGTGCCTAATCAGGACGAAATAAATGTGGATATCTCTAGCAGCTTTCAATGTGAGGTCATTCAGACATGCAGACCGAGACAGTGAACAGCTTGATTAACAAGATGACGGTTGGACAGGCTTCACTCACAAGATGGCATGGAGAGTGATTCACTTCATGGAGGGAACGGCAGGGACATTGAGGTTGAGGGCTCTGTCTAACTTTTATTCTTCTGGAGAATAACATGTCTGAGTGTGCAGCTTCAGTGAAGAGTCATGCAGTGTTTCTGTGGAAATGATAAAATTGTAGCCTAGATCAGGGGCAGAGATTTTGGTGGCCCAAAACAAAAATGACCCGGGGGAAAACGATCATGGGCCAGGGGTGGGGGGAGAGGTGGGGGGTTGTCGCTGATCGTGAACCAGGGAACCAGTGCAAGAACAATAGAATCAAAATAAATAAATAATTGTGTGGTCTATTGATGGTCATGGCCCTAAATGACCTCATAGGCCACTTATGCCAGTCACCGGCTCTGATCAGGGATGTCAAACACCAATCTTGGAGGGTTGCAGCATCTGCTGGTTTGCATTGTGTGTCAGCACAAGTCATTCATTTCCATCATTGATTGGCTAAAGAGTTCACACAAGTTGCACTTATTGTACATCGCTCTGGATAAGAGCGTCTGCTAAATGCCTGTAATGTAATGTAAAACCTTGTTCTCAAGTCCTTAATTGGCTGTTGATTGAATGGAAACCAAAAATACCTGCAGACACTGAGGTCCTCCAGGACTGGAGTTTGACACCCCTGGCCTAGATAAAAGCATCGTGATGCATCATTCTGGACTGTGTTATGCAGTGGCCTTTTACCCTATATCTAAAAGAGGAGAAGATTTAAAAAGTGCAAACTTTTTATTGTACTTTTTTCATCTGGAGCAGGAAACTACTGTATAAGTGTGTATGTAAGAACACTCAAATATATTTGTGCCAATATAGAGAATATAATGTGTGACAAAGAACCCACAGAGAGGAGCCACAGTCTCTTTGTGTGCTTCGCCTCCCACAGCTGCCTGATTTAAAGTGATGTGGCGATGCAGGTCCTGTGGTACTCTGACTGGATTTCCGGAGAAGCTCATAAGGAGGTAAAATCCTTGCAGAGCCCAAGAACCCCTCCACGGGCTTGCACGTGCCCAGTGTGCCCAGAATAGGTCTTATTTCATGCTGTAATAAGGCTGATAGGATTTAGTTAATCTGGTATGACATTGCTCTTGTTTCAGGTATCTCAAAGCAATGAATCACGTCTACTCAGATTTCATTTATTAAAGAAATATTAAATTTGGTGGGAATGGTTACAAAGGATCTGGCAAACTTACTCACTGACTTGATCAGGATGTTACTGACGCTCTGCACCAAGGAGAGAACATATGAATCACTGACATGCATGTATATAGCTCATGCAGCCATACGTTTTCTTTTCTCTGAGCTGTGAGAGAGTGGAAAAGGCCACTTATTTTCATATACAGCAAGGATAACAGACATGGTGGGGAGCTGGGGGTGGGGGGGGGGGGAGTGGGGAGTGGAATGAAAAAGAGAAAGGCCGATACAAGAGGGAGAAGCAGGCAACCAGGATGCAACAGTGTGTGCTATGTGCTATGTTTGATGAATAAATGAAACTGAACCCTCCACTAACTGGGCCCAATCAGACATACTGGTCTTCTTGCCCCTCAAATTCCAATCTTTTTTATTTCTATATTCTGTACCCCACCCTGGTATTGATGGACCAAAAGGGGGGAAGGGCACATCTCGCTACGGTTTGTTTTACAAAAAGCTTTGCTTTGTCTTTTTGAAGTACATTCACTTATGTGCCTTGAGATGCGGAAATGGGAAGGTCAGTTCAAAGCCTTTCCCCCAGATCCTATCCAGACATCTGTATATTCAAAGTCTTGTCTTGAAAGGTTTTAGTTGAAATAGTGCAGGGACAGCCAGGCCGCAGAATTGAAGCTATGCCTAGCTAGGCTTCAGATAATTGACTAATTCAGACTGATGGTCACATGTTGTAATGGCAGAAAAAGAATGGAGGCTGGAAATTAAAATTTGAGAGTGGTGTTGGAAGGAAATAGAATTTTAAACACTTGTGGGAAAAAACAAACAAATTAATGTTATAAAAACAAATTATATACCATTGTACTAAGTAGGGCAGTAATTTTGGCTTATATGACAAGCCATAATAAAAGGGAACCCTACAACACAATTGTACAGTATATACCTCCACACTGCCACAAGCTATCATTTTCAATCATTTCAGTGTACCTGAATCTTTCATTTATGTTGCTTACTTTGAACAGTGACTACAGTACTTTGCATTGAATTTACAGCAGAATGGCATCCCCCCAATATGTACCACATGTCTTTCACATAAATAATGAATATGATAAATACAATCCCATTCGAAGTGAGCCCGAATCTTTTGTTTACTTACATACACTTACTTTTACATTTACACAATTTGTCAGATGCTGTTATCCAGAGCAGCTTACAAAAACTCTTGAGACAAGTGATTACTGTCTACGTGATTTTTAAAAAGGAGATGTATAGCCTTTCAGTGGTAATTAGCACTCTGCTTTGTAAGGGTAACACACCAAGGGAGGCAAGCATCCCTCGCACCCCCCCCCCCCAGATTGATCACATTTAAAATGTTTAAAATCTTTTTTTTTACTTTAAAAAATAAATACAAGTTTTATAATGTAGAAATATCAACAAACTTTAAATTACAGCAAATTATGCATTTTACATGGGTTTAATCAAACCAGTTTGCTTGGAAGTATACGCATACTGTATTTCCCAGACATGTTCTAATTGATTACTATAGAACTTTTTATGCTGAGACATCTAAATTTCTTTCCTTGTACAATTCTTTTTAACACACTGGAATATTTTATGCATCCAGTTTCAAATATATTGGAGCATAATTCACTCAGTAATGACTATTTTGTTTCTTCTTTTTGAAATAGCATATTCTATTTTTCAGTCGTCCTCAGACTGTATAATGTATCGCCTATGACACAGAAAACTAGAAAATTGCCTTTTATAGCTTTTTTCATTCTCTTGACAGGGTATGTTAGAGGACTGACTAAATTAGCTATGTCTAAAATGGTGCCAAGAGTATCAATGTTGTCTTTAAATGCCGTAGGGAGAACAATGCACAACAAAAACTTTTTTATATAAAAATGTGCATTCAGATTACAGTGTGGCATTTTCCTTGGTCTATTACCCCTCCCATTATGGTGCCACATTTCTAGAAGGATCCACAAATAGTAAGTCTCACCAGCAGAGTAGCTGGCACTACGCTATCATGTGAAGGCAAAAATCAGGTGGATGATAGGATGGAGGAGGGAGCAGTCTGCATAGCAGCCATAATGCATTTTACTACTAGCTATATATGTTTCACTCCACCACCATGTGCAGCCATTTGATGTTAAGAATTATCAGCTGTAGGTAACTGGAGGTACTGCAGGTGCATATCTGTTACTGTGATTAGGCTTACAGTACTTTACTGGTACCTAGCAACCCAAGTGAGTTTCCTGCCTCAAGTAGCTTTGTCTTTTCACCATGGCAGAGTGGGTTGCATTCTGCAGGGTTACCTGAATACCCACAGTCAATGGTCCCTGATAAAAGATTTCCATCTGGCTGAAGCCTGCAGTGATTATGACAGTTTTATCTAAAACTGCTTACATGTGCTGTATGCAGCATTGAAAGGAAAGTGGGGTGTGAAGGTGACAATGACATGTGGGGACTAATGGTTCCCCAAGGTTCACTGGGCCTCGCCTGAAATGCTCAAGGCGGTGAATCTGTGTTGTGTCATTTTTTTATATATTTTTTTTGCAGCACAGAGGTCGATGTATATTAACTGGCATAGGTCTCCATAGCTGCTAAACTGACAAAAGGCTGATTAAGACAAATAGCCAAGCCTTGGGCTATGGCATAGTTTCCTTGACTATTATTGGATATTCATTCTGGGTGTACTGGGACTTAGGAGGCAACAATGACTGTGAGACAAATGGATTCAGAACATGAAAATTCAGAAACGGTTCAGCACTGCGGGTTGACTTCACAGGCACTTCTGTTTTTAGATTATCTCCGGGCTAGCTGATAGATGACTTCAATACACAGTCTTCAGAAGATCGGTTCTGGCAAGAAAACTATTTCAAAGCATTATTCCCAAAATGTAGCCAATATGAGCATATTAAAAGGACCACCATCTCTTTGTGAAATGCAGCTATAGTTAGGGGTGATCCAGAGTCAGAAGTTTGTGATGCACACGCTAATATACTGTAACATTATAACCTGTCCTTCTCATGGTATCTTGCTAAGTAGGTGCAATGTAACAGAGAGATTTATTTCCACAAAGTTACATGGAATAAACTGGTAATCTGTGAACAGTCCTACTTATGGACTAAGGCAAAAAGTAAGAAAGCTCATTTGGGTGCAAAATAGACCTTGCGTGCAAGATAGAATGTTTTTGAGGTGCATGTACATGCATTGTGGGTAATATAATGGAGTGTATTTATCTGTATTTTGATATTGTTAGATTCCTCTGTTTTTTGTATCTCCTGCTTTGTGTTTTGTTTTGCTTTTTGTGCTACTGCATTTGTTTGTGTCTCCCCTACAGGTGGAAATAATGACATTATGGTCAGATTATAATCCGTTTAAAAAAGGCTCAAATTATGGTTCAGCTAGGGTTAGGGTTAGGGAAACAGTAAGACGTAGGGTTGAGACAAGTTTACAGTTGTGTTCAGGAGCTTGAGAAAATGTTTGTACAAAGGCTAGTCTTTGATTTACGATGGGCCACAATTTTTCCATTCATAGGATGTACTGTACCCCTATAGCCCTATATGTATTTATATACATATCCATATTTGTTTTGTGAAATACATTTTTAAAAATAAATTACTTCAAACATATAATTATAGATAGGAGTGCCATATGAAAATGAAAAGCCCCTAGCAGGTAATCCAGGCTCATTTCAAATCATTGTTGGTGTCATAACACTTTAATGGAATCCTGTGTTTATGAAAATGTCACAGGGTCAAGGGACAACATACACTTGAATGCGCAGTATCCTGCAGTGCTGAGTAAAACAGCCATGAATGATACAGCAGAAATGCCTATCTGCTTTTTTACTTCACAGAGTCAGTCTACCTTAGCCCTGTCTTCTCCCAGGAGATCATTAAACTCTCATACCCAGCACCCGTGCCTCCCTGAATCATCTAGTCCTGGGCCTTCATGCTCCCCACTCCATGACAGGATGACCTTTTTCCCTGGCCTGGCCAAAACCAATATCTAACTTTCCTCTGCTGGCCAGATCTGCTTTTTGGCAACTTAGTTGTGTTGATGGGCCAAATAAACAGGCCATTTCAGATCTTCAGTGTTTAAGCACATTCCATATAGTATAGCATATCTAAATAGCATAGATGATGATAATTATGTCACCGACAGCACTGGTAATGATGTGTAAGAATAGCAACAATGTACTACTTGGTTTTAGCTCACTGTGGGTTCAAGGGAAAATGTCATTGCAGCTGCTTAAATGGCACAAAATATTAGGCCTGTCACACTGTTGTGCCTAAGCACAGCGTGTTCAGCAGTAACCATAAGATCATGAGCACCACCTGGTGCACACGGCATTCAGTACATCAATTACTTTAGAAAGTCATGACATCTCCCACGCTCACAATGTCTGAAGGGGTCCTTTCATAAAGGTATGAATCAGAGCTGCACACCAAGGTTCTTATGTTAAACATGAAATTGTAGTGTGCTTTTCAGTGAGTTGGAAATTATAGTAATTTTGCAGAACCATTGAGCTCTCAAAGCAAATTGTTGAAAAAATATGTTGCATGTGACTACTCTGAATCATGTCTTTAAATATAATCTTGAGTAGGCTGAATTAAATATGCTCTAAGGTTGTTTTGAGTGCAGCCATTGTCATTGAGGTAAGAGAGCAGTTAAACAGACATTACATTGAAGTGAAGCTTTGAATTGCTCCGCTCGGTGTTCTCAAACCTCCTAGCTTTCATCACGTCCCTCATAGGAAAAGGCATGTCATGAAGGCTAAGGTTTAGCATCTGCTCCTCTGCCTTTACTTGCTGCCTGCTGTTTTACACGAGGACTTGAAGTAAATCACGTATCACATGCAGGGAGTTTGCCACATCCATTGTACTACTGGACCCCAAGCTGTTACTCAGAGTTACTCAGCAAGGATTTGTGTGAAAAAAACATGCAAAAACATGTGCAGGTGTACTCCAGTGGGTACGTTTATCCCACTGAATTGCCATTGCTGGGGCTTATCTTTCAAATATCAAATGGTCAGACCTCTCACAATGAATGTACCTGAACTATAGACATTAGATTATTATTATTATTGGTGACTTCACTTCCCATTATAAAATATCTCTTATTCAGTGTATTGACCAGTTATTGTTGCATATAACGTGAGAGTTGATACCAGAGCTCCTAATCCAAAATAGAACTCACATGTACCACCTGGCACAGTATACACACTGACCAAAGGTGTAACATTAAAATACTGTGAGTATTTTGGCAATGCGTTAATGTCTTCAAAGGATTCAATCAGATTTAAAGGTTTCTATTGTAAAAATAGTTAATTTTTTTCCCTCTAGGTAATGAAACATGTAAGACCAGGACCTGAAAGGTAAGGAGGGATTTTTTATTTTCACTTACAGAGGTGGCCTTTATCAATAATGAAATTTAACATTTTTGCTGATAGTGTAAAGAGATATGCTTGAAAAACAATTAATTCTTTGTAAATGGAATTCCAACGTCTCCTGTGTCTACAAAGTTTTATTATACCATTTTTAAAGAATGTGTATTATCCAGAAAGGTCATCAGCCCTTTGTGGAACCAGACACTGCTCAAAATGGCTTCCACTAATAAATATAATTAAAATTCAGTACTGCACCAAAAAATTAGGATCTAAAATTGTGTGTCCAGTGCCTGTTGACTGGCTGTATAGTCTTCATATTGTCTTAATCATTTCTGAGAAATGAACTCCTGATTGCAGTCTGACTAAGAGCAGTCTCAACCTCAGTACAGATGCTCAAATGCCCCAGGAAAAGGCCTCATGTTGGGCCCGGCCACATATGTTTTTGGGGGCCCCTGTCAGTCAAGGCTCTTGGAATAGTCTTTTTCATCCAACTTTCGTCCCCATACGGCACTGCGGGCCACTTCTGTAGATGAATGCGGTCGTTTGAGGGGTTTGATAATGGCGTAAGGGCAAGTTACAATGATAAACATTCCCAATGCCCCGTCCATGTGGGACATCACATAAACCTTTTAGCAAGCCACTTATACACTGTCACACTGCAGTATGAAGGTGAGCAATTGACAGGGCAGGTATATAGTAAGCATAGATGGATTGGCTTGTCTGAAAGTTGTGTGGCAGAACAAGAAACATTCATAGTAGGACAGTAGCTGGGGGGAGGGGGAGGGGTGGTGAAGGGGCATAATCCACTGCTGTTTGCTGGCCATGAAGAACCTGTTGTAAGGACAGAGACTGAAACCGTGGTTCAGTGCCATCCCTCAGTGGTTACTGCTGAGGAAATCCTCTGTCCTGGGTTTTACTTCTTGTCTTTTTTACACATCACCAGCTAAGTCTTCGCTAAGCATCCTCACTACACTCCCCACAAGCCATATAGCTACATTGTGTGGAATCCAGCACTATGTACTCCAATAAACCATGCTACTCTTCGTAAACATCCACTACACCTCCCACAAACCTCCTTTATACCCTCCTGTGCATCTTCCACAGACCTCCAGGGCACTATCCTTAAACTCTTTACATTCTCCTCTACAGCTCCACTGCACTTTCCACAAACCAGTGCAGCGCAATCTTTTTTCTTAATTAGTCATTCTGTTGTGTATAATCACAGCTTGAAATACTGAACTGTCAACTCTGAAGAAAAGCACTTATTTTAAACCATTATTTGTCTACTATCTAATAATTATTTTGAATGATCAACCCTTGAATGATAATTCCAATCGAGATGTTTTAATTAAACTTTTTGCAAATAATTACACCCACAAGTGGTGTCATTTTGTATTAGTGCTGGTGGAAGAACTTCATGTAAGTACTGCACTTGGTGTTTCTGTTTGTGTGTGTGTGTGTGTGTGGTGTGTGTCTGTGTGTATGTGTGTGCATGTGTGTGTTTTTACATGCCTTCAGGTATGTGTGTGTGGATTTGTTCATATTTTATACGAGTCAGTAAGTATTTGTACTTTAACGATGCTTGTGCATATGGGTGTGCATGCATGTCTGAGTGTATGTTTTCAAGTCTTTTTGTGTGTGCATGCCTATCTGTAAGAGGATCTTCTGTTTTCCCTCCAGTGTAGCTATTGCATATAGCAATAGTTTTTGAGAGGTTACTGGAGCATTTGAGTTTGTTTGATTTCATTTAAAGTCATATTTGCAGTGCCTCCTACTTTTTTTTTTTTTTACAAACTGGCAGAAGTTCCTACTGGGTAAAGAAGGAGGGTTTACCAGCTTTCTCCTTCCCAGAAACTCCCAGGCCCTTCTGGCCTCATTGAATTGGCAGGTGTTTCAGATTCTCGGGATGAAGGGAGCAGTAAGCTCCCAGGCACAGGAGACGAGAGTAAAAAGCCGATTAAAGGAGTGAATCCTCTTCCCCCCGCGCTGCTGCTGCTGCTGCTGCTGCTGCTGCTGCTGCCGCTGCTGTGTTTTTGCCATTGTCCTGAGGCGGAGCCAGTGCTGACGGAGAGCTGTTGGAAGTCTCCTCCCACCCGGCCCGGCAGGCAGAGGCCCACGCCGCAGCCCGCAGAAGCGCCGTTACGGAGCGGTATAGCTGAGCGCCGGGAACAGATGCGCTCCCCGCTCCGCTGGGCCCTGTGGCTGGCATCGCCCGTATTTACTAGTCACTGACACGGCCTTATGGTTTGACACAGCTCATTAGCTTTCCCCTCGGCCCCGACGCTCGCTGCTCATCACCGCCTCGCCATGGTAACAGTGCCTCCAAGAAAACGCGCCCCTCGCGCCTTTTCCTTAATTCTTCCCGTCGATGGATTCTTTTTCAGATCAAATAAAAAAGAAAAAAAAAAGAAAGGTTTATTAAAAATGTATAATAAGGTAAAGAAAGGCCTTTCTGGAATTCATTATTCACTCTCCATTGTGAACATAAGCCCTGAGTGTAAGCCCTGGCCTATGGTAGATTTTCATCAGGGTAACGTATTAATTCATTCAGTAGTAGCGGTGATAGAAAGGGCACTGTTGTCTCAGGGCAGGCTTTGCAAATGTAGGGGGAAAAAAACTGTAGGTTTATTCTCTAGACAAGGACAGGGAGGAATTGTCAACGATAACACCCATTGAGAGACCACGGGTTCTCTGAAAAAGACCTTGGGAAATGCATTTCAGCATTGGCTTTATGAGTCGGTCAAATGAATGCATTGAAACTCACCAGTTGTAGGCTATCAAAGGGAATTGAATGCACATTTTTCTATGCCCTTGTTAAAAAAGAAAACTACTTTGTCCAGGTCTTTGTGGTGCAGCAATACGCTTGTAGACCATTGTCGGAGTGGGGAAGCAGAGAAGAAACAATTAGAGATTCATAAAATATATTGCATTAAAAGCACCTCTGTATTGGCCAGACACCCTTTTTATTGTCCACTGAAAACATTCTCATGAAATTAGGTGACAATATATTTTACAATAGCTTTTCTAATATTCAAGTTACGGTCCTGGTTATGTGCCATAAACAACCTCAAGCAGTAATCTTGAGATAAACAGTGATAGGAAAGCCTTTTAAAGAGAGAGCCCAGGGAAGCAACTTTATTATTCCCTCTGTAGACCCTTACAGACATTTTATAAGTGTATGATTCAAATCCTGTAATGGTCTGTCAAAGGACACTAAATTGCTTGAGAATATGGGTAGGGTGAAAAACAGACTAAGTGAGCTTCGGACATTTATCCAGTATTCCAGCTCTATGCAACATAAACCCGAAAAATATGTTTTTTAATTAACTTTTTGTCTCAAATATGTTGGCGGAAAACTAACCAAATTATGTTCACTACTGCTTGAATGTTAAACGGGACTTCAGACTCATAACCTGTCTGGAAAACTGAAATGCTAAAGCAGTGTGGAATGATTCTTTTCGCCTCAGAAGCACGGGGGGTGGGGTGGGGTGGGGTGGGGGGGGGATGTGACCCAGGTCTCTCTCCCTGTGGGAGCAATTAAGCTCCACCGCAGAATCGTCCTGTCGTGAGAACCGTGATGTCAAGCTAGCAGTTAACTCCTCGGCTGCTAAACACGTGCATCCACTGCAGTCAACTGACACAGTGTAACTGTGTTTGTTACAGCTGGGAACTGCTGTTGGCCGTTGCTGGTCCAGTCTGTGTTTTCACATCATCTGTCTATCTGTGGAGAAGTGGGGCTAAAGTCACAGGTGCTGCCTTTACTCTCCCTGGGTGGCACATAATGGAGTGTTTTTCTCAACCTGAAGCAGACAGAACAAGGCCTGTCCTCAGATTTGACCTCAATCCTTTTCCAAAAAATGCAAACTGCCAAAAAAATAAATAAATAAAAAATGTTTTAGATACAAAGAGCATCTTTCATGTTTCTTCCTGTTGTCATCATCAGGGTACCGTCATCCAGTTTGCAAACTTGTAGGCTCCTTTATCTCCTTTATTTTTGTATCTCATAACTGATGGCTATGATGCTTGAAAAAGTTAACTTGAGCACTGAAAATAGCACAGAGCCGTGCTCTACATCACTTGTTTATCAATGTATTCTCAGTCTATTTTAGAAGCTTCCTCCTCCATATTGACAGCTCCGTCAGTGAGGGTGTTACAGGGTGAGGTTGTTCTCCAAGGAGCAAAAGCTATTGTGACAGGTATTCTCTTAAATTAGTTAGGGAATGCAGCAGTTGTTATGGTTACAGGTTATAAATAGAGAAGCTGGCCTTGTATGTGACAGCAGCAACTGAGAGTGCCAGGATGAAAGAAAAAACTGAGAGCCATCCCAGAATTCATTTCTCTGAGTTTCCTCAATGAAGTGGAAAATCACTCTGAAAACTTACTGGGTTAAACACACATACTTCAGGCTTGTGCTTTTATAAAAAGCTTGTAAAGCAATCATAGGCTAATACAGATTGCACAGCACTTGAGAATTTGAATGGAATATTTTAAATCCACTTATTTAAATTATAATTGATGTCCATTATATGTTATTTTAATGTGATTTTCAACTTGGAATCCTTTTTGAAAGGGTTTACATGAGCTATCACAAAATTCTGTATCAATGTTTTGCTCACTCTGTCATTGGTTTCTTCCCCCTTGCGACAACATGTTTGTCCTGCACTTTAATCCACATACCAATGAAGGGAAGACACTGACAGTAATTAGAAGCAGCTCACGACTTTAACGATGAGGAGTTTGCTTTGTGGCAGAAGTGCACGAGACATCGCCAGTGGCTCCAACATCAAAGTGGTTGATATGGTTTCTGTGCAAGGGACTGGGAAGGCAAAGTGGAGATAAGAAGTCATGACTTTGATTTGTAGTTCGTTTCCGTGGCACCAGAGCCATCCCTAGACGTTTGGGGGCCCTAGGCAAAAAATAATTTGGGGGGGGGGGGGGGGGGTGGGGGGACGGGGCTTCAAAACACTGGCACCTTCTTATTCTTCTGCTTGGAAACCAATGCTGCTGCTTCTGCAGCTGTCTGTGCAAGATTAATAAGTATGTAGGCTGGTGGGCAAAACGCCCTCTCTCCACCTGAGAGAGACAAAGAAAAAACACTTGTTTTAAGCATTTACTGTTTCACATTTATTTCACTACATGCTGACATAAATTACATCACAGTGAGCTAAGGGGAGCTAAGCTACTATTTTTATGAAATGTTCATTATTATTATTATTATTATTATTATTATTATTATTATTATTATTATTATCATTAATCATACTTTGAATGCTTTTTCAATGCAAGAAATTATTTATGTAAGCATAATGACATAGCTATGTATTATGACAGTTTAATACCCATTGAGATAATTACATGAATATACAATAATTCAACCAATATATTTTAATATAGAACTTCTCTATATTTCCTTATGTGAAGTAAGTACCACCAATATTAACCGGTCACTTAATTTGACGGAAACAACTGATGGCAGCATAAACCTGCTTTGACGAATTAAATGACTGAGAAGGCTTTGTTGATTAATACCACTATGAATTCGGGAGTCATGCAAAGATTTTTTACAGATCGATTTGTGAGGAAGGAAGGCGGGGCTCTACGCACAGTGCATGGTCTACCTTGTGGGAGGGACGGTTCTGTGTGGCACTCAGCCTATACGTGTTTCATGGGGAAGAGAGACATGCTAGTGAGGACACGGTTCGTTTTGGCGTGAGTCATGCTACTCAAACAAATCTCATGCCAAATAAAAAATACTGCAACGAAAAAGAAAGCCGCTCCCTGATTAAACAAATTATCTACCAGCTGGCAGGACAAAGTAAATGTTTGTCAGCATGGCAAACCGAGAAACATTCCAGAGAGACTGTCAGTTGGCTACCAACCCTCTTCTCCCCCCATCCATGAACACAGCCCCACACCCCCTCACCATCCCACACCCCCACCCACCCCTACCCAATCTGCGAACGCAGTAAATCTTAAATCTCACTCCAGCCAACTGACCTAAGTTGGCAAGCCCGGTTTTCAGCTGTGTTCTACATCATTTGTTGTGTTAACTCACAGAGCAGGTATACTGAATGTGATGTCAAAAGCACAGTTCTCATTTTACAATGTGTACAAGAAAGAAAATATCATTTTTATTTTATTCTGTGATGACTGGGTATGAAAAGCTCTGTAAAAATTAATTTCTCATTAGCATGGATTTCAATGCTTGCTTTGAAGCTAGCATTACAAATTTTGTAGAAACTCACACAAAATGATTAAATAGAGGACCAGCTCTTAGCTGACAGAAATTAAGGCACAGTATGTGGTTGTTCAGTAGTGCTGGCTTGAAAGCTATAATAGTAAATCAGCAATCTAGCTAGGTTATTTAGCTAGCCAGATAAAGAGAATATTGAATGGCAATTTTGCAAGTAATATGATTTTTTATTTAAA
Organism: Anguilla anguilla; assembly: GCF_013347855.1. Taxonomy (NCBI): domain Eukaryota; kingdom Metazoa; phylum Chordata; class Actinopteri; order Anguilliformes; family Anguillidae; genus Anguilla; species Anguilla anguilla. The sequence goes on along the minus strand of NC_049216.1, from coordinate 26,309,977 downwards.
CAAACCATATGTCGCTGGGAAGTGCAGTGTATAAATGTAACATGTGAGCTAGAGGGTTAAATTAAGATTCATGGTGGTGGTAGGGTTGCCAGATTTAGGATTTCTCAAAACCGGACAACCAAGGAAGGAAACTGTCAAACTGGGGCGTGGAGTGCTGATTTCTCCTCGGAACCGGAGTTGGACCAGGGTACCGTTTGGAGACTCATTGACATGCCAGTTCATTACAAACATATAGGGGCTGTTTATTCCGTTAATTGATAAAGACGTGTTCCAGGAACATTTAAATGTGCATCATAAGTCCAAGGACTGAAATTTTCCTTCAGTTCAAAACCCCACCATCTGTGTTGGAGTTTACCAGACGAAGGAGAAGCGATCCTGAAATATCCCTTAATCATGATGGCCACAGGTGAAAGTATCAGATGGTGTGTGTTTTTATGCCATCAATAAACCAGTATCTGAGAACAGAATACAACATTCACTAGTCAGACTACAGGAAACCCAGAGCCATGGCACTGATACCATTTACTTTTGGTTTTGTGGTGGCATTATGTACCTCGTGTATACAGACACTCGGTGTCAGAAGAATTTATTAGTGCTCATGCAGCAATGATGCTATGGTCCAGCCTGCTGGATCTGTTTGTGAAAAAGAGATGTTTTCAACTGCATTTGATCAATAGCAGGCCCAAGCTCTTTGCTTCATCGAATCCCTACGACTGACTTTGCTCTCGACATTCCCATTTTATTTTTTATTTATATAGTGAGAGCAGACAGTGCACCCTCCTTTTGTATTTTTTACTTTATTCAGATGGGGAAAGGGGAAGAGAAGCAGACAGAGAAGGGGATCGACGCAGGAAGAGGCATGGCATGGATAACACCATGTCAGGGGAATTTGTGTATGACTTGGGAGTCCAAGTCAAGTTTGTTCATACCATGGGTTAGTCTGTCTGATAAGTTTGTCATATCACAGCTGTGCCATCAAGCTTTAAGTTGTTCCTCATTGAACTCTAACTGAAAATAAGGATAATCTTTAGGGTAGGTCACTAGTGCAGAGGCGTGATCACCAACAATATGAGGTGTCTGTCAGAACTCAGTGAGTCAGATATCAGATTTAGTGGGACGATTTTATTGTGAACATTACACATCATGTGGACACAGGTACTTGAGACATAAAGGTGAGTGTGTTTGAATTTGAATGACACAGTCTTTGTTTTGGTGTAGCAACATGCTCTTCATTATTTAGCAGGCAGTGGAGAGGTGGATATGCACTCCACAGTGATATTTTGCATGCTCTGATTGGATAAAGAAATCAGCATAATTCATTCCTAATGCCCCTGACTGCCCATCCAGCAGTGTCTCACTTTTGCACATATTTCTGCCTCTCTCAACAGCATGTCATCAGAGAAGAAGTGTACTGATTAAAACAGTGTTGTACATACACATTATTCCTGGCCTAGCTTTTTTCAGTTTTATAATCAGAACCTTATAATCTTATTTTACGAACTAATGAATCCGCTATCACACTGAAATTCTTCCATTACTGAGATTACTTTCCATAATCCTCTACCCATCACCATCCTTGCCCTCTCAAAAGTGTTAGGACAGCAAAGTTGCAAACTGATGTAAGGAAAACAGCACTGCTGCCAAGTATTTCTTTTTTAAGAATTTTCCCCTTTGGGCTAGATATTCCCTAGTGTTTTAAAAATGCACCTCATTTGACATCTTTTATTTATTTAGCAAGGTTAGTAAGGCACATTTGTTTCAGTGTGTCCCAAAGGTGAAGGGACAGAACTGATAAATGAAGTGAATTTGGATGTGTCTAAAAGCAGTCTTTTGTGGCTTAATTGGTACCAGTTTTCAGAACAATGCTTTCCTTTCAATGGCATATTCTAGTTACTCTTTTCTTGAATGTCCATTATTGGCCTGTCGTCTTAGTTTTGTACTATTAGCTGTAGAAAAATTCAGTGGGACCCGTCCATAATTAAATATCCTCACTTCAACTTTTAGTAGAAAACGTCTGCGCTATAATTGAAGTATCTGCTGTTGCTGTCACCAACCCTTTTCATCTTGCTCCTCCAGTTAATTTAATTGGGAGTTTCTTCAATCACAGTTATCCAATAAGTGTGGCCTTGATAGAACACATATTTGCAGTTGACATAACTATGGAAAACTGATTAAGAGCTTGGATGGCTTCAGAGTCCCTCCTAACTGTGAGATAGGCGTGGGGGTGTTATTTAAATGGGATGACAGAGTGTGTGCCCGGGTGTGTAGCCCGTGTGCACTCTCAGCGTCCTGTGAGAGCTGGACCCCAGCGGGGGCTGTGGGGATCCAGGGTTCCAGACCTCCCAGGCTTTGATGTTCAGGCCAACAGCTGCATGTTCTTGGGGGCAGAACAACTCTGTTCTCTCGACATGCCAAGTGAAAAAAGACAAAAATACATCTTGTTGTCACCCAAGCCAGTTTAAAGCCAGTGGAAAGCATTTTGTTTTCATTTTTCTGTTGATATATATTGAGAATATATTGAATTCCATAGCAATAATACAGTACACACTAAGTAAGCAAGTAAATTTTATTTGTAAAGCACATTTAAAAACAACTGGCGTTGACCAAAGTGCTGTGCAAATAAATAATACACTAGTGTGATACTAGTACATCAAGTGCAGTAGGGATTTGTGTTTTTGTCTGGATGTCTGTCTCAAATACATGTTTTAGAACTGCCCAAGATATACTGTATACTATGAAAGCATAACCCAAAAGTGACTCAGCAGATATATGTAAACTCAAACAGACATGATATTATCATCTAATATTTTCTCTACTGAGAAAATTGTTGCATATGATTTTTTAAAGTAATATGCAGCTGAACTGACTGGATTGAACTATAAAAAACAACAACAGTCCATTGGTGATAAGTGACTCCATCTGTAGCCTCTGGGTGAAAACATAAAAACTGGGAAACTGGATATCATTTATTTAACTTTTCAAGTGCATACAGGTTCTGACCTTTTGTTTTTGATGCATCATGGCTTCAGTGAATTTAGCTGACCTGCGTTCCCTTCAATGTGATTATTCATGTGGATGAAAACCAGAAAGAATCTGGCACGAACGCATAACGTTCACTCATCTCTCCCCGGAATAACTGCTCGGTACGTGCCCTTTGCTGGGCTTTTGCTGAGCACAACACTTGCCAAATTTGCTGTCGTGTTTTAATATCACGACCGTCTGGGATGTGCAAAGACAGGGGCAGCAAAAGCGCTTTTCTTTCACCTGCCCCTGTCTGTGCTCTTCTGCTAGAGGAGACGTGCAAGCCTGAGCACCGGCTACAGCATTAATCAGCCACAGCATGACACTAGTTACCCCATCAGTGGGGAGGCACTTCTCTAAAAAAGATGCAAAGTTGTTTATGTTGCTGTGAAGGTCTCCAAGCCTTTTATAATCGTGTTCATCTTCTTCAGTCCCTCGTGTGGCCTGTGAGTGTTCTTCTGAGCTCCCACACAGGACCACGCAGGGTAATAATAAGACACAGAACAGGATGTTCTGGCTTCAAGTGGAATATTCATCCACTGTCCTTGCATCTTTAGACAGGTCGTCATTGATATTTGGTGTCTATATAACCAGGGCATAATGGACACATGGAAAATGGATGGTGTAGGGTAGAGACAAGCATAAATGCTTCTAAGGTACATATGGGGTGCCCAGTGCAATACAAAATACATTTATTACAAATTTTGTAATTTTGTCCCTATTAAAGATCAATATTGTTATACCATATTTAACAAAAACTCACAAAATATTTTTGTAAAACTTCAAAGGTTTTATATAGAAATTCAAGTATTTTAACAGGCTTTTAAATAATGTTATGACAAAATAAAATGAAAGCTACATGTTAATTATGCGAATTATCTTTATTTTCCAATATTTAATATATCTTTGAAGTTAAATATCTATTGCAGTAAAAATATTTAATAAATGTGTGCACTGTTTCAGTATATGAATATGTCATAGTAAATGCATTCACCAAATGTTTATTTAATTTACATTAATTTAGTGAATGTTTTCATTCATGGTCTTGAAAAGAGTAAATAGTCTGTAATTAATTCTAGGCTGTTTCATTAACAATTCTTGTAACTTGCATGAAACAAATCACTTCTTTTTTTCTTTTTTTTTTGTTGCTGTTTGTACTATATAGTGAGTAATGTGCAAAGAAACCCGTTGGTATTTGAAAATGAAATATATGGCCTAACATTACTGAACTTTACAAAGAGGTTACGTAACCAGATTTTGTAGCTCATTATTTGGTTAAACCTGAAACTTCAGGGTTTGGTAAGGACAGGATTATTTCAATCAGGAATTTTTAAGAACAACATATTATTGAAGCAATACAATAACACCAATTTATATACTCAATAGTATTTATGACCATTGACCAAGACGACCAAAATGAAACCACAAACTTTGAAGATTTGAAACTTTGAAGTTTTTTTTTCTAGATCACTCCAGATATTCCCCTACATATGAAAATAAACAACAATACAAAAAAGAGGGTAAAAAAAAGAGATTTGAAATGGCTGCCGTGTTAAAATCACAGGCAGCCAATAAGACAGTCCCCATATTATCTGCTCAACATTATTATGGAATATTTTAATCAAAAGAAGAATCTAGCAGTAGCCACTCACTCAAAATAATGTTTCCTTTGACTTTCTGGTCACTTGAGTTTTAATTAAACTGTCATCATGGTGGCTGAGAAGTGTAAATAACCCAAACACAGACACTTTCCCTCACCATCTCGATATCTCCCTAATTAACCGCTGCACATGTCACGGAGGGATTCTCTTTTGGCAGCGTGATGCTGTGCTCCCTGCCTCTGCTGTCTCCCTGTCTGTGCTTCGGGCTGTGTCTCAGTAGAGTTCTCTCTCCGTGCTTCAGATGATTCTCTTACACACCTGACAGACGGAGTCGTCGCTGGCTCTGTGTGCATCCCTTTGTTGATATTTATATGAAACCAGGGAGTCGGGAAAGTAATCACCCAGAACGCACGCCGGCTTTGTTATCCGAGTTTAGTGCACGGCAGTTTCCATGGGAATGCTGTGGATTGCGCGGTGAGAGCTTGAGTTTTAGTTATAATCAGCTCAGCCTGCTCTGTGCTTTTAATAGCTCACCGGCGAAGATGGGTCTGTGGTATACCTTTACAGCTTTCATTTAGTATGTCTGTCAAATCCCGGCTTGAAGTTGACTGTAAGTTTTCATGGCAGAAAGTCAATATTTATTTGGAAGTGAACACCAGGGAAAGTGCTTAGCAGGACACAATAAACACACACCATGTCAGTACAGAGTGGATTTATAAATGTGTTGTGTTGTGTGTGTGTGTGTGTGTGTGTGTGTGTGTAACTGATTGGTTTTTACCTGGTTTTTGTAAAACCCTTGGTACATTGACTGAAGGCCAATTGGACCACTCGTAAAAGCTGCTGCTAGTACGTCTTCGTCTTGCCAAATCGATGCAATAATAGTTTTGTTTATTCATAAAGGCTGATTGCTGCAGCGGTGTCATTTTATTGTTATGGTGTGTTAATATGCAGATAATAACAGCCTATGGATCCTTATATTTACAGTAAGAAAGGTGCATCGGTCCATTGCAGCGGTGCAGGCAGTGCAAGTAACACCCAGTAACACATCTGTAAACTGAAAATCACATGCAATGTGACACATCAGCTCTGAAATAATTTCACAGGGATGGCAATTATTTCACAGTGTCCCACTACATATTTTAGCTGGCATTTAAGAAGATGAATGGCTACGTAGTAAAATGTCCGGTGTTAATTCAACTCCAACAGTGTTAATTAAACATTCCCATTGGGACCAAATGTTATCTGTTATCGTTGAATGGACATTTTACTGTGTAATATGGAGAATATGGTGAAGTCATAAATGATTATATATTATTAATACTTATTCACATTCATGGTTAGTTGAACATTCATATTCTTTAGTAGCTATGCTATTATGATGGACTCCAGGGTTTGTATTAAAATTAAATGTAATAAAAGTCCAGTGATGTAATAAAATGATGTCATGTAACAGCATTTTTGCCAATAAAGCCAATTATGTAATAACTTATTGCTTTATTGAACATATACTACTACCAATGTCAGTTCCACAGTGCTAGTATATGAACATTCATGACCAACCCAGGCTTTGTAGCCTTCCAGGCATGTGTAAGTCTATAAAGAATCACCTGAGTAGGCCACTTGGAGAGAAAATGTATCCGGTAGATCTAAAGAACTATCACTAGGGGAATGACATGTTTAGACTGAATCCAAGAAAAAACAGAGGAATAATATGATGTGTTTTACTTTACATTTGGCACCCCATAATAAACAACCTGCATTTAATCCAGTTAACTCCTCAATGTTAGATGCAATGCACTTGTTTCTTTAACTGCAGTGTATATCATATATATCATCTCAACCATAAAATGATAGTGTTTTCTCTGGAAGTTCACAGCAGGACCTGCTGTCCTCTGTGATTTCCTCAGCTGTGACAGTATAATCAGTTTCCTTCCAAAGAGCAGAAATGACCCTTGAAATGCTCAAACCCGGGTAATGCTGAGTTTCAACTGTATCTGCTTTCCATCTGAGTGCATGCGTCAGGATAATACACCCACAGCCCATGCTGGGTGTGATTCAGTTAGTACCATAGCAACAGTCAAAGCCCTGTGCTGTCCTCTCCCTATCTTTTGGATGTACTGTATTGACAAAAATTCCTTCTAACAATCACTCAGAGAAATGTATTTTGAGTTCCTTGCTGGTAACCTTTTGTTGCTTTGTTGTTGATCCTTTGCAGCCTGTTCCAACACTACTGGTACTCTCAAGGGGGCATTTGTCACACCTCCAACATCTGCATCAGTGGAGGGTGAAGCTAATCCCGTCAAGCAGGACAACTGTGGGTTTGCTGGCGTCGGGTGCATCAGAGAGTGGTACAGAGAGCCAGAGAGCCAGAGAGAGAGAGAGAGAGAGTGAGCGAAAGGGCCTGCAATCGCTCTTCAATCTCCTTTATGAACTTTCAGTTCACACAGCCATGGCCATCTGCTAAGCATGCATATATGTTCTTCTCTGTCCCTGCATGTTTCTCTGCCTGTATCATAGACACAGTGTTCATAACAGGCAAGTGTTCCCGTCTGGCCGCTGGGATTGTTTCAGGCTTTCAGTTCAAGGCTCCACAGTTCTGCTCTGTGCTCAGTGCTCAGAGCCATCAGCTGGCAGTGGGAATAAAGATTTAGGCTCTTTAGTTCGTATCACGGTGAAGCTTGGCACACTGGGGAGGGGATTCTCAGCATGCGTGCTCAAGCCAGCACTGTGACTGTACACTGGGGTGCCTCTCTATGCACGGTTTAGGCAACTGTCCTGTGTTCCTGGATCATCTGTCTAATTACATGTCTTATGAGAGACAGCTGTTGCACGTAGGGGCTTGAAATCTTTCAAGCAGTGCCCAGTGTGAAAAATGTAAAATACAGTGTGATCAGTGTAATGATTTGTTTATATAGATGCCATGGTGTTGTATACATTGCTTATTCATGTATGATGGTGTTCTGTTGGTGATGAGTTAACTGCACCATTCTCCATACCACAGGTCTCCTGCACTCAATGTCACAGAAGAGCACACTGCACTCACTTAAGCATCAAAGCGTCTGTCAATAGAGGGATGGAATTATGGATACAAATCTGCTGTAACCAACAAAGTATCATGGTCAAAGCAGTTTTCTCTCGCAAAAAGTAATTTTACTCCAAGTTTGATTCGTTATCGATATGCATCTGTACGTATTTCATTATTGGTAGACTATTTTTTCTGTTTTCTTGTCCTGCACAGTCCCCAGATCTTAATCCAATAGCGCACATTTGGGTTGAGGTGGAATGGGAGGTGTGCAGCTCATGTGTGGCTGAAAAATCTGCTGGAACTGCGTGATGCTATTGAGTCAGCATGGACCAAAATCCCTAATGTTTCCAGGACCTTGTTGAATCCATGAAGCAAAGAATCCTGGCTGTTCCAGAAGTAAAACAGGGTCCCGCTCAATATTTGATAGGTGTGCATAATAAAGTGGCTGGTGGTTGTAATACATTGACAGTTACAGTACAATGATCCTTTTTTAAATCACCAAAACAACGGTCCTGTATTATGGTTACCAAGGTATCCCTAGTAACAAGGCCATTGAGGGAGGAGGCATGTGGTAAGTCATTTTATTGAACAATTACTTACAAGTGTTTACCACCCTGTAATCCCAACTGAATGCCTGCTGAAGACACTTGTTCCAACTTACCTTAACTATGGGCTTTGCCTCTGCTTTTTTCACATATTGTCTGTGATTGCTGTCTTTCAGCAATCCAATCATATCTAATGGTTTGTTGTTGAATGGATGTATTTAGTGTGACACCTCCCTCTTGTGTTCATTTTTTGGAACTACATCACTTTTTTGTACTCAGAGATGCTATGTACTGAATTGTAACAAAAGTGTTTTTACAAGCACTAAAACTAGTACAGGTTTACATGGGCAGCTAAAACAGTAAATAATTTTCTGTATACACTGCATATGGGGGCACAGTGTACTCTTAGTAAAGACTATTTCTGGAGCTTATTTATACATGATTATTTTAGATCTGCTTCTCATAATTAGATGTAGCACAACTTTCATGTGAAAAACAATATTGTTTCACACAATACTGAAAGACTGAATTTATTCATGCAGGTCTGTATAAATGCATTCATTTTTAATTTTGCGTGGTAATGTGAGAACCATGCTTAATCATGGTACTAGAAGTCAACAAAAATCAAACAAAAACCATGGCTTCTTTGAAATTTGCCCTCCAAAACTCCCCCTACAATCATATTCATTCTATGTTGCAAAACGATTTGTAAATGAGTCTAGCACAGCTTATAGGACATTGCAAATGGATGCGTTTTGAATATTTCAGTGCTTGCAGTTTGTGCATATGGGCCATTGTAAATTAAAAACCTTTAAAATGAACCTTTGTAATGGCAACAGTGCACAACATAGCCTCCACCAATCTCTAATTAAATAAAGCTGTTTAATCATTCCGAGTAAAGATAAATGTTAATGCCAACATTTGTAACCTAATGAGGACATGGTCAGCTTAATGCCTTTCTATCCATCACCAATAATGAACAGGAAATGGAAAGTGCTGAGTGCTAATGAGAGCATTAACTTTTGATTCTAGTCGTAACTGTCGCTTATAAAAATACTGTATTGCAAGAAGAGGATATAACTATTTTGGGTGTGGGTAAAAATTATCAGGGCGTATAGGCCATTCATTGAACATGGAATATCTTTTTAATAATGTACAGCATTAGTGTACAAGATGTCCAAGTGATATAGCATATTAAAAGCCAAATTTTTTGTATACCTCTTGTTAAAAAATGCCCTAAAATAATGAGTATTATGACCTGCATGTAGCTTATGAATATTTTGGCATGAATGGGTTTGTTTAGATAGAAACAATACTGGTATTTGTATTATAGTTGGTTCACCACTTTCTGTCAGACAAACAGTTTTCATTTCAGGTCTAGCCATTTAAAAAATTATAATAAAAGAGCCCCATATATCTACCTTAGCTTTTACTCCAGAATGTACCACTGTCCAGGTAACCAGCCCAGTAACAGAGAGGGCAGTGTGTGATCCTGAAGCTGGTGCCCATGGGTTTTTCATGTAGATTAAAATTGGCCTAGTATTCAGGCTACACATGCTTTGGATTATTTTGTAGTCTGTTTGACATGGTGTGGGGTTGGGTTTTACTGTCTCACCTGTGATGTGATTCTTCCCAGCCAAAGGTAAGTTCACACCAATCCTAAGTTCCTTCTGCTCTCTACAAGCTGTCATTAAACCAGGAACTGTCATTTTTGTCTACCAGCTGAATCTTTAACTTCTGTTACACTATGTGAATTAAAAATGAACACAACTAGAATACAGCTTTTACTGCTATAATATCACCAGACGCTTGTTTTTTATTTGAAGTTGATCCTTTATCATATTTCTAGTAATGTCCCACTTCAATTCAAACACATACACTTGTGTATACCCTGAGGACTGAAGCAGTTTTAAAAACCAATGCCTTTTAATAAGTGCCTGTGAATCTGAATGGTGCATTGAATAAGATCTCTCTCTCTCTCTCATTGAAATAAATATTTTATTTAACCTAAGGATGGAGCAGAAAGCAGTTCAGTGAAGTGCTTCCTTTCACAGCGTTGTTTCTGGAATAATCTCAGCTCTGTTCTTCCCAGCAGTGACAGATACGTGAGCACGGTCACTGATCACTCTCTCAGTGCATCCTGGATATCACTGCAGAGCCCGGCCCTCTGTAATTTAAGCACTGGGCCTGATTCAAAATCTTCCACCTTTTCTGTGGAAAAAACGTTCATTATTTATGAATGCACGGTATCCCTCTAGCGCACATGAAAGGTGTACATGACTGCAAAGCAAAACTATCTCTGTTCAATGTCCAGTACACGTGATAACATACGTCATGAACACTACAGTGTGCCCCACATAAAATGATGTATTAGGTCTACATCACAATATGTGTGCTGGCAGGGATTGCTTTGCCTATTTTTATTATCTTATTTTAATAATGAATAAATTATGAAATGCACATTTAAAAAAATTACTTAATTGTAACACATTTAGGAACGTGGTAAAATTGTTGCCATTGCATTACAACACAAGGATGTATAGTATATCCTTTGCACATATAAATTATTGATCTTTTAATTCATTTGAAAATAAATTAAACAGTTGTCAATTAACTTAAAATTAGTTTACTGTAAGAATCTTTTTCAGAAATGGCAGCTGTGCAGGCTTGAAAAATGAATTGCACTCAGTCCTGCCACTATAGGTGTGCAGCAGAGCAGCTTGGTAGATGGACACCTGAACTCATAACCAGAAGGATGTAGGCTTGTGTCTCAGAGAAGACAGTGCCGTTAAAGTTGCTTCATGGAATGCAAGACCCCAGATGAATAAATTTAAATTTGTCATAATGTATGCCGTGCTCTGACAGCAGTACTGACTAAGCAATTAAACAGTGCAATCTAGCAAATCCCAGTCAGATTCAGGTCCGCCATCTGGCTTCAATTTATTTATTTGTTTATTTATTTATTTGCTTACTAACTAACTCATCGTTTATTATTTAATGTCTGAAAGAGGCCTGACTCTGGGGCCCTGTACTTCTCCCATTTCTTCCTCACTTCCCCTCCATTGTTGCAGTGGCAGAGGAGACAGCTGGGTGAACACGCTGCTGACACAGACCCGGGAGACAGTGACAGGTACAGACTGCAATACCAGCTACTTTTGCCACTGATTCTCTGCCGACCGGGTGCCATGGAAACCCCTCAGAGTAAATGAGCAGATCACCAGGGCACCAGATCACCATGGCCAGCAATGCTGATGAGATGTTTGGGGCACTGTCTTGTCTTGTCTTGTATTGTTCCATTTGAATATGAAACAGACACTCAGTATGTGTTAATAATTAACACATACTGAGTGTTGGCTTCATATTCAAATACATGTATTACTTAGAATGTAAAACAGGGTAATCTAATTATAATTATAAAGGACAACACATTGCTTTTCTTGTTTTCCTTGGATTTTTGTCGCTAATTATAAAGCAGACAGGCAACAAAATCAGTGGAATAAACTCTTGGGTTCTAATTGTCTGAATTTTGTGCATGTGTACTGAAACCGCACATTTGGTTTTGTTTATCACAGAACAGTTTTACCATTCTTTTTCCATGTTAGTTACAAGCTAAATTCCAGGTATCTCAACAATTCAGTATCTTAGTACTTTTTTCTTGGCATGAGCCCCTGCCCCTCAAAATGTCTGTTGACATTTGACATATGATTTCCACTTCATCTTGTTATTTTCTATTAATCATTTGAATAACCAAATTATACAGTGACGTTGTTTAAAATGAACAGAATGATGAATTAGGATTAGGATAAATAATATCCCTCGCCAAGGTTTCTACATAATTGGATAGAAGCACAGGGTGCAATGCATTCCTGCACCCTTCTGTGTCTCCCAGATCAGTCATAAACAGCACTCATAAGGCATCATGCTTGAACAAAACTCTCCAATCCAACGTTACTGAGTCAAGCCCTCATATTCCACAGTAGACACCAAAGCAGGAATCAGCAACACACAATTTACAAAAGAGGCCTTCTCATGATAATGTAATTCCGCAACAAATAATGTGCTAAAATAATTTCTGTGCCAGAGCCATTCACATTGTGCTAAAATAATTTCTGTGCCAGAGCCATTCACAATGCTATCACTGGAGTACTTTGGAGCAAGATAAAGATAAGCAAGTGCTTGGATTGTAGATACTGACATTTTTAACATTAAATGTGCATTACAGTGGGAATGTGCTTTTCTTTTACAATATATGATCAGATAAATTCTGTAATGTCCCATACTGTATGTAAATCATATGGCTTTATGGATATTTCCAAGGACTATGCAAATTGACCTAAGGATAAGCAAATTAAGAAAAATCTTAAAGGTAATACTGATAAAAGCTTTTACTCCTGTAAGCTTTCAGAAGTAAGAGCCTATTATTTATTTATTTATTTATTTATTTCACCATATAGCAAATATAGTGTGGAGGGACATTAACTGCTATGGTACAGAGGTTATTATTCTTTGATAAGTACATGTCACATGCATACTTCGCAGTTGTTTATGAATGAAGTTCCCAGGGGTCCAAAATGTTGTCCATTTGACTACTATATGCATGGCTCTGCTTAAAGCACAATTGTCCCTGGTGTAGCACAGGCAAATCAGAAACATGTAGCGTGCCTAATTTGGCCAATGGGATCTAAGTTTTTGCTGCTGAGAATGTGAATTTGGCCACCATAGGCATTGTCTGCAGATGATTGATTGCAGTTTTCTTTCAGTGGTCTAATTGTAGACAGGATGATCGTTGAGTCCCAATGGACAGGATGACTCTCTGCAGTCTAGTGTCTGCATTCTTCATCTCCAGGAGGACTGCCATGTGATAGCTTTCCCCCAGGGAAGCTGCCAATGGTGAGGTCTGCTCCATTGACGACCTGGATCCAGGAGAGGGTGGAGTCTTCTAGGATTATACTGAGTTTTCATGTAGTGATATCCCTGTTTATCCCTTAATTTACTGTCCAATCTGGTATGTCTGCTGTATGTGTGCACATTGACTGTTCTTCCATGGTTGCTAGGGTCTGAATTCGTTTATGGTTGAGGAAAAAATTACAGCTAGGGTTAAGGTTGGAGATGTTAAAAATAAATATCTCATATAAACAATAAAAAAGGATAAAAAAGAAAATATTATAAAAAAATTCTTACGTCCAAGGAATGGAGATAAGCAAAATTGTAAAAATTCCAATTTTTAATGCAGATAGAATAGAAATCACATTTATTGAACAACCACAGTGAAATTTTTCACACAGTTGAGTGGGAAATCACACCTTACGCAGAAGAAAAAGAACAAAAATGTCTTTGAAGACATATATGATGAATAATATGTTTGACTGGAATATCAGCAAAATACATAAGACTATAGTTTTATGTCCAAAAAGTGAATATTATCTAAAAAAATTAAATATGAATGTTTTTTCACACAGTTGGGTGGGAAATCGCGTTTATTTAAGTCCCACGCAGGAATAAATGAACAAAAAATGTGTTTGAAGACATTTATGATGAATAATGTGTTTCACTGGAATATCAGCAAAGTGCATAAGACTATAGTCTTATGTCAAAAAGTGAGTATTATGCAAGAAATTTTAAATATGAATGTTTTTCACACAGTTGGGTGGGGAATGACTTATATTTAAGACCCACGCAGAAATAAATGAACAAAAATGTGTTGTAAGACATTTATGATGAAAAATGTGTTTGACTGAAATATCAGCAAAATATATAAGACTATAGTCTTATGTCCAAAAAGTGAATATTATCTAAAAAATGTAAATATGAATGTTTTTCACACAGGTGGGTGGGGAATCATTATTATTTAAGGCCCACGCAGAAATAAATGAACAAAAATGTGTTTGAAGACATTTATGATGAATAATGTGTTTTACTGGAATATCAGCAAAATACATAAGACTATAGTCTTATGTCCAAAAAGTGAATATAATCTATAAAATTCAAATATGAATGTTTTTCACACAGTTGGGTGGGGAATCACTTTTATTTAAGTCCCACGCAGAAATAAATGAACAAAAATGTGTTGTAAGACATTTATGATGAATAATGTGTTTCACTGGAATATCAGCAAAGTGCATAAGACTATAGTCTTATGTCCAAAAAGTGAATATTATCTAAAAAATTTAAATATGAATGTTTTTCACACAGGTTGGTGGGAAATCACTATTATTTAAGGCCCACGCAGAAATAAATGAAAAAAAATGTGTTTGAAGACATTTATGATGAATAATGTGTTTCACTGGAATATCGGCAAAATACATAAGACTATATAGTCTTATGTCCAAAAAGTGAATATTATGCAAGAAATTTTAAATATGAATGTTTTTCACACAGTTGGGTGGGGAATCACTTTTATTTAAGTCCCACGCAGAAATAAATGAACAAAAAATGTGTTTGAAGACATTTATGATGAATAATGTGTTTCACTGTAATATCAACAAAATACATAAGACTATAGTCTTATGTCCAAAAAGTGAATATTATCTAAAAAAATTAAATATGAATGTTTTTCACACAGGTTGGTTGGAAATCACTATTATTTAAGGCCCACGCAGAAATAAATGAACAAAAATGTGTTTGAAGACATTTATGATGAATAATGTGTTTTACTGGAATATCAGCAAAATACATAAGACTATAGTCTTATGTCCAAAAATTGAATATTATCTATAAAATTCAAATATGAATGTTTTTCACACAGTTGGGTGGGGAATCACTTTTATTTAAGTCCCACGCAGAAATAAATGAACAGAAATGTGTTTGAATAGATTTATGATGAATAATGTGTTTCACTGGAATATCGGCAAAATACATAAGACTATAGTCTTATGTCCAAAAAGTGAATATTATCTAAAATAATTAAATATGAATGTTTTTTCACACAGTTGGGTGGGGAATCACTTTTATTTGAGTCCCACGCAGAAATAAATGAACAAAAATGTGTTTGAAGACATTTATGATGAATAATGTGTTTCACTGGAATATCGGCAAAATACATAAGACTATAGTCTTATGTCAAAAAGTGAGTATTATGCAAGAAATTTTAAATATGAATGTTTTTCACACAGTTGGGTGGGGAATCACTTTTATTTAAGTCCCATGCAGAAATAAATGAACAAAAATGTGTTTGAAGACATTTATGATGAATAATGTGTTTCACTGGAATATCGGCAAAATACATAAGACTATAGTCTTATGTCAAAAAGTGAGTATTATGCAAGAAATTTTAAATATGAATGTTTTTCACACAGTTGGGTGAGCAATCACTTTTATTTAAGTCCCACGCAGAAATAAATGAACAAAAATGTGTTGTAAGACATTTATGATGAATAATGTGTTTGACTGAAATATCAGCAAAATATATAAGACTATAGTCTTATGTCCAAAAAGTGAATATTATCTAAAAAATGTAAATATGAATGTTTTTCACACAGGTGGGTGGGGAATCACTATTATTTAAGGCCCACGCAGAAATAAATGAACAAAAATGTGTTTGAAGACATTTATGATGAATAATGTGTTTTACTGGAATATCAGCAAAATACATAAGACTATAGTCTTATGTCCAAAAAGTGAATATTATCTATAAAATTCAAATATGAATGTTTTTCACACAGTTGGGTGGGGAATCACTTTTATTTAAGTCCCACGCAGAAATAAATGAACAAAAATGTGTTGTAAGACATTTATGATGAATAATGTGTTTCACTGGAATATCAGCAAAGTGCATAAGACTATAGTCTTATGTCCAAAAAGTGAATATTATCTAAAAAATGTAAATATGAATGTTTTTCACACAGGTTGGTGGGAAATCACTATTATTTAAGGCCCACCCAGAAATAAATGAACAAAAATGTGTTTGAAGACATTTATGATGAATAATGTGTTTCACTGGAATATCGGCAAAATACATAAGACTATAGTCTTATGTCCAAAAAGTGAATATTATGCAAGAAATTTTAAATATGAATGTTTTTCACACAGTTGGGTGGGGAATCACTTTTATTTAAGTCCCACGCAGAAATAAATGAACAAAAATGTGTTGTAAGACATTTATGATGAATAATGTGTTTCACTGGAATATCAGCAAAGTGCATAAGACTATAGTCTTATGTCCAAAAAGTGAATATTATCTAAAAAAATTAAATATGAATGTTTTTTCACACAGTTGGGTGGGGAATCACTTTTATTTAAGTCCCATGCAGAAATAAATGAACAAAAATGTGTTTGAAGACATTTATGATGAATAATGTGTTTCACTGGAATATCGGCAAAATACATAAGACTATAGTCTTATGTCAAAAAGTGAGTATTATGCAAGAAATTTTAAATATGAATGTTTTTCACACAGTTGGGTGAGAAATCACTTTTATTTAAGTCCCACGCAGAAATAAATGAACAAAAATGTGTTTGAAGACATTTATGATGAATAATGTGTTTGACTGGAATATCAGCAAAATACATAAGACTATAGTCTTATGTCCAAAAAGTGAATATTATCTAAAAAATGTAAATATGAATGTTTTTCACACAGGTGGGTGGGGAATCACTATTATTTAAGGCCCACGCAGAAATAAATGAACAAAAATGTGTTTGAAGACATTTATGATGAATAATGTGTTTTACTGGAATATCAGCAAAATACATAAGACTATAGTCTTATGTCCAAAAAGTGAATATTATCTATAAAATTCAAATATGAATGTTTTTCACACAGTTGGGTGGGGAATCACTTTTATTTAAGTCCCACGCAGAAATAAATGAACAAAAATGTGTTGTAAGACATTTATGATGAATAATGTGTTTCACTGGAATATCAGCAAAGTGCATAAGACTATAGTCTTATGTCCAAAAAGTGAATATTATCTAAAAAATGTAAATATGAATGTTTTTCACACAGGTTGGTGGGAAATCACTATTATTTAAGGCCCACCCAGAAATAAATGAACAAAAATGTGTTGTAAGACATTTATGATGAATAATGTGTTTGACTGAAATTTCAGCAAAATATATAAGACTATAGTCTTATGTCCAAAAAGTGAATATTATCTAAAAAATGTAAATATGAATGTTTTTCACACAGGTGGGTGGGGAATCACTATTATTTAAGGCCCACGCAGAAATAAATGAACAAAAATGTGTTTGAAGACATTTATGATGAATAATGTGTTTTACTGGAATATCAGCAAATTACATAAGACTATAGTCTTATGTCCAAAAAGTGAATATTATCTATAAAATTCAAATATGAATGTTTTTCACACAGTTGGGTGGGGAATCACTTTTATTTAAGTCCCACGCAGAAATAAATGAACAAAAATGTGTTGTAAGACATTTATGATGAATAATGTGTTTCACTGGAATATCAGCAAAGTGCATAAGACTATAGTCTTATGTCCAAAAAGTGAATATTATCTAAAAAATGTAAATATGAATGTTTTTCACACAGGTTGGTGGGAAATCACTATTATTTAAGGCCCAAGCAGAAATAAATGAACAGAAATGTGTTTGAAGACATTTATGATGAATAATGTGTTTCACTGGAATATCAGCAAAATACATAAGACTATAGTCTTATGTCAAAAAGTGAGTATTATGCAAGAAATTTTAAATATGAATGTTTTTCACACAGTTGGGTGGGGAATGACTTATATTTAAGACCCACGCAGAAATAAATGAACAAAAATGTGTTGTAAGACATTTATGATGAATAATGTGTTTGACTGAAATATCAGCAAAATATATAAGACTATAGTCTTATGTCCAAAAAGTGAATATTATTTTAAAAAATTAAATATGAATGTTTTTCACACAGGTGGGTGGGGAATCACTATTATTTAAGGCCCACGCAGAAATAAATGAACAAAAATGTGTTTGAAGACATTTATGATGAATAATGTGTTTCACTGGAATATCAGCAAAATACATAAGACTATAGTCTTATGTCCAAAAAGTGAATATTATCTAAAAAAATTAAATATGAATGTTTTTTCACACAGTTGGGTGGGGAATCACTTTTATTTAAGTCCCATGCAGAAATAAATGAACAAAAATGTGTTTGAAGACATTTATGATGAATAATGTGTTTCACTGGAATATCGGCAAAATACATAAGACTATATATAGTCTTATGTCAAAAAGTGAGTATTATGCAAGAAATTTTAAATATGAATGTTTTTCACACAGTTGGGTGAGGAATCACTTTTATTTAAGTCCCACGCAGAAATAAATGAACAAAAATGTGTTTGAAGACATTTATGATGAATAATGTGTTTCACTGGAATATCGGCAAAATACATAAGACTATAGTCTTATGTCCAAAAAGTGAATATTATCTAAAAAATTTAAATATGAATGTTTTTCACACAGGTTGGTGGGAAATCACTATTATTTAAGGCCCACGCAGAAATAAATGAACAAAAATGTGTTTGAAGACATTTATGATGAATAATGTGTTTTATTGGAATATCAGCAAAATACATAAGACTATAGTCTTATGTCCAAAAAGTGAATATTATGCAAGAAATTTTAAATATGAACGTTTTTCACACAGTTGGGTGAGGAATCACTTTTATTTAAGTCCCACGCAGAAATAAATGAACAACAATGTGTTTTAAGACATTTATGATGAATAATGTGTTTGACTGGAATATCAGCAAAATACATAAGACTATAGTCTTATGTCCAAAAAGTGAATATTATTTTAAAAAATTAAATATGAATGTTTTTCACACAGTTTGGGGGGAAATAAATTATTATTCAAGCCCCACACAGAAATAAATGAACAAAAATGTGTTTGAAGACATTTATGATGAATAATTTTTTTCACTGGAATATCAGCAAAATACATAAGACTATAAGCTTATGTCCAAAAAGTGAATATTATCCAAACATTTTAAATACGAACATTTTCACACAGTTGGGTGGGAAATCACTTTAATCAAGAACCACACAGATGTCAATGAACAAAAATGGGTCTGAAAACATTTATAGTGAATTATTTGTTTAATTGGAGAAGACCATAAACCATGTATCCACATACATACTTACTAACCGGAGTTCTTATTTGATGAGCAGAGTAAAATGAAAGTCAAGGCTGAGAACGAGCAAATCAAACACGAAATCCAATCAGGAAACAAAGGAGAGGGCTAGAACCCAATATAACGGGCAAATGGTCAAACACACTAAATCAGCAGGCAAACTAGGAGGCCTAAGCCTAGAACTGGAGTCGAAGGGGTCAGTCTGTGGTCAAACATGTCTAATCAGCAAACCAGGTAGACAGGCTAGACGGGATTTGGAATCAATCACTGAAATTCAGATATTTAAATGATAGGACAACAATACTGTTTATTTAAATTGCGAGTTAAATTGCGAGTCATACTATATGAATCTAAAAACACGGCTCATGTAATTTGGCTCATGTTCAAATAGAATCTAAGCCTTGATTTTTCTGTAGCTTCAGCAGTAATATTGCATCGTGTCCACTAGATGGAACCCAGCTTCTAAAGATCCCCTTTCAAATAAAATATAGAAGTACTTCAAATAACAGCGGCAATTTTGGTTTTGCTGATTTTGTTTTTTTAAAGGTGAAATTTAAAAGTGGTTACATGCATTAAGACTAACATCCTTCATTGAGAAGGGGTTTGATACTTCACAAGAAGTACAAATCCTGTGACCTTAATTATGAACCCACACACACTCCAAAAAAATAATTACTTTAAGCGGTAACAGCAAATTCTTCCAACCATAAAAATGAAACAAATCAACACTTATACGCACAAGAAAATTGTGGGTGCAAACAATTGGACTCAGTGCATTAAAACTATGCAACCATCATGGTCCATTCATAGGGATGGTTTAATTATCAATTAGCCCAAACAGTGTAATGTGATATGAGGATATTTTATATATTTACAGCAGTTTATGATGACCGGTAAGCTTAATAATGACTGGTATAGGGACATTTGGGCATTGCGTCTTTCTTGCTTTGGACATGTGGTCCAAAGCAATACAATACACTTCACATAATTGCAAAGCAGCTACAGTGACGTCATGCCCCCAGAGTGCATGTACATGTGTACATTACCTGATTATTCTTCAAAATGTTTAATCTTATGTTTAGTCTGCATCCTGAGACCACTGCATTCAAGGAAAGAAATGCCAGTGTGATGTGAAAACTGAAATTTATGATTAGAATTGTGAATAAATGTAACAAATATAAAATTAATAATTTCCTCTGGAAGCTTCTGGAATCATAACAGCTCTGTACAAGCTGTCCAGGAATTAAATTAAGTGTTTCTTTAGACCACAGACCCTCACATGCCCCTGTACCACCAATTGTAAAGCTGACAGGTCATCATAAACATCTTTATATAGAATGTATGGCACATAATAGTCATCTAGTCCAATCAAAAGCATACGTCCATCCATCCCAGGAAATAATCCAGAAAGTGTACTTTTTAACAATCGTTTTAACATTAAGTTTAGCCAGAGCTAACATGTAATTTCATAACGTTTGTGTATACTGTGTACATTTTTAAATCACAGCATGAGAAAATAACTAAGCACTTTGTGAATATCAAATACAAATACAAACCATGACTAACTTTATTATTATTGAATATACTATCATGTGAGGTCAAAAGAACGAAGAAAAATGTGTATTTAACTTACTTAAGAAATACCAAAGCACGTTAAAAAAAGTTTTCTTTAATTATGTAAACGTTGTGACATCAAAATATTTTTAAAAAACTCAAACCAGCAAAAACAAAAACAAAAAAAACAAAAACAAATGAAAAACATCAAAAACTGAGGTGACAAGCCAATAAATGCTTTGTGCTCATTGACTGGAGAAGAAATAACACCAAAATATTTCATGTCAATGTATTTTTCAATATAAGATAACATACTGTATCACTCACTGACATTTCAGGTTACCTCTGTTACCAGCTCTTCCTGTTGGTAAGACAACATATGATGACCACGCATTTCTTAACAGTACCTGCCTGAATAATACTGTTCAGTTTGAATTGCATCTTGTACGGATTATGAAAGACCTATTTTACAACACATTTTGTAACACTTCAAGTAGGCAGGAAATATAACTGTCAATTACTGAGCATTATTATGCACCAATGTGTAGCTGCTGATTTGTGCCAAATAACATAAGTATATTGCCTACTAAAAATAGCCCTTTGGAACAGATATGAGTATGCAGTATGACTTGTTTTACATCCCATTTGGAACTAGCTTCAGTATTTACTGTCCCTAAAACATACAATAAAACAACATTATTTCCATAAAAGAAAATATTGGGCAAATTGCATAGTACATTGTCATTTTGAAATGTAAGTTACCTGACAGTGACTCGAAATCAAATTCTAATATCGGATTCTATTTTAATTCAGCGAAACTGATAAAAACCTCTGGTTGTGGGCACCACTTTAGGGCTGAAAAGACCAACTTTATAATATATCTGATGAATGTCTTAATCTACGGAATCAAATACCAGTGAATTAAATACAATGCCCACAAACTAGTATACTGTACATGGGTAGGTGAAAAAGAGGTCAAATAATATATAAAATTAAGAAAGTCATGTTCACATATGGAATTGCTTTTGTCATCCCGCTGGTCCACTATTCGTGACTGGATGATGTGCTGGAACAACAGTTTCAGTTGCTTCACTCAAATAGGACAAGCCAATCTATTAGTACCTACAGGCCAAACAAACATTAATTACAGCATTTTGGACCAGCATATAATAAAAGTTTTCTCCATTATTGTAAATAATGCACAAATATCCTGCAGAGCAGTTTCAGAAGTGAACTTTAAGGGATACTTCAGTAACAATCTTAAGTGATATGTTACATAAATATGCATGAATTACAGGCAACATGATTTACGTGCATGCATTCACATTTACATGCAGAGTAAATTCTGGTGATGTAGTGTCAGTTTCATCAGCAGCAGCTGGGAGACAGGCTCAATTCTGAGATTACAAAAACATCAGTTGTAAGTAATGAAGGCAATATTTCAATTATAATGTATAATGTATACTATAAATTATTTTCTTTATTTTTACCCTTATTTTTATAACTTGAGTTGAACCTGTGCTGCAATTTTTCCATCTGTCTTTGGTAAAGTTAAATTCTGCGTAACTTCTAGAAAAGTTATCTAAAACATTTACGAACTCAGAAAACATTTTTAATCAACAAATAACAAAACTTAGTAAACCTCAATATATAATTCATAATTTCCTCATAAATATGCATTTTATAAAGTGATGAGGCATACAAAAGTAGACATTCTATACATAATGTTGAATATAAAAGAATACAAAAAATAAGAACTGAACAGATTTTTTTCAGTACCCCTACTGGTAAAACTTTGATACTGCAATAGCTGTTACCATGCAAGTGAGGCATTCTACCAGGCAGCTCAGTCCTTCACAGCCAGCAAGAATACAGTACAGTTACAATGTCAGAATCTGGGAAAAACCCTCCAAATAGAAACTCTGAAACAATGCACCGTGTTCTCCATGGCTCCCAAAATGTTTTTGAACTTAGCGGAGATTGACTTTACCTGTAGATGAGACCTGAAATTATCTGTCATTTCACAGTTTATCTTCAAACAACGTAGGCAACAAGCATAGCACCTGTAGCACATGAATTCGGACATGAACTCACTCCTTTTGAGCTGCGGGCAATGCCAGAGAAATCTCGCCCATTGCACTGCTCGCACCCTTTTGTCCAGGCAGTTTTTCGCCCATTTCCATTGAAACCCCAGCGTGCGCTCCAAAGGGTCTAGTATGTCAATTCCTTGGCACCTTCTTAGTTATCAGTGGAGGTGTTGTTCAAGTACACTGTGCCCACAGTGCCCTCCAGGACTTCTAGCCCAGAGGCTGGCTGTTGACTGTGTCAGCGTGGTCATCTCAGGCTCGGTGTGGAGACAGTTTTTGGGCTCCCCCGAAGATGGCCCTGAAGGAGATGTCATCTGCGTCCTCGGTGACCTGACTGCTTGCGGGACACTCGCATGCAGGACGCACAACAAGCCGTCTTGTAGTAATTATACACACACAGCCGCGCTTGAACCACCACGTTGCAGTTGAAGTATTTGTCTCCACAGTTCTCATCTGAAACATACAGAAAATAAGTATTCAATGTAAACCTCACCCAATAAAAAACTGTACATCCATTCTATCTCCCCAGGTAATAAATAGCTACTCAGTCTGAATGAATTTAAATTTAGTCCTTAAACTATTCTTGTAAAGTACTTATATTGTTTTGAATGGCAGTGGCCTGTGAAATAACCATATTTCATGGCAAAGGGCGATGTGGTTCCCTGTGGGGTGCACTCTTGGAAGCAGTGCCATCAACAGGATAACAAGTCTAACACATAGTCAGCACCCAGCCACAATGTCACCCTGACTTGGCTGTCTGTGACATGCTCACCCTGCAGTGGCAGAGGTCACATGTCACGCGAAGTAGGCATGGCTTTTTCGGAGGTCACTGACCTATCTCGGGGACGCAAGGGTCCGGACTGCAGGCGTCCCGCTCCTCCGGCCTCAGCTGGGCCTCGCAGCCCTCGCTGGGCACCATGTCGTCCGAGAGACAGCGCACCTCTCGCACGCGGAACCCCCCCTCGCACGTTTTGGAGCACTGCAGGGGCACAGACCAGTCAAGGCCCTAAAAAAACACTTTACATGCGCCAACCACTCGCATAATATATCTGTTAAGATGTCAAATGGCACAATATTACGAAAATTCATAGCAGCAAGTACATTCACTATATAACTAAAGTTATGTGTTTCAGTGAAAATGTTACATGTATATATATATATATTTTTAAAAATCATTAAATGCTCTTTGTACAGGTGAATGTGAGTGTGAAGTGTGAAGTGGTTGTTCTTGCTTCTTATTCCCAGTGTAGAGGGTATTCCTGTTAAAAACAATGTTAAAGCTGGTCAAACTAGTTAAGCTGTGTTTGACACTTCCAGCTGTTTCTAACTGGTCAACCAACTTAACCACCAGCTACAGTCAGTCCACCAGTTTAGCCACCAGCTTTAACCAGCTATGACCAGGCACAGACCACTTAAAACCAGCAATAGACCTGGTCTCAGTTGGAATTTTCAGCAGGGACGTGTGTATCTAATGTATCTAACAGGACTTTTGGCTTTGATGGTGCGGTACACATGCCCCTCCTGAGGACTCACAGCGCTCCAGTCGGTGTGGTACCACTTGGCACCACAGGCCTTGAGCTGGCAGCTCTGCTGGCTGGAGGGGCGGTCCAGAGATGAGCACTCATATGGGGGCAGCACCGTGAAGCCTTCGTCTGACATCATGAGGCACACCACCTCCCTCTGCTGGCTGCCCAGGCCACACTCCGCAGAGCACTGCGGGAGAGACAGCCATCACACGCATCACTCAGATCCCACATGTCACACACCTCAGGACAGCCACGATGAGCACACAACGCTGTGACACACCAGAGGAAATGCAGTCATCCTGCGCTATATGAATGAACTGAGTAGGGGTAATAAGAATGTCATTACTCACTTGGCTCCACTGTCCTGTGAACCACTCAATACGACTGTGACAGGGGCCGTTGTTACACGCTTGGGCCTCTGGAGGGCGCACCTGTCCACAGCCCTCCAGGGGCAAGCTGCTGATCTGATTGGTTAGGCACAGCACGCTCCGGGTTCGCACTCCCATTCCACACTCAGCGGAGCACTACAGAGATGCAAGACAACACCTCACTGCAGAGCGCTACACAAGCACTCAGCAACACCAACTACTGAAGACGGACCACAATGCACACATCTAACTTAGTGTGATAGAGAGAAACAAGATCATAATTCTGCATATCTATGGCCTCAGAAGGCAGCAGTTTCTAAAGTGGCTCAATGAGGTGGCGAAGAGATCGGCAGAACCCTCCGATATCTGAAATACTCATGTAATAGACTAATGGATGAGTGCAGAGTGGGCGTATAAATAAAGCCATTGTCTGTGACACAAGTTGCCGGTGGGCAGTACCTGGCTGCCCCACCCTGTGAAGAACCAGCTCTTGGCGCAGGCGCCCATGTCGCAGTTCTCCACGTCGTTGGGCCGCAGCTTCATGTTGCACTCCTCGTCGGTCACGAAGTCGCCCACGTTGCTGACGCAGCGCACCTCCCGGGACTTCTGGCCCACCCCACAGGGAACCGAGCACTGTGCAAACACAGGGAAGGATCGTGGGACGCACCACACATTTACACCAGATTGTTTACAACTGGGCCTGCACATGCACGTCTGTTCTCATAACAGGCAAACAATCATTGCCCACTGTCATCAGTACTATGACGGCCAGGGATTTAGAAGTGTGGTCAGTACATAAAATAAAAATTTCCCCCAGAGTTCATTTGTTTTATGTAATGTAATTTTATTTTGCATTTTATATTTGAATAGAAAATGTAATGTAAGGTTACAATCTGCAGGACCGCCCAGCTGAACGTAATGCTACAGTATGCTGCTGTCGCTGACCAGAGGCACAGAGCAGCGACTGATGATGTCACTCACGGTTGTCCAATCGGTGCGGATCTGCCACTCGCTGCAGATCTTCAGCTGGCAGGTGCTGGTGGTCTCGGGCCGCTCCAGGTGGTGGCAGCGGCTGGTCTGCACGTTCAGGGTGCGGTTGGCATACACCTGCCGGCAGAGCACCTGTCTGTGCTGCATGCCCAGGCCACAGGTTCTACTGCACTCTGACCACTCGCCAATGTCCCAGCTACAAACACAAGACAGAGCAGACAGCTTCTGTGAGGCACATACTGGGTATGTATCAATAAGATTGGTCAATTTTTTGCAGTCAATCTCAGATAGCCTGGCTTTGTGAACTGCAGACACACTCATATTTTGAGCCTGGTTTTCTGTTTCTGCTTAAATACATGTCAAACCCTTGTTTTTTGCATACTCTAATTATGTTCATAATTATATGACGTGTTACCTTCATTTGATAATGCCTTTATACAACACATGGCTTTTCTATCACTGTTAGCCTTTACATATTTATCTCTGTTCAAATATATAGTTCTTTCCCGTTTCTTATGCCTAAGTGCCAGAATGCTCTGCCTGCCAACATTAAAACTGTGCAGGCTCTTATTAACTTTACTCGGGTCTCCGATTAAACACCATTAAACAACTCTCTACACCTCACACTGTAATGCCACTCCTCTTAAAAAAGTACCCATAATTCCTCTCCTCCCCAGCAGATGTTCGATTTATATGAAATGAATTAAATCACTTATACAATAAATTTATTTATGTGGAAATATTTTTGGAATTTGTCATATATTTTATATTTAAGATCTGTTTTCACATTGCACTGTGTACATGTTTTCAGAGTACTGGGAGACGTGCATCTAGTCACAAATTCTGTATTTTCTGCACCATTAATAACAAGCCTCCCATGATCTATTACTGTATAAATTAATCCATGTGATCTGTACATATGGCTACTGTGCAGAGGCATATCTAAAGCAGAAATATTTTTTTCAATACATAACAATGGAGAGACTGTTTACGGATGATGTTTTGGGCACTGTTACATCCTGCTTGAAAACCAGTAATAATAGAAGATGTTTTTTTCTCTCTTTAGCATGTCATGATAATGTATTTAGAGCACTGCCTCTTCGTTCACACAGCACAACGGCCTCTGGGCACAAACATAAATGCCACGAAGGAAGCTGCCAGACCAGATGAAAGCCAACCAGATGTTGAAGCTCAGCTTTTTATGAAACTGTAAACTGAAATATTAAAATGTAGCAGCCAGAGCCACATGCACAGTGAAAACAGAACTATTCTGGGCACCTTTTCTACTTTGAGGCCCTTGTGGCTTCCCACAGAATCATTTATGGTGGACCTACTAAATATACAAATATATTGGAGATATTTTCATTTCAGGTTTTGAAGTTTCTAAGCTAACCTGCTGGCTAGTTTATACCATCTGCAAGCATAAAAGTCGGGGAGACTAGAACATAAATCAGTTTCAACAGAATGAGCCAAAATGCCAGATAACGTATAACAGCTACCTAACTATGTGCTGCAAAGGTCATGATAGCTGTTGGGCTCAAAGCTAAGCAGAACGCCAAGCTGCAGAAATTACAGCATACAGCCCTCACTGTGCTGTTCCTCTATGGTCCTTAATATGTTAGACACGAACATAAGAAAAAACATAAGAACAGGTAATTCAACCCATTTATGCCTGACATTATGTCTCCTGTCTACAAAGAAAGGAAATCAGCTTTATATCCTTTCTACGCTCTAATTTATTCAAGCAACAGAAGATTTAAAAAATCATGTAAGTAAATGTTATGTGAGATGGTGAGTATTAGTTAACAATTTCTGTGCACTGATTGTTCAGTTTTTTTTCTGAACAGTCTGTACAAACAACAGGTCTATTCAGGTTTTACCCAGGTTGCCTTTCAAGCACCCCCCTCCATATCTGGGGTAATGCCTAGCAGGGCTAACCCAGGTGACAAAACCTGTGCAAGTCAAAGGGTTAGCTGCCATAGCACAGAACAACTCCTCATTATAGGACTTCATATGGTGGAAAATCCAGGAAGTAACATCACAAGACACAAATGAATATACAGCAGGAGAGTGGAGAGAATGCTCACAAGGCAGGGCAGGGCTGCATATTGCAAGGCTCCGCCTGTGTGCTGGGCCTGAAGGCGCTGTCGCACAGGCTGTCCGTCACCTGCTCGTGAGTGGCCCTGTGGACACAGCCGAACACTGTGTACCTGGTACCTGCAAGCGACACAGGAGTCATGTGCACTGACAAACAACCACTCCTGCTGACCCAGGGCACTAGGGACAGTACAGTAAAGCAATGAACACTTCCACTGAAACTTCATCATGCAAATGAGCTCCTGTGTAGGTAGTAAGAGGACATGCGGTGAGGAGCTGAGTCGAAGGGAAAGTTCTCACCTTTGCCACAGGAGGCGCTGCAGTCCGTGAACCCCACAAGTTTCCAGTTGTGCTCTCGCTGGTGTCTGGGTGGCTGGGGGACTGGAAATTTGTTGTTGGGTGTCTGAGGAGGGTATCTGCCTGCACCAGCATGTTCATGTCCACCCTGACTATGTAAGGTGTTTCCTGTTCAGTGGAGAGCAACCTCTGAATCCTCAAAGTCGATTAATGACAAGTACAACAGTATGGAATTTCACGCTCTGTGCTCTGTGTCTCTCCTGCTGTAATGTGAGTCGCTGTGTCTGTGGCCTTTTGTGCTTTCACAACTGGCATGGAAGACACTCACCACTGGGTCTTCTATCCAGAGGGACCTGTGGACTGACTGCATTCTCAGCAGGGAGAACAAACTCATAGTGGACTCCAGGATGGGGCTGTTGGTAGATCATCTGCAAAGATTGCAGCAATAAGTGATGTGTACATGAGCAAACCACTATGTTGTGTCCTTCATCATATAATAGGAATCCCAGTGAAATCCAGATGTAAAGCTATGATTCTGCCACAAAGGTACCACACATTTTGACTATAATGAAACACGAATATAGGTGAAATGACACAAATTAAAGTATGGGTCCAACTGGGAGTAGCTGAACTCCAGTGATTGGTAACTCACATAAACATCCAGGATCTCATTGGTGGGCCCCTCCGCCAGGAATGACTCTCCAGCAGTACTGCGTATCTCATTGGGCCGACGGTAGGTGAACATGGTGCCCACACCTTCGTACTTCCCTGGGCGGTCAATTGCATAGTTCCCATTGATGATGGAGCGACCAGAACGACTGCGTAGAGCTACATGACAGTGAGTACATGCCATTAATTTATATATTCAATTATTAGATGTCCTTTCAAGAGAAAGGCTTATGAACAATAGCATACAGTTTTCATACTGCCCTTTTGTACAGCATTATCATTACATACCCTTGCTCAAGGTACTTAATACAAACTTCAAGTCACTACTTTACAAAACAGTGAAATTTCAATTTTAATTTTTAAATTTCTGGTACATTCATTTAAATTAACAATGCAAGTCACATACTCAGTTAGCAATAAGTTCCACAACCCAATGTGTGAGCAGTTTAAACACTTGGAAATCCGTGAAAAAATAAATGTAAATCCATTACAGACCAAATTTGAGATGAAGGGTGCTCAGGCTAATGTTCAAATGAGAAATGATGGCTTTCATCAAATGTAAAACAGCAATGAATCAAGGCTTCTGTCCCTAGCAGCTTTTCATTCTTAACAGTCGTTAACTGTATTCATCACCTTCAAAGTGTTGTAAAATGTTCATGACTAACAGGTCATAAACACAATTTTCTTTTTGCTAACTTTTGATAGTATTTTTAATGTATTCAACTAGATCCTTATGGGCACATTTGTACTGCAGGATCTCAGGGCATAGCTTTATTTCTTTTACGAGTTTTGGTCTTTCTAAAAATGTCTCTTTAAATAAGGATAATTCAAGCCAATGTTCACTGAGACATTATGCCAATATAGCTTGCCCATTGGGTTGGCAACAAGGGTGTGGTCATTAACAGGAAAATTCTAATTAAACAACTTGCTCAAGGGTACAACTGCAGTACCCCACCTGAGATTTGAACCTAGAACCTACAGGTCACAAGTCCAGTTCCCTGACAGCCACCCTGCCATTACAAAAGGATTTAAGGGAGCTGTCGGTTGGCGATGGATTATCATGGGTCAAGACTCCAGCCAGCCACATCACGTCTCCACACGGTCCTCAACCCCCCAGGGGAAATTTTGGCAGTAGTCATCACCAGCTTTTGCTCACTGACCTACGAACTTGCCAGTAGTTTAACAAGATTGAAACAAGATCTGCTCAACAAGAGCCAAAACAAAGCATGGATGATGAAAGTAGGCATTGTTCTTGTGAAAATATTCCCCTGACTTAACTTTTGTCTTTATGTAGAAAAAATTCACAAAATATATTTTTCAGAAGTGTCCACAAAGGACCCAGCTTAGTTTTTAGTCAGCAATGAAATTGCCAAATGTAATTATATAAACAAATAGGGAAACAGGAGGATAGAGTACTAAAGAAAGCTTGTTTATATACTTCCCCAAAGGTAACTGGTACGACCTCGTCTACGGTCAGACCGTAGCAAGGTAAATGATAACGGAAATGGGTAGGGAAATGTACTGCAAACTGATCTGTAACTCCGGTCCCTATCTGCCTATTTAAATCTAACAAAAAATGCTGGCTAGTCTTCGAAGGTTACTGGGCACGGGGCGGCTTTGAACTCTGAACTTCGGACAGTTAGCTGATAATCGGAAACTAAAAGCCTGAATAGCGTACCACCTACGAAGCATTAGATCTCCACCCAGAGTAGCTTCAAAAACAATAAAGGAAAAATAACAAAGCAAAATAACGAACTTATGTCCCGATGGAAAGATTTTTAGTCCAGCTGGGAACACACTAACTAACCGGAGCACTATACGGCGAGTAGAGGGCAAAACGTGAGTCAAGGTCAAACACGAGCGTACCGAATTCCAATCAGCAAACAAAGCAGAGGGGCAAGGCGAGAATCGGAATCGAACATGAGAGCGAATGGTCAGAAACACAAAATCACAGGGCAAACAAACTAGAAGGGCTAAGGCAAGAATCAGAGTCAAAGGAAACGAATCGATAGTCATACACAAGATCAAATCAGCAAACAAACCAGAAGGGCGAGATGGGAATCGAAGTCAAACAAAGATAGGGTCAAATATGCAAAGTCAAATGAAGCAGTCACAAAACACACCACAGCAACCACAAGTTCGAAGAGCTAGTCTCCACTGGTAGGCAGCACACGGCGGCTTTTTCAAGCCAAGCAACCGGATACGGAAACGACCAATTAGAACCAATGACAACTGGAATGAATAAACACATGCTAAGGTACAAAATGTAAACACAAACTTACGACTGGGGTCTTAACATAACTGTCTCAGAGACCGATCTACTGCCGTTTTCCACGAAGGCCTAATTAAACCTGGCCTTAAAATAAAACCCATGCACCTCCATAGCCAGTCTTTGCCTCTGGTCACTTAATTATCGCACAATAATATTTAATGATTATGAATGCTGATTGCAAGCCAGGCCTTACGCCCAACATCAGTGCCCAACCTCATTAATGCTCTTGTGGCTGAATGAAAGCGAATCCCCGCAGCCATGTTCCAAAATCTACTGGAAAGCCTTCCCAGAAGAGTGGAGGCTGTTACAGCAGCAAAGGGGGGTCCAACTCCATATTAATGCCCATGGTTTTTGAAATGAGATGTTCAACAAGTATATATGAGTATGATGTTCAGGTGTCCACATACTTTTGTATCACAGTGTACTGCCTGAAATGTATATCACAGTGTATGACAGGCAATGCCTTAAATGCCTTCATTATCATGCTGAGAACAGCTGGGGTGAGGTTGGAGAGGTTGGTCCTACTAACCCAGGTAATTCCGGCTCTTGATCATCTCAGTGATATTAATCTTGGTGGCGCCCTCCGGGATCTCCACAATTTTGTGGTACCCCACCTTCGTTAGGGTGTGCTTGAAGGTCCCAGAGACTACTTTGCAGGCTGTGTTGTCCCCGCCGCACACTCCACACTTGTCCATCACCTTACCTGTGCCCAGAAACTCATCGCAGCCCAAACTCTAAAAGCAGAGAAGGAACAAATAGCAGTAATGACATGTAGGAGGTAGAAGGGCAATATATAAACCAGACAATAAGAATATGTGTTACCATTTTCATCTATATAACAATTTTTTAATAATAATTATTAAGTACCTGAATCAACTTCTGCTGTCGTGTTATTATCAATAATTCTATTGCTATTTTTATACTATTATTTATTTTTAAGTATAGTAAAAATGTGTCTAAAGAAAACCCCCCAAAAAAACAATCAACCTCAGATGATCTATACATATTGCTGCTATGCCTATAATATATGAACCACTTGGGATCAAATTTGTTTCTTTCAGAAGTCTTAACTCAGGACAGCTTTGAAAGGGGTAAAAAAAGCCCATAGATCTCAGAGTAGCTGGATACATAAGGTGAAAAGACAAAGTTCAAACTGGAAGTCCATAAATTCATATAGTCCACCCGTGGAAGCACTGCTGTTGAGAACAGGTGCTGCAGGAGCTGTGTCTAATCCCAAAAGGTTACAGCCAGCCGAAACACTGACATAAATGTTTCTGGAATATATTGCCCCCGCCAATATGAAGCTGTGAATAGCTGCCAGAGGTTCAGAAGATTATAACAAAACAGTTCATAGGGGGACACAAACTGTGTACTTAATGACACTAAGATTCGGGCAAAATTACCTGGTCACGTTGCCTGGTATACTGTGTTCCTATTAATCAATCCCACCCCACAGTTTACTTCAAAATAACAAAAAGACATTGTGAATTTACACACACACACGTTCGTACTGCTATACTTGTGAGGACTTCCCATTGACTTACATTTATTCCGTAACCCCTAACCCTAACCCTAACCCCAACCACTACATGCCTAACCTTAACCCTAACCTTAACCTAACTGTAACCCTAACCCTAAATCCTAACCCTAAAACAGCATCTTAAACTTGTGGGGACCAGCAAAAAGGTCCCCCCTTGCGTAATTTTCCTCATCTTTCCATCCTTGTGGGGACATTTGGTTCTCACAAAGATAGTAATACATGTCCACACACACAAACACACTCACACAGTCCCATATTGCTATCCTTGTGGGGACTTCCCATTGACTACATTCATTCCGTAACCTCTAACCCTAACCCCAACCACTACATGCCTAACCTTAACCCTAACCTTAACCTAATTGTAACCCTAACCCTAAATCCTAACCCTAAAACAGCCTCTTGACCTTGTGGGGACCAGCAAAAGGTCCCCACAACACATACGTTTCCTCATCTTTCTATCCGTGTGGGGACATTTAGTAGTATTACAAGTTCACACACACACACACACACACAAATATATATGTATACATAGTGCTGTGAAAAAGTATTTGTCCCTTCCTGATTTCCTCTCTTATTGCATGTCAGATTGAATGGTCTCAGATCTTTAGAAAAAATGCAATATTTCGACAAGGGGAACCTGAGCAAACACTAAAAAAATTTAAATTATAATTTAACTTATTTAATGCAAAAAGTCAATCAAATACCCATTTCACCCATATGCAAAAGTAATCACCCCCCTTATACTTACTAACTGGTTGCACCACCTTAAAAAGCAATAGCTGCAACCAAACCCTTCCTATAATTTGATATAAATCTTTCACATCACTCTGGAGGAATTTTAGCCCCCTCTTCTTTGCAGAACTGCTTTAATTCAAACTAATTTTTAAGTTTTCAAACGTGCTCGTTTCAGGTCCTGCAGCAGCATCTCTATTGGTTCAAGACAGGACTTTGGCTAGGTCACTCCAAAACCTAATTTATTTTTGTTCAGCCATTCACATGTTGACAGACTTTTGTGTTTTGGACCATAGTCTTGATACATAACCCAGTTACGCTTCAGCTCACAGACAGATGACTGTACATTCTCCTTAGGAATTTCTGGTTCAGAGCAGAATTTGTGGTCCCTTCGATAACGATAAGTTTTCCTGGTCCTGAGGCAACAAAGCATCCCTGCACCATCACACACAATGTTCCTACCGTGAAATGCTGTATTTGCTTTACGCCAGACATAATGGGTCCCGAGTTGTCTAATAAGTTCCACTTTTGACTTATCTGTCCATAGAACATTATGCCTAGGCTTGTGGATCAACCAGGTGCTTTTTTGCAAATGTGAGACAAGCAAGTATATTTCTGTTGGTTTGCGCCTTGCTATTCTCCCATGAATCCCATTTTTTCCAAATATCTTTCTTATTGTGGAGTCATGAACACTGACCTTAGTTGAGGCTGGAGAGGCCTGCAGTTCTTTCAATGTTCTTCTGGGATCTTTTATGACTTCCTGGATGAGTTATCGCTGCACCCTTGGAGACATTTTGGCAGACCGGCCACCCCTGGGAAAATTCACCACTGTTCCAAGGGTTCTCCATTTGGAGGTAATGGCTCTCACTGTGGTTCAGTCCAAGAAATGGCTTTGTAACCCTTTCCAGCCTGATAATATTTCAACAACTTTTCTCATCTCTTCTGGAATTTCTATTCATATTGTGCTTGTAGAAACTTTGTGGTGGCCACTTCACTCAGATGGTAAGTCTCAATATGAGTGAGATTTACATTCAACAGGGCTGGCAGCAATCAAGCTGCATTCAATCAGCTGAATCTAATTATCAATTAAATAAAAAATTTTAAAATTACTTTTTTACATGGGTAATATGGGTGTTTGATAACTTTTTTCATTAAACAAAAGAAATAATAATTTAAAAATTGTGTTTTGTGCTTACTCAGTTTCCCTGTGTCTGATATTACAAGGTCTGATACCATTCCACGCGACAAATATGCAATAATAGAGGAAATCAGGAAGGCAAACACCTTTTCACGGCACCGTATATATACACATGCACGTGCAAGCAAGTATTCTTTCAACAGAATAGAGTAAACAAACATATAGAGTATGTGGTCTAAAAGTACATAATTTAAAATGTATTTAATATAAAAACTGGATGTGGAACAAAAATAATCATTAAAAGGAGTTTTGGCTGTATTTTTACCTTTAATATTCTTAGATCAGTTTTGGATTAACATTATTTTGGGTCGAAAGAAGTAAACTCATAATGGGCTGGGTGGGGGGTGTTTGGCTTGTTATAACATGGAATAGCAGTGAAGCCAAACCTAAAAGAGAGCACATCAGCTCAGAAAGAAAAGTAATGATGCAAATAAGAGCAATAAGCATCCACAGAAGAAGCACATATCCCTCATGGTGATTCTGGCCCTAATTAAACCAGTCATAGGCAGTCAGGATTTCAGCCTTTTGTCTCTCCACAGTTTAATCACAAACACCCAGCATGCTACCCATAAACGCCCCTGTCCCAGCAATTTGGTTTCAGTGACTGCAGTGGCCATACTACACTGAAATAAAACAATTATTCACCCAGTACACCCCCAGCATTCCTGTGCTACCACTCACAGCTCCTGTCTCCCTTTGTAAGCAAATTCAAGAACCGGAGTACCGCTGCAGAGCCCAGGCTGTGAAGCTTTGCATGTTCAGTTTCTCATATAGCGTTTATTTTCAAAAGCCATAATACCAAAAACATTTAGCCAAGAATATCCATTACTGATTCAAACAAACAAACAAAAAAAAAAATACAAGATCAATGATGGTATGACAATAAATAAATATGGACGGGGTAAGACATGACTGTGGCGAGCTCTGACACACAGGAAATGATATGCCCCTCCACTGACAGCCAGGCTGCCACAAGCAATTTCATCCTTTTTTGTGAACTGCTTCGGCTTTCACAGAACAAAAGAGAAGATTTCAACCTTGCACTTCTAACCCACTGTCAGGTCAGTGGGTTCCAAACTGACTGAAAAAAACATGACCACTATTGAGTTGAGGGGTCAGGTCAGGTTATACGAAGTCATAGACCCTCAAGCTTAAGTATTATTCAGGGGAAAGATCTTTGACCCCATCCTCTGCTTTGACACTGTGGGAGTTTAAAAACCCAGGGTTGAGCAAAAGTAGGAGGTTCAAGAAACACAGATTAGCTCTTATACTTATATATTTTCCCCTTTAAAACCTCTTGGACAGAGAAAAGCTCTCAATCCAGGGCAATATCACAGAGAACACTTGAAAGGCTTGTATGAAACCAAGGAGAAAGAAAAGTATCCACAATGAGCTTGCTGAGCAGAGAGGTGACCAGAGACTGCTGGTCTGTCTGATAAAGGCCTGAATCACTACACAGGTTGTTAATGTAGGAGCTTATTATGGTGCCATTGTTCTGAATTACCCAAGAAAGACATGTCACTGGGAAGCTAATACTGTCAGAAGATAATAATGTCGTTTGATAGTTATTTGCGGGGACACAGTGAAACACTGAATTTTTTTTCATTTCATCCCATTTTTCACCACAATGTTTCCAGGTCACTGAAGCTCACCTTGCAACAGGCTCAAACCTGTAATGTCTCTGCCTGGGGGGGGTCCAGCCTTTGCTTGGGGTGAGTACTAACTTTTTGACATATTACAAAGTATCAACATAATATGAAGAGAACTCATGGCCGTTAACTGAATCAACTATTAGTAGGTTGTGTTTCACCTAAATATTTAACTAACTGGAACCTGCAATTACTTGAAAAAACATATACATACATCTTATGTCCTCACAAAATGTTCCACCAGTTATACTTTGTCTTTTTAAATCCACATTCATCTGGAAACAGTTAGACCTATCCGAGTGGTGTAATGACTGACCCACAATGTACAAAATAACTTTATAACATATGCAGTATTCAATTCAATTTGAAATGATTTAACTTTTCCTTGTGCTTTGCCAAAATAATACAGCTTTAATCTGACCTGATTTCACACATTTCCTCTTTTTTAATTTTCTTTCCTTGTAGTGCTCAATCTGAAATACACACTAGCGCCGGTTGCTGCTTGTTTTTATGCTACCAGATTTACTTTGCACTTATTGCATCAGGATGCAGGCACCCAGTTGACTAGAGGAGTTGCTATTGCAACTAGCGCTGTAACTGAATGGCCAAAACATTTTCCTCTTGAGACAATTAATGATCCATCCACTCTCTTTTATCACATTTATGTGATGCTAAATAGTTCAGAATCCCGGTCATGTTCCCTAGGCAACATGACCCAGCGTCTACCATCCCTCGCTCTGCACGGAATATAGTTGGAACTGGACATGAAAAAAACTGACATAGGGTGCTCTACCTTATAGTATTAAAGGGTGACACATGAACACCTCTTGAACAAATAGTTGCGACTGAAGCAGGTGACACCGCTGTGTCACTGCTTAGCACAGCACATGGCCGCGCAGATTTGAGCAGTCAGACCTGGAGTGGCGGCCAACGACATTCTCATACAGTCTACTCCACAAACTCAAGGGCCCTCCTGAAGAGCTCTTGAGACACAAGGCTCAACCAAGCTCTAAGATACTCTGCATGAGCTGCTCTGACCCCACTGTCTTTGTGACTTGAGTCTTTGTGTGTAAGGGTGACATTCGCATCCAATTTATGGTTCTAGGAAAAGGGTCGTTCAGTCCTTCAGTAAAAAACAAAAACAAATGACAGGCAACAATAGTGGAACTCTCCAAGGATTTCTGACTCAGGCTATTCTCAGTGTCCATTTACATTGGGTAAATAAACATCTTGTGTCTTGATTTTCAATTCTTGAAGCAGTCAGTTTTCACTGCATGACAGACAGAGAAGGCAAGTTTTCTTCTGCCTAACATTAATTGCTGAAGACATTGAAAAAATTCTGATTATGCCACAAATACAGACACCCACAAAACAAACGATGTCAGGCAGGAAATCTAAATGTTTACTGTTGGCGGCATTTTATTTAATTTTATTTTTAGGATGGAAGCAGAATGTTTTCTACAAGCCTTACTCTACAGTATATTGAAGACCACAAAATGTCTCATATTGCCTCTATACAATCAAAATTAAAAACAGAAAGAGCTGTAAAATGTTATTTCTGTTACTATGAGTCTACATCTGTGAGCAGCCTGGAATATGGACACCATTCACAGAACAATCAAACACTGCCACCTGGGGTTTGGGAGGGTTCAACGGAGGTCATGTTGATAAATTACCATCTTAAATCCCTGAGAGGTGCTTCTGTTTGTTGAAAAGGCTCTGGGAATTTTTGTTTACCATAGATAAAGGGAAATGACTAGATGACTATAAGCAGCAATTTATTTCAGTATAAGACACTAGCATAAACACTATAAAGATATACAGTTGCAATGGCACTGAAAGCAATTCAACATAATAACTTTCACACATTTCACACATGCTTGCCTGGATTTGTGCAGCACAGCACTTCACCTGCTATAATAAAACTATGAAGTGGGTGGCTACAATCTGTGCTTCTCCCTGAAAAAATGAAAACGAGTGTGAACATGAGTGCCCCCAGTGACATCAAGAGCAGATTAAGAGTAATGTTTTAGAAACATTACAGTTGATACACAATTGCTTCCTGTTGAACAAACATGCGTAAGACTGCTGAGAAATTCTGTTCTGACATACACGCACTCAACAGTTGGAAAACTGAAATTGTTTATGAGATTCCATGCTTAAGATTCAGATTAGCCTTTACACAAGAGTAATGTGGCGCAGAGGTAATTGACTAAACCCAATGGGGGAGGGGGGGTGGGTGATATTGCAACAAAGCTGCAGCCTTTAATTTGTCTATGGTGTATGCACCTGAATTCAATACTGGCTGTAGAGACACTTAAAGAACCACTGCAAAACCACAATGTATTCCACACAGCACACAAATTCCTGATTGCACTATGATTTTGGGTTTAAATCATGGCACTGTCCATCCAATGAATAACACACAAAAGCATCACTGTAAACTGTGAATGCAGCGATTACTGTCTGTGTCTCCTTTCCTGCCCTTGGAACTGGTGGATCAGGTCTCTGCTGGCCACTTTTGACTGACTACCACAGAGAGACAGAAGCTTGTGGTCTTGGTCCCCTTAGCTCAATCAGCCAGAGGTTTCTGGAATTTTCTCTCTATTATCAAGACTGGTCTTGTAGTGATATACCAGCTCATCTGGAAATGCTATTATTTCACATTATTTGACTACCGACTTGAGAATACAGCAGTACAGTGACCAACCCTGTCAGCTATTTATCATAACTTTGGCCTTACAGTGAGGTAGTTTTGGATGGGAATTATGTAAGAAAAACATGCCCACTTCCTCATACCCTGAACATCTCATTCAATCATGTCTTGATAGTGGCCAATTTGTAAAAAAAAAAACTATCTGCAGATGTTCAGAACTGAGACTATAAATAAGAATAAAACTATTAAGGTTGCATGTAACCACATTTATTTCAGTTCAAATGACTGGTGACTTTGTGCTCATGGTTAATAGCAGGTAAAGACACTATGTCTGAGCCAAACATGTGCCAAATAAGAGATGAATGTCTAAGTTGTAATAGGCTTCTTCAGTGATGGCCATATTTTGCACAGTGCTGGATCAGGAGTTCAAAAAGCCAGTTCATGGCTATAAACTTCTATGATAGAAGAAATCCCTGATATGCCGTGGGAATGTGTTATGCACATGTGCAAAGAATGTGTTTGGCAGCCATACTGGGCATGGGTTCTGACCTGACCAATAAAACGATCTTCATTCACATGAAGACACTGAAAAAAAAAAACAGTTTCAGGCAAGGAAAAGTTATATTAAAAACCTCAAAATATGCATTGAAAGGTTGTATAGGGTGCTACTGGGAGTGCCATTGCAGGTAGACTGCACACAGCAAGCCAGATCGATGAGTCAAACACAAGATCAATGTGCAAAGCTATATATTATACATAAAAACATGGATGCCAGATGAATGAGTCAATGTTGTCGAGAGTGTATGACGTGTAAAAATGTGTTTGGTGTCTACAATGGAGGTGACTTAGAAATCAGGGAAATTATTTTACACACATCGTGACACAATGAACAATTTAAAAAGTAGATTTCACATATCTCATTATTTGAAGTGAAAATATTATTTTGCAACCATTGAGTATGGCTGGCCAGGAGCAAAGATGAACAGTTTGCATTTGTATGCAGTAAGATCCATGCCTGAGTGAAGTAAAACTGAGGGGCAAACAACTGAATGCCGTGAGAATGTCCAATGAGTGTGGGAAATCTGATCACGAGTAGGCCATGTCGTTACGGGACGAAGAAAGACAAAAATAAAAGAAATAAAGAAAAAAGTATAGGCTGACATCAGCCTTATAAATTAAATTAGAGGTACTGGAGCAGAAAAGCTGGGTGCTAATTACCATCCTCACTCTGGGACCATGCAATTAAACTCTCCCATTCAATCCAAGTCCAATTGAATGTGGTTGCTGGCCCATGGCATGTGTATTGCACATGGGTGATACAGCACTGTACGATGTTCAAAAACGGCTAAAGTTTCGAGTGTTAGCCTACAACACTGCCCTTTTCACTAGCTTTCTCATCTCTATTCATATCTGTCTCTCTGTTACACGTAGAGACATAGAACTGATATATTTGCCACATTGTGGTGTCCTGAATAGAAGTATAAGCCTAACAGAGCCACCTGCTATTTAGGAAACAAAAGTTAATTTTAAGTAATTTCTCTAGAAAGATTTGGGGTGGGACATGGTGTGAATGGGAGGTGTTGAACAAGTAAAAGATTGAAAAGCATCTACTGCCAAATGACTTAACAAATTAAGTAATTTGGCCGAAGAAGCAGCATTAGAATAAGGTATCCCAGCACATGAATCTTTAGGGTGGGCACAGCTTCACATTGTAACGTTGGCTCCATTCCATTAAGCTGGCAAGGGTCTGAAATTGTATTGAATTTGTGGTGCATTGCGACTATACACTTACAAAAAACAATTGCTATGTGGATAGCTGAATAAGACAGACAGGATATGTGGACCACCATCACATTGTGGGTATTACTGAAGGACAGCTCCCAGAATCCCAGACATTACTGAGTCATTCAACAGACTCTAAATGCTTTTCCCAATCAGAATGAAATTCTGGAAGACTTGTGTGCTTTGCATTGAATGGCAACCAGTGCAATGAGCTGAGCTTGTAACCACTAATGAAACATAAGCTATTGTTCCTTTTTTCTAGGACAGTGTCTTAACTGTTGTTCCCAAATATTATTTTGTTTCTAAAAAAAATGAATCACACAGATAAATCAAAAACATAGGGCTGAAAACTGGACTTGAATGTTAAGTGGTCTGTTAAAATGGGTAGAAGATCAACATGATAGAGAACACTGTCCTGCAAGCAGCTACACAGAGACCAGGCGTAGAACAAAATACCACAATCCCTGCCCCGTGCCAAGGGCAGTGCTGCAGTGTAAACACACTGAGCTTGTTAACCTTTCTAAAACAGTATCAGCAGCATTGTTTTTACAGCTAAGAAAAACTGACTGGGTTTCTTTTAACTTCAGGAATTATTTGCTTATGACACAGATGGGGGAAAAAAAACATTGGATAGATTCCAAATTATAGCTTAAATTTTCACACATAAAATTTATTAAGGAACACCATGCTGTTTCAGGCAAAAAATAAAAATAAAAATAAAAATAATAATAATGAGTATAGATGTTTACACACACAAATGCATTTAAAAGTGTTGACTATGCCAGTACAGTAAAGCTATGGGGGTAGCTTCTACCTGTCCTTGGGGACTGTGCCTTTGAGGAAGCGTTAAGCCAAATATATCGTAATACTAAACACTCTTTCCACAGACAATTCCAGAGAGTGCCAGTACAAAAATCATTCAACACTGAGCCCGAGATTTATCGGAGTGCAATGTGTCAGTTGAAGGGAAAATGGGAATATTCTCAGCAGATCACTTACATTAGTATAATTATTACAGACTTGCAGTACTTGCTTAAGATGGCATATTTTTGCTTAATAAAATATTGCGAATTTAATAGTGAATGTGTTTTTTTTTAAATCATTTCCTCCCATTAAAATAAAATGATTTTAAAATATCATTCCAGCCTTGTCTACACAGGGGACATCCCCGCTGAAAACCAGCACTCAATCTTTGTGAATGAATTCAATATTTTAGCAATGCGCCTGATCTTGTCATTTCTACACCTCCGGTCACACCTTCCCCTCAGGCTGTCACTGAATCCAAGCGATGAGGAGACGGAGAGTAAACCCTGCTTACCTGTGGCCACGCTTTCCCCAGCACGTGCATCTGAAGGCTGGGAAGGACGAGCAGCACAAAAGCGGAGAGCATTCTCTTACACGTCCAAGAGGCAGCGGACCAACATTCAGTCACACATTAAAGCAAGCCTGCCAGTTCCCTCGCCTCTCTCCCTCTCTCCCTCTCTCCCTGCCTCTGTACCAGAGTAAGGCCCCGTGGCACTGCAGCGTCAAGCTCTGAGCAGGGTCCCGTAAGCCGAGCCGGACGACAAGTGGGTGGGGGCGCTCATGCCATTTAGAGGAGAGGGAGAAGGGAGGGAAGAAGAGAGAAAGGGGAGGGAAGGACGAAATGGAGAGGGAGAGGGGAGGGGGCTGGAGAGGAGACACAAGTTAGACAGACATCAGCTACTGTACGGCGTACAGGGCAGGTGTTGGAATACAGCCACTGAATACGTCTGTAGAGAACTGCTCCTGAGACAGAGATAAATTCACTGAGCCAAATAAAGGCAGGTCAAGATAGTATAACAGTAAAAATTACACAGTAAAAACTTCAACAGGCTGAATATGTGTTCTCCAAGGCAAGAATCCCAAAGCTTTCCCACACAAATTAGGCTTTCCCAGATTTATGCAAAATTACTTATTTTTTTCCAAAAGCAAAATAGCATCACTGATTTCCTGAATCAGGTATGCATCGCTAAAACTTTAAGTACAAACACATTGGGCCCCTTACTGGAAAGCCACACTTCAGAAATAGGAAATAAAACAAAACTACAGCCAAAAATAAATAAATAAATCAGGAATCATATGGTTTTCTAATTCTACCTCAATTGCTTTCACAACATTAATTCCTTATCCATATTCTTTAGTATCAGCACACACTGGGGTAAAGAGCAAGGTTTTCAGGATGAAACACAAAGCCTGTGTTCACATAAGGTTTTACAGCCATAC
Organism: Anguilla anguilla; assembly: GCF_013347855.1. NCBI lineage: Eukaryota > Metazoa > Chordata > Actinopteri > Anguilliformes > Anguillidae > Anguilla > Anguilla anguilla. The sequence continues at coordinate 26,267,040 of NC_049216.1, read as the reverse complement.
TGTATGCATCTGGATATTCTGACTAGGTTTCTTTATAAGACAAAGTACAATCTGCATGTGTGTCCTTGGAATGATTAATAACAATAATTGCATATTTTCCCACCCTTGAAGTAATGTTTGTGAGACCGTGTCAGACACATGTAGCAAGCAGGTCTGTCTCCACAAGATGAGTGAACATATGATCTGGCACAGCCACATGTGGCCCAGATTGCTTTTGCTGAGTCAGCAGTTGACACCCCCAAAGCCATAGACGGCTACATGCTTCTATGACTTTTCAGTGCAAAGCACTGCCTGCCGTGCTCAAAAACAGCAGCCGTTGGCACATACAGGCACACATTACAACCTAGAAGAAAAAAAAAACAACATGTGGACAGAATGACACGTTTTGAAGCGTTTCATATCCACACTCCTGCTTGAGAGTAATGTTTCTTAGAGAGTGTAAATCCTGCATGAGGCCTGCTGACGGATTAAGGATGCAGAGCGTTTCAGCACCTGGCTGGAGCTGGCTCGGCTTTCGTGAGGCTAATGGCAGGAGGTCCTCACAGTGCTGTGATAGTGACTGCCGGTGTGAGGACGATATGGACGATATTTCAGAGAGCAGCCCCGGGGGGGGGGGGGGGGGGGGGGGGGGCTCAGCGTGCTGTAACGGCACTGCACATCTGCACGGAGCACACAGTCTTCACAGCACGTCTGTCCATGTCGTTAGCCACTGACTGCAGTCTTCATAAACCTATACGCTCACCATACGGTATTTCAGTTTGAAATCACGTCACCTTGAGGCAGGGTGTGGCCTGGATCAGGATTTTCCCAGGAATTTTACTTTGTTAAGGTGCATTTGGGGAATTACAGCATTTCACCCTGCAGAGATAGGAAAGATTGTTGCTTTCCAAAATATGTCGCAGCCAGTATGTTATTCATATTGGGGCTGTATTTTAGGTATCATTGCTCAATCTCCCAAACTAACTATGCATATTACCATAGTCATGATTTCAAACAGCAATTCTGTCTCTACTATATAGTTTCTACTCTTCCAGAGAAGCATTAAGAAGTTCTCACCAGTCACACGTCAATCATTTTTACTCTGATGGGATTGTTTTCACTGACTTTTTATGTTATGTCCCCCTGATAACCAGCCTGTGTTTTTAAAAGCTGTGCACTTGAAATGCATTCCTACTTCCAAGAAAGGAAGCCTGAACATTGTGTAGCAGCATTAAAAAAATGGAGACAAAAAAATATCTATATTTTTATGCATCTGGGATACATATTAGCAGTGCGAGGCCAGGGATGCAAGTCCCTCGATTGTATCCATGGAGGTAAGCTTTGACTATGGAAGGCAATGAGGGCTGTTAATGAATAAAACAGGGAGAGCTGTTGAAGATGGTGGGGGTGGGGAGCTGTCACCGTTTTCCCTTGGCCTCTCTGCATCATGAACCCGGTTCAACCCGGATGAGATTGACGTCACGTACCGACAGATCACAGAGAGCTTTCGCCGCAGCAGCGGCAGCATAATGACTGTCACCTTTCAATGGGGACGGGATGATTTTGATGATTGTCGCCCTCGCCAATGACCTGGAACAGCCCGTATTTGCGTGCGAAGCCATTCAGTATCTGGTTAATGCATTGGCATCAGGAGACCAATGCGATGACAAACTGTGATATTAGCATGCTTTTAAATATCATTCAACAATGCAATAAAAAGTTCTCCTGGAGTTCGAAAAAAATAAATAAAACAAAGCGTTCTTGGACTAGGATGAGAGAAACCCCCCCAACGCACCTGGCCCCAATACACAGGCTTGACCGACCGCACGTTTGTGTCATGCACACAAAAACACACACTGAAAGAAACGTATGATAACCATCCTAGAAATAGCAGTGATAAAGACTCCCCCGAAAAACAACAGCAAACAACATAACAATGAACAAAACCTTTAGAATAACTCCTCTGGTTAACAAGCAGCAAGTGAACAAAAGAGTGGCATTGCAGATGCCAATTGCCAAAATAACCCTTCAGTCCCCTTGATAACACCCCTCCCCTCCCAATAAAGCTGTCACCATCCCTTGCACTGAGAGTGAGGGGGCTCTTCTGTCCCATGGCCACCCAGTGAGATACATTACAGAGGTCACCAGGTCACCAGAGAGGGGGGAACCCAGGACAATAGTGAGGACAGTCAGGGGATGGAAGCTGATTAGTGTAATGTACGCAGCCAGCGTGAACGGAAAACAATTTCAACAGAAGAGCACTCTGAGAACCAGTAGTCCATGTTACAATAGCCACTAAACATTCTGTACAAAGCACCCTTAGTTTTAGGCTTTCAAACAGTTAATTATCATTTCTAAGTGAATACCTGTATAACAAATCAACTGGCCATACTGCACAAATACAAGAATAATTTATAATGGTTGGTTTCATGTCATGCCAAGTTACTACTGCATTCCTCCCTACAGTTACTTGATACTGTAGCTACATAGAGTATCACTACAGTTAGCTACTTCCCTTTTTATATACTTTAATACAAAACTACAAACTTTCAAAGTGTGTACGAAATACAGGTAGTCGTATTCATACTTTAATTTACCACATTTGATTTCTTCACAATCTACTGCAATAGAATTACATAAAATAGCTAATTTCACAGTAGTGGAACTGATTCATTCACACGTAACCCCATCTAGGATATTTATTTATGTTAGTAGGAAAGTAGAACCATTATATACAGCAGTTTTCTGTTAATTGTATTATTTGAAATGAAATTCCAACATAAAAAAAAAAAAAAATGTATACGTCTGAAAGAAATACACATCTGGAGCCAAAGTCTGAAGTTAAAAGTGGTAAAAGTGAGATGATCCAAGATACCTTACTCTTATAATGTCTCTGTTTTCCCTTGAATAGAACATAACATTCCAATATGTCTAGAGCTTGAATCACAAGTGATAATTGATATTCAACACATCAGTAATCACAATGACGGTTCATTAAGAATAATGACTTGATTTATCCCCTTTTTCCTTTCAAAAACTGGGATTGGGAATGAATTCACAACCGTAAGCTATGGTATATAAAAAATAAGCGCTTTTATAAATTAAAGCATTGAGAGGTCCAAAAGGAGATGGAGCTGCATCTTTGTAAGGGTTTTAAGGACTCAGCCACGCTGAACAAAACAATGTGTCAACCCCTGCTGACCCCAAAAAAGTGTCCTGAAATGATGGATGAGATTTTATTGGGCTGGACTTTCCAGCTAACAATATAACACAAAAACCAACACTGACACATTTGACCTCCTTGTGGCTAGAGTCTATATTCAAATTTTAAAAAATAATATCACAGCAGAAGCCCACTCCAAAAAAAGTAAATGAAATGAAGCACGCGACAGCAGCTGGAACACAACAAGCACATCAGATTTCCTTGCCTACATTTCACATTGCACTTCACGGCATGAAAGAGTTTTTTTGGAGCATGCCCTGATTCCCGAGGTTAAGGACTCCCCTGCCAAATGACACACACTTTATGGGAGTGTTAAACTCCCTGCCTGGGCTGAGACAGACTGGGTATCGCTGGGGTGACCAGGGCTGGGGTAACTACTGAATACTTGTGCTTCGCTGCAGGGTCTACATTCTTCAGTGGTCCATTTCTCTCTCCAACCCGCCACCATCCATAAAATCAGCCTGCACCTCCATGGTGAAGACTGAAGGAAGGGTCATATTTCATTCCCCACATGCATCTTTTTGTTTGTTCCACAATTTCTTCACAGCTGTCCGGGCTGCCTGTCGAATCGCCCACAACAAGGTCCTGTTGACAAAAGTCCCTTTTATCCCCAGAAAATGGCCAATAACATGCTGGGACCTTGTAGCTGGGGCTGGTGAAAGAGAAAAGCTGTGACCTCAATGTAGATCATGGCAGCCATGTTTAACGAACCCCGGATTTCCATGTGGGGAATGCTTAAAACAGACATATAGTGATGGTCCAGCGGTCCAGAGAGATGCCTGCCCCTCAGGTAGGTGGAGGTCATTTAGTAGGGTTCAGGGAGGGACTGCACCTGCATTTACATGCATTACGGATATGCGCTCTGGGACAGGCACACTGCCAGGAATTTTGGGCTCCATAAAAAGATATGATACTTGGCCTCTTAAAAAATATATTGATGGCATTTACATTATCCAGCCCCTCAAATCCATACATTTTGAGCCCTATCCAACCTGAGGGCCCCCTGAATGATTACCACTTTACACCGCATTGACGGTGTCCCTGGTCTGGGATGCAGTATAGTCAGAGATACAAATGGAAGGTGTGACCGGGTTGGTTTTGGTTTTTCAGTTGTTTCAATGAGACCTTTGGCAATATTTAAATCATTTTCTAATCGGTGCATATGTTACTTTAAGAGAGTGGAAATAAGTGTCTAACCAGGAGACTGATTTCATTCAGATTTAGGCCAACATTCTTCAGTAAAAGTGTGTGTGGTCACAGACCAGCCATTAAATATACTGCCTTTTCTGGTGTGTAGTTACTTATGGTATATAAGACACAGCAATTCACTCCCAAAGGGAGCTCCAAGTCAGCCTGTGATGTATGACCACATTCAAACATTTCATATCACTCATAACTGGGTTTCCTGAAATACATCTCCATCAAAAAATTCACTCATCCATCAAAAACATGGATTTAAGACTGGAGGACTGCATTAACATTGTGAACAAGCTTGTGCAACCACGCAGACATGATGGTGTAAGTTGCTGGGAAGTATTCAGTAAACAGGCATTTCCTTCTAAAGCAAGACATTTCCTTTGAAAAACAAAGTTGGCGGGAACAGCTGTAAATGTGGTTACAGTTCGCGAAATATATCTACAAAAACACAGCAGAACTGAATATTTGTCTTTCTTGCCACATTTAAAGCCATCCCCTGACAGAGAGCATTCATCAAACATATAAAGGAATAGTTCATGTTAGAGCAGTACTATCATCTACACCAGTGCAGCAGGTGTTTGCTGGAATTGTGTTTTTTTATGATGAAAACGGCTATTCTTTTTACATATAGGCAGAACAAACACAAGGAAAGTATTTTGCAATAAGGCTACTGCATATTTTGTCCAGAATACCTGTGGTGGCCATTTTTAAAAAATTTTATTTCAAAATGCCGACCCTATCAATGAATAACGTCATCAAGAGTCCCAGGATGACTGTCTAAAACTGACTCTCTGCTGATAATGAAGAGGTCCTGCACTACACTGGCACCGTGCCCATCACCCTCACTGTGAAACATGGTACCATTATTTTGGAGTTTAGTGTGGTGTGGTGGCCTTCCTGTCTGGATGCCAAGACCCTTAGATTTAATCAGTTATGCTGCAGTGTTTAACCAGTCACGCACTGCTGCCTAACTGCACTGAATCAACTCACTTGTGCCACTGCAGCACAGCTGGAAGACGACACACCTCGAAGAAAAGTGGAAGTAGTAATCTGCTCAGCACTCAGGCATGCAGAAAAGACTGAAAGCCCAGAACAGAGCTTAACTGTTCAAGTTACTCAGGATGCTGAGTCTCTTCCCACACAATGCTTTACAAACTTTGATTCTACAACAGCATCCTACATTTTCTACAATATCTATATTTCCTTTGAAATGTTTAAGTGGATTTATCTTCAGAGCATCAAAAATAATCATGTATGATTATGCACAAATTGCAAAGACATGCTATCCAATTTCTTTGTTGGGGGACAGGTGGTACAACAGGATTTGAGCAAGCTCAATATCTTGCAGTCAACAAGGACTGAAAGAATGAATAATTCAAATAAGAGAAGGATGCATGTTCCTTGGACTGCAACTATTTACCCTATAGTCCATACAATAATACAGCAGAAGATGAATCACAGAAGTGTACTTGCTGTGACATAAGGTGAGGTAATGCAATGTAAATCACACCATATGGATGACCTAAACCAACCTCCCAATCATAATTGGCTAATTACATATACTATATGGCCTAAAGTACCTGGACACCCCTTGGTCTGGGGCTGTTTTTCATGGTTTGGGCTAGGACCCTTATTTACAGTGAAGGCAACTCTTAATGCTACAGCATACAATCACATTTTATATGATTCTGTGCTTCCCCAACAGTTTGGGAAAGGCCCTTTCCTGTGACTGGCCTGCACAGAGCCCTGACCTCAACCACATCCAACACCTTTGGGATCAATTGGAAAGCTAACCTCGAGCCAGGCCTAATCAACCAATCAATGCCCAACCTCACTAATGCTCTTCAGGCTGAATGGAAGAAAATACCTGCAGCAATACTCCAACATAGTTTAAAGCCTTCCCAGATGAGTGGAGGTTGTTACAGCAGCAAAGGTTGGACCAACTCTATATTAATGCCCATAATTTTGGATGAGATGTTGGATGTCAGGTGTCCACATACTCTTGGCCATGTAGTGTAGTCCAAATGTGGTCCTTTAATGTGTAAGCTCTGCAGCCCTGCCTGTTTTTGTGGCAAACGCCTTTACAGACGAAGCCACTAAGCACAATTTTGTGAAGTGTTCATTTCCCTTAAGCTATGCATGCATTTCTACAAGCCTGCAACTTTTTGAGGCTAATTCATTCTTAATGCTAATTCATTCATGAAGAGTGTCAGTCCTCACCCCATAGCTCAGGACCAGATGTCTGAACAGTACAGGAGCAACTCTAAAATTTCCTGAAGACTTACTTTAAACTGATCTTGTGTGAACCCAAACTCCAAAGTGTAACTCCATTCCTGCCACTGCTTCTCAACTCCATGTTAACTGTTACAGCATGTGATGAAAGGCAAAGGTCAGAGGAAATGCAGTTTATTTACAGCCCTGACAGGGAGACGGTGGTGTCCCGTCAGTGGGAAGCATGAGATGAGAAACTGTGCAGTGTTGCAGACGAACAGAGGCAGGATTCTCCCATTCCTGGTGAAAGGGAGGAGCAGAGTTCATCAGGACAGCTATGTGACAGGTCACTTCCTCCCCCTAAAAACATCCAAGCTCACTCCACAGGCAGGACCTGGTGTCAGGGCTGGCAGCTCTACTAAATCTCTTCTTTTATGCCACTTCTTTCTTCTATCTCTCCCTTATTTTGTCTTATTTTTTCCATTTCCATTTAATTTTTCTGACAGAAGGCACCAACAGTGAAAGTGTTTTGTTTAATATACCAAGAATTTACAAATCTGCCTCGTGGGGTACCAATTATTTAATGTCTAAAATCAAAATCCCAGAGGGTTAACTGCAAAATACCTGAATGAAAACAAGAATAATTGAGACTGATACTAAACTCCAATTTGATTGGATACATAAAAAATAATAACTGTGAGGTAAACTGCGGATCATTTGCCGCACAGTTATTGAGAGCAGCTGTGCATGGCCAGTAAACGAACACTGTGGCAGAAAGAGATGACCCGAAGGGCTCTGGAGGGGGCTCTACAGCGTTCCTGGGGCTCACCCCAGCTAAGCACCAACAAACACAGAGGACAGGAACTCAAATTAAAATGTCAAAGAGCCACACTGGGGGGGGGGGAGGGGCCGGCACACAGCCAAGATCACAAGGTGCTGTGGGAAACCCAACTTTCCCATTTTGTATATAGGTTTAAACTTGGCGCACAGTAAATAAAACACAGAGCGTATAAATAAACACACTTAAGTCAGTGTAGCAACATGTACCTCACGTGCGTGAGGTTTGTGATTGTTTCCAGAATCACATCCTTTTACTCAACGCGCCCTGCCCATGCTCAGCATTGGGGCTGGAATCCCTGCTGTCTCAGAGCTCATAAACACAGCTATGAAATCAGGTTAGCAAACAAGGTCTATTTCAGGGAAAAAACAATTACATCATATGAAATAAGCCAGCCCTGTCACAGCTTGCAATGGTACAGTAATAATTTTGCCGCAGATTAGTTTTAATGAATTGCTGGTGATTTGAATACAGAATTAAATGGAAGGGTTGAACCGGAATTAAATGCTAAAACAAGTTTAAAAACCTTTGCTGAACATGTTCTAATTCTGCGTAGGGAAATGCACTGCGGTGCTATGAAGGGAACCAACAACAGTTTTGCTCTTCCTTCAGGAAATGGGTATTCAGGCCAGGGAATGAAGAGCAGATGTTTCTGTAGCCAATTGTCTGCGTGCTTTGGCCTTCTATGATAATTTATGGCAGCATCTCATTGCTACTGTGGGACATGCCCTGACCTGTGCAAATCCCTGGACTGGGAAATAAATCCAATTGGATTCCACACTCTTCATAGCATTCCTCACAGAATTTCCAGCCATGGCAGTGTGGTCTGGGCCTGGGCTGTGATTCAGGGCATGGGGGGGAGGTGGGCTAGGAACATCCCATCAGGGTCCAGAATAAGGATATCAGTGTCTCAGCTGGGGGGCAGGTCCCCCCAGCCATCCCACCCCTCTCGGCTGGAAGCACTATCGCTGGCAGACACAGTGTGCCCTCCACACACTGTACCTCCACCTCTCTCTCCTCTCTTCCTTTTTACTCTGAAGTCTCACAGCAGGAGAGAACTGCGTGGTCACATGCTCTCCCTCCAAAAGCGGGATACACAGAAACCACCCAAGCAATAAATCTGATTCTTCAAATATTAAAATCGGAGAATGTGTGACGTAAATACAAGTGCTTATCTCAATTAAATCTTAATATCACATTCCCTCTGAAATATGAATCTTAATATTCTCATAATAATCCCTTAATATTCCAGGGAAATATACTGACAAGGACCAGAAAACAAATTAAGGGAGGAGATGCAAACTAAGCTATGATTTATTGCCATGACGAAAGTACAAATGCAAAAAAAAAAAAACTGAACACGCAAAAGGGCCCTAGAAAGATCTGTCGAGATTTGAAACTGTGCCGTGAGGCGACAGTGCTACCCTCTGCACCACCATGCCGCCTCAAAACACCCAGAAGAAGGATCCATCATCGATGCAATGATTCCAGATCTCAAATGTTCCTATTAGCCAACCTTCTGTTGCTCACATTTAAAATGGTATTAACCGCTGTGTTATGCTGACCTCTGCTGGTGGCAATTACAGCAGAGGGGCACACAACACCGTGCATCCCTTGCATCATTTAAAATTCCAATGTGATGTGTCCTGGGAGTGATAAGAAGAATTTTACATGCATCGATGTCCAACAGGTATTCCCTGGAACACCATGAAAAGCAAAAAGGAACGTTCTTTTCAAGCCAGCAAGAAAAGCCATTGCACCATTTATGGACTACACGCATTGTGAGACAGTGATTTATGAAGACGATAAAAGAGAGCACCAGTGCTAAATGGGGGAGAAATTATACTTTCCTGGGGAGGAGCGAGGCAAACGGGATGTGGGCCTACCTGACACCTCCCGGCTACGCAGACGGACGTCCCGTTCTGACCGCACGGAGTCCCATCGATGACCTTCTCCGACTGCTGCACGTAGAAACGGAAGCCGACAGCCCGGCAGTTGAGCTGGCACTGCAGGTCACCCTGGACTGTATTGACAAAGGTGCTGTTACCAATTGAAATCTGCAAATTATCTGATGCCTCTTCCATTTCATAGTATCTCATATACACCACAAGTGGGCAGTATTGCGCATTGTCTAATTAAATCCACTCAGGTGAGATGATGCACTGGTAATGAGTACAGATTTGAGGCAGAACACCATTAGGGCATACAAACAAAATAATAAGGACAATGCGGTTGTATGGGGTGTATTCAACCTAACCAATGTGACTTTTTGTCTTTTAGTAACACATTTAATAATGTATGATGTCATTTTTCTCATACACTGTACCTACAATAGCCTATACGATTACTATTTAAGTTCATTTAGTTATGTATTGGGAATACTGTAATGCTTGTTTGAAATTTTTGCTCCAATTTAGGGTAAGGCAGTTATATGGACCCTCTGTTCTAAATACAAGCGGCTTGAGTGGAATTCTCTGAGTATAATCAAGTAGCAAATCTGTCACAAAAAACTAGGCTTCATTTGCTACAGAAACTGTGGTCAGATATTCAGCAATCTCCATCATATATATCTAAAATGTGGGATAATAATGAGGGATAGTGCCCAGAAAAGTCCCTGCGGTAGTTAACACTCACTTAACGTGTTTATTAGTACAACCCCATCACTTTCTCTATGGTGGTGAATAGGAGTGCAGGGGCAAGCGGTCCTTTTCAGAACTAACTCTCTGAGCCCTCACAGCGGGCGTCTCCCTGTGGCCACCACTCTCACTGAGCTGCAGCCCCCCAACCCCCAATATCAATATACTGTCTAAGTTTGAATTTACTCCCTACATTCCTGTTTGTATTTATCACCATACTGTAGTAACAGCCTGCCAAGGATGTCGAGGATAGTCATAACCCTGGGGGCCTGGGAAGATGTGCGTGCGACAAGTGGGCACATAATTTGGCGTGTCCATCATAGTGAAATGAAGTTACAGAGCAGAAGGGTCAGAGTGGAATGGAGATTACCTGTCAGCACAAAAGGATACCCAATTTCCCTACTGTGGTTTTTCCCAAAAGGCTGTCCTGTCCTTGACTAATTCAGACATCCCCATCCCCCCTCCATTTGTGTCCACTTAAACAAAATCTACCAAAAATGACAAACATGTCCAATGTGGCACATTAAATGTGTTGTTTTCTTTGTGGGTGAAATGAGGCACCCATCAAGTGTGTGATATCAAGGAAACCTGTTGCAACAAAAGCTGAAATTAATTTAGAATCAGCTCAATAGACTTTTAAGAATGCGGGAGAACAGGCAAAATCAGGCAACGTCATCATGTCGTTACATCTCACTTCACAGTTCAGCCCCTGAGATGGAAAATGGTCAGTGCTTCAAAGCACGAGGGAAATGTAACTCAATTCTCACCTTCGTTGAAAGGCTCCCAGTTGTACAGCCGACCCATGAAGGGGACACTGTTGTAAGAGGAACACTGTGCCGCTCTGATCTGTGGGCTGGCTGGGGGACAAGACTGCACGCACACGCACACACACACACACACACACACACACACACATATACACGCACACGCACACACACACACACAGACATGCACACACACACACACATATACACGCACACACACACACACACACATATGTATACACACAAAATATAGAATTTTATGAGTGAGCTGGCTGGTGGCTGTTCAATACTTTCACAGTGTTATACACATCTGTTTACTGCTACTTACTCCCATTAGTTTCTACAGGGTCAGCACCCCAAATTCTCTACAACAGCACCTGAATGACTGCTAAATGTACTAAAGTAAAGTAAAACTGTTATGTTTGAACCTGTTCTTAGTTGTGTGTACCAAAAACAAAAAATCTCATCACTAGCTTTAAATATGCCACATTTAAGGTCAAAAAAGTTTGAAGTATGAAAGTTTTATACTAGTTATGCTTTTTCCACATCTTTGGAAAAGCATGAGGGGGTACTTTAAAAAGAGTGTCAGGGATAATTTATAGCCCAGGTCAAATAATGCTTGATAGTGTGTGCGCAGGTAAGTACGAGTGCGAGTGGCTCCTGACAGTGACTGAGTGGGAGAGATGACCCTGGGAAGGGTGACCTCTGTCTCTCAGTAATCTGAAAAGCGCAGGGATAACAGGAAGGCTGCATTCTTCCCCCAGGACAATTCCTGCCTTTACTGCTGCTGCCATGGACAGGGCATCTTCACAGCATCTTAGTATCTCCACATCAGCCTACTGGCCCTCTACACGCCCCTACTGCTGCAAACAGACACCTCTCCTTCCCAAACCACTCCCACACTTTAACAATGAGACACAGTGGGGCGATTACCACCCTGTGTACAGTGCTGTATATTACATTAGCTATGTACACCATGCATATCCAAGTTCAAGGAGCGATTTGACAAGATTGCAATTAGCCTTATAACAAACTGCCTATGTAAAAAAAAAAAAAAAAAAAGTGTTGAGGGGCCAATGTTGAAACAGTAAAAAAAAGGAAAAAAAGTGAACATAAAGGAGAATCAGACTGATTTACAAGCTCGGATGCCTCAAAGGGGCAGGAAAGTATGTGTAGAACAGGGCTTACATTAGTGTTGCACATCATCAACTGCTTTAGGGCCCCTATGCAGGCGGGGCCGAGCTGCGCAGGGGAGGCCCGGCCGCTGGAGCGCGGCTCTTTCTGGGCGGTGTGGACCGGGCCGGGCTGGTGCAGGAAGGGCCTGGCCGGGGCTGTCCGTGACTGGGACTCGTGGTGCGCGTGACGGACGCCGTCGTAGCCGTAGCGACGGCTGCGCTGCCTGGAGACGTGCCACTGGCTCCTGCGCTGGGCCTGGGAGCTCGGCGGAGATGGCTGAGATTCCCCCCTCTCCGGGCCAGGGTCCGTCTGCAGCGGCACGACGTACGGCATCTTCCCGTAGCCGTACATCCCCGGGGCGATGCGCTTCTCCCCCGCACCCCTGGAGACCGACACGCACAGTCTCATTAGTACAGGAAATGCTGCCCGTAAATGCACTTCAGAGTTAGTAATGACCGAGTGGAAAAAAGAAAACATATCCAACTTTCATATTGCTCATTTTTGTGCTGAGCTGTCTATTGCCAAGTTTGGCAAATGGAACAGATTTGGAACTGCTGATTGATAATTTTCTGTATGTACTGACTCAATGTGATCACCCATGTGTCCCTTGTTGTTTCATCCTCTGAAAATGCACTGTTTTACACATAGTTTTTTAAAATCAATGTTTGTATCTATTGTATGATATACCATGTCAGTGTTGTAAATTATTGTCTCACATGAACAATGACACCTTTAATCAACAGTCAAACGCTGCCAATTTACAGTCACTCAAAAATCACAGGCTACAGAACAGACAAGGCAGACTGGAGTTTATTTCTAAGTGACCGAATGCGAGTTTGGCCATTGAGACACATGTTGGCAGGGCTTTGGGGTACAGTACCTGTGTGCAGAGGAAGGAAACCCCTGCGGGTGCGTGCCGTTGGGGTGCTGGCGGTGGAGAGACACGAAGGGGCGCAGGGCGGACACCACACGGCCAGGGAGCTGAGGCGCAGCCGCAGCGCCGACCGGCCGGGACGGCTGGGGAACCGGGGGGGTGCGAGGCGGCAGGCACGAGCGGGACCGTTCCTGCACCCCTCCCCGACAGGAACGGGAGCATGCCGCCCAGGGGCCCCAGGGCCCCCAGGAGCCCAGCACTCTCCCCGCCTCGCCTGCAGGGCCCCGTTGGTGTTCTATACCCACAGGGACCTATGCAGAAACACAGAAGTGAGAGTTAGTGCCACTGTGCAAACGCTATACTACACTATTGGACTCGATTCAGCCAACATTTCGCTTAAATCTTTAATTGCAGTAAATGGCGTGACGTGTGGGCACACTGGGCGTGGCTAATGAATGTTGGTATTTTCGTGACCAGAGGCAAGCAGCGTACAGCTCATAATGCACTGTACACATGGAAAATGGGCTGGATTATACTGGATATATTATCAGTGGATGCAGTACAGCTGGATTATTTCATAGCCAATCAGATGGCCTCTTTTAATTTCCTTTACCTTTTTGTAAATGATTTTTTTCTTTTTATACAAAGCATCTCAGCAAGTTTTGCCAGGCACAGTCAGCACTGAAAAGTGAGAGAGAGCTGGTGCTCTATCTGGAAGCTACACTTGGGACCCCCTACTTCTTTAAAACAAGTCAACATTACATAATACTCTAATTAAACAAAGAACATGCCTTGTTGCACATTCACTAAATTCAAATAAGTTGCATCTGGCTGTAACTGCACCTGAGTGTATTGATTATCTTTACTGTCAACCAACTCTCACCACTCCACTCCAGTGGGTTTGTGAGTATTCACCCTTTGCAAATGAACAAGTAGTAAAAATGCACAGTGGGAAAAGACTTTAAAAACAACTGTAAGAGAATTCATGAGATGGGCGGGCCTAACCCACAACTTATCTCCTTCTCTTAGGGCATGAAGCCTGCTTACTCCCAGTGCTCTTAATCATGCCACCTCCGAAGAGACTTCGTAACTGTACCCCACTGTCTTCTTCAGGGTCAGGTGTGGGTCACATAGCCTGACTGGGAGGTGCTTCTACAGCTGACAGACAGCGACTGTCCAGACGGAACGGACTACCCAGAACGGCCCCTTCTGGACCAGCGAGCTTGGAATCTCCCACAGTACCCCCACTCATCACCCCTTCTCTCTTGTGTATTCATCGCTCAGGGGGCCGGGGGAGGGAAGGGACAACATGACAGCTGGCATCACCTTTATGTGTACCCCTCTGCTCTTCAAAGGCTCAGTCGCCACTGCCCTTAAACTCCCATTAGCCCCAGGGGCCCAAACTTTTTCCAATCAGATTTCCAGAACACTTTTTTTCAGAATAATAGGTTTAGAATCTCTAGGTTTAGAATAGTTTTTTGTCCAATTTGTTTTAAACAAAAAAACTTTTACAAACTTACTAATGATTCTCATTTTCCATTAATCTCACACAGCACACCCTAACTGGCACCTGCCCCTGGAGCTGTAAACTCACGTGGGAGGTCTGTACTTCACCACAAAATATGCACAAGCACCAGTCTGAACTTCATGAACACCCCTATGAATACAAAGGAATAAATGGGGTCCCAAACACTAGTTAAAAACCTGTTTTTTGCAAAGGGCTGGGTTTTAACTAGTTAAAAATCCCCAGGCTCAATGCTACATCTTGTAGTTTTATATCTCCCTCCTCACCTTTCTGGTAGGATGACAGCCCAGAAGGTTTGACTCGAGCAACAGTAAAACCATGGAAATTCTGCGGAACAAACAAACGATATCCAATCATTTTCAGAAATAAAACAGTGAGCCTCATTAATTTCCCCCTGTCATCTTCATGCATTGCTCAATTGTTTATTTAGAAGAAAAACAATACAACAGAAACAACACAAAATACATTGTACTCATATTTGTGGACTGCAACCATATGTATAATTTGTAGCCAATTAGGAATATGGAGATACTCTTCAACATTTTGAAGGAAAGGAATAACCACCCCCCCCCCCCCCCAAACACACACATACACACACACACACACAAGAGGAGACCTCTGATGCATTAGCCCCTCCCTGCCCACTAAGCATACCCTAGGCCACTGGCCATGGCAACAACACTGACCTACAGCAATAGACAATGCAGATGTAAAAATTCCTGAAGGTTCCTGAAGGTAATAGATTGCCTCTTACCGCAGTATTTGTGCAGAAAATCCTATCATAGCTTTCCTATAAAATGGAATAAAGACAAAAAGTGAATTGTTAAACTGTAAAACAAATAATAATAATTTCTCAAATAGAAAATAGCGATAATGCTTTTACAGTCTTCCCCAGGGTCACACGTGCTCACTGAATTCATGAAAATGGCAATTTTCTTAGAGGTATTTATCCACAACTCATTTTTAAAAATTCTCTGCAAATTTGAAAATTTGAAATGTCCAGCTGTGTATTTCAATCAATTTTTAATCTCATCCACCAGAACAGGTGAGCAGAGAGGAGATTTTCTTAGGCAGTGAAGTAGATGCCATCCTTCCCCTCTGGGAGATGCTATATTAGATCATTTGAAATAAAGAGAGAATATGAAGTTACATATTGCTGTGTTTAATCAAAACATGTATACATTTTAACTACATCAGCCACATGTGAATGAAGGCGAAAACCGTACAACAGTTAATGAATTTAAATAACTTAAGCTCAGAGTCTGTATTGTAAATGCACTAAAATGCAGAAGACATAGTTTGAATAGGAAATACAATATACATTACATCTGTACATATTCAGAATGTTTATTTCAGTTAATTCAGTTCATAACATTTCCAGTAAAATTGTCAATGGGCCCCCACAGGGGACTGGCAGGGCCACTGCACAAATCTGACATGTGCACTGGTGTCTTCCTGGCCGGCCTGTCACTGTTCTCATTAGCCCCCGCACAAAGGCTCTACTCATGAGGAAAATGGTCTGGCATCGCCCACTTGACCTCACTTGATGACTTATGACCCCCTAATTGTGATGAGTACCCTTATGCTTCAATGCTAGTCCACCTTGGAGCTGTGGACAGGACACATTCTGTGATCAAGCTTACTGTCTCCTAGGGAGGCATACTTTTGTGAAACACACGCACACAGAAAACCATTTCTACAAACAGAGACTTTCCATTAAGGAGAGATAAATTAAATTGTGCCTGGTGCTTTGCACAGCCTGCACAAAGGTTTATGATTTAAACTGTTGTCATCTTGTTATCTGAGAAAATGTTATTACAAGATGTACAAAAAAGATACAGAACAGAATGCCTACGCCCTTCCCCTGAAGCATGCTGGGATAAGCATGAATGAGTGTTGCATGTGGGAATGGAAGTGAATGAACAGTGTAGTTCCTGAGGTGTGAAATTAACATATGATTGATGCATTCATAAAACTCATGAATATACATCAGATGAACAAAGGCTTGTAATGTACTAACACTAGAGTTCTCTGAAATCTCTTAGCTTGTGGCAATGCTGAAAAGATTTCCTAGGTAGGGAAACCTTCATGCAGGATGCAGCATGTGTTGTGGCAGAAATTGTATGCATTTCATGGAATGTAATGTAAGCATCTGTGACAGTAAGTAAGTAAACTTTATTTATATAGCACTTTTCAAGGACATGGTCCACAAAGTGCTTCACAAAGTGCAAATAAAAGCAGAAAATGTATACACACACACACATACAGACAGCTGAGATTTACAGAGGCCAAAAATGCACTTGTACAGTTCAAAACTGAACACAACTGCTACAGTAATTATCATGATCAGATTGGAAGTAGGCCTATCAACTTTTCACACTTTGGACATTAGCCTAGCATCTTTCAGTCACTATGCACGATGTTTTTTCTCTCTTTAAAAAAAAAAAAACTAAAACTTAACGTTTTATCATCCTTGCAACTTGGAAAATCATATTCTCCACGAAGAAGCCGTTACTGCAAGTCTACGGCCAAATACATCATTATAATCATCGCATAGATACCCTTATATACTGACAAGTGAACAAGTGGCAGTAGGGATTAACACGCCGAAAATGAATTCCTGTAGACAGGCAAGAAGAGCTGATGTTTTCTGAATAAATTCGGAAGCATCGAATCGCGCTAAAGGTAACGAGTGACTTATAATTCAAAACCAATGACCTTTAAAAATGTAGGCCTATATATTTTTTTTTAATAAAAAAAGAAAAGAAAAAAAAAAACATTCAAACGTACAGAAATACCCAAGCGCCAGGCAGGGATCTTCAAGAGGGATTGCTTAATTTCCTTAAGGTGAAGTCTAGATGTCATTCGATTTTTGAACGAATTACATGTAATCGTTACTTAAGGGCATATTTTAAAACTAGATTAAATAGATAAATACATTTAACCACATTAATGCAGGCGGGGCCGAGCTGCGCAGGGGAG
The DNA here is from genome assembly GCF_013347855.1 of Anguilla anguilla. NCBI lineage: Eukaryota > Metazoa > Chordata > Actinopteri > Anguilliformes > Anguillidae > Anguilla > Anguilla anguilla. The sequence continues at coordinate 26,249,635 of NC_049216.1, read as the reverse complement.
GACTGGTCTGTGGTTAACCACATTTAACCACAGACCAGTCCGAACTTCCAACGCAAGAATACACTAATAGATAATAATCCCAATAAATAAATTATTATTTTTAATTCCAAGCTTTGACTCCATATAATACGAACACCAAAAGTTTAATACTTGGAATCTTAAAGGACTACTCATTGTCTATGCCTAAAATAATACGAATTATTTCATCTTCTTCTTTTATTATAATTATTTCCAATTAATCTAATATTTCAATAATAAGATGTTTAAGAACATTCCGAATTTTGACAAAAAATAAAAACATTCTAAGCGAGACGTGCATGAGAATATTACCTTGTTACTTGTACAACTGTGAGTGAGCTGTGGTCCTCTCAAATCTGGTCTTCGTTTTCAGCACACCAAATGGCAGAACGGTGACTTGAAAAGTGTGAAGTAACGTGCAGGACAACATTTATTTAAAAATCCGACAAGGAGCAACCAGTTCTCGTGTTAAATATTAAATCCGACAGCAAAGCAAAATAACATACTCCGATATTTTTCAGATTCCACAATAAGCATTTGTCATCGTAGTTGTAGGGTATCCCTCCCCTCTGGTGCTCTCGGTCACCCGCATTGTGGCTAGTACTTTCTTCAGCGCATCAAACGTACGTGTTGAGGCAAAATAACTTTCTGCGCCCCCTGTCGCTGCTTTCGTCCTATAAAATCGCTGCTGTGGAGAGTATGTGAAGGTCAGGGTTTCGAATTTCTCAACAAAACATCTGTGACACTCACGATTATATTGAAGTGTGATCAAGTCTGTCTTTTCGGATATACAGTACCCTGAAAAAGTATTTGTCCCCTTCTTGATTTCCTCCATTACTGCATAAAACACATAAAAATAAAAAAAAATAAAAAAGTATTAGTAAATATCCTTTTGACACTGTAAGCATTAGAGTCATGCCTGATACAATTGCTTTGATTTACAGAAAACCAAAATATTGCAATAAAAGATTACGTAGAAACACTGAGAGCTCCAAATTATTTCAGAAGCCTGGTCAAGAGGGGTCACCATTATACAAGTCTTACAGTGTCTCATACTCCCTCAGACAGTATGAGCATAAGGGAGCTGAGCTAGGCAATATTTGGCACATCTGATCCTTTTCATAGTCAACCTCTGTTTATACATTCAGCTTGAGCAACTGAAACGCTGAACCACCATTCCCAGAAGAGGATGTGCAGGATGTAACATGGGTGCTGGTCACCTCTACCCTGACCGCAGAACCTTTTATGGGCAGTATTTGGATAATGTTACAGATAGCAGTGCCAAATGCTTGTAATGTAAATGTAACGCAATGCAATCTATTACACTGAATTGAATTTAGTGGGATGACGCATTTTAGAGATTTGAATGTCAGGGAAAAAGAAAAAAATTGACATTTAAAGATATCACATTTAGGCTAGGTGGAATTTACGTTCTCTATTACACACACGTTCAGGAAAGCTGTACCCATGACAACACTGGGGTTGGGGTAGCATTAGTTAAACAAGCTAGAACAACCACTGCAGTTCTTTTGCAAAAAAATATGTGCAGCTATCTTCATGGTTCGTGATACAAGCTGTGTGTGCATGCATATTGTACAGCAAGTGTTTAAAACACCCAGAACCTGAATAGAGGGCTGAACAACCATTGCAGCCACACAGCAATGGGAAGCCCTCTTACTGACCCAGTCAGTACTCCTGCCAGAGCACAGCCACACTAAGTCCTGGGCCAGCTTCATGGTACAGTTTTCCACACTCTATAAGACTGAGACCGATGTCACGTGAATGTCTCTTTCTGCGAGTGATAGGGGGGAAAAAACCCCTGCTCTATTAACTAAAAGAAAGGTTTTGTGAAGGGCCACGGTGTTTTGTTGTCCTTGGCTTGTGGAAGAGCCTAAATTGACTCGATAAATGAAGTCTGTGCTTGGTTGAGCAGGCATCAAATGGCTTGCTCTATAGCATGTATGGGGGCTAAAGTGAAACCTTTTGTATTTTTCTTTTGAGGTTTAGGAACCTTGACCCTGGAGGTGCTGGAAATTAAATACACCTTTGGCACGTTTTAGGAAGTCCTAATGAATTACAGTTCTGGATAGCCCATTCAAGCCACACAGCAAGCATTTGTGACGGATTACTGGGACAGAATTTCATTGGACTCATAAATGAAGCCATATGCACCAGTGTTAAGTTTAACAGTACATTTTCAAGTCATTCTATGCACAGGACTGAACTAAATTATGTGAAAATAGTACTTTTGCAAATGCTGAGACCAAAATAATGGCATGTCCTAGTCCTCTAACTGCTTTAAACTACAACTTTAGGTAAACTACAGCCCAGCAAATGCATTGTTTGTCATTACTTTATGCACCATGTCTAGATTATTTCTTGACAGCACTGAATATAGTGGACAAACAGTGTGTAACGCTTCCTAATTGTGATGTATCCTTGCACAAAAAATCAATCAAAGTAAAAGAAACGGTACCAGTCTAGTGCAAAATAACCCTTTCTGGGCCAATATGCCAGAATAAAAAATAATAAAAAACTAAAAAGATTATCATGAAACTACAGCATAACCTAACCCAGTCTTTCTCCGCCTGCTAATACATATTAAATTTGGGTTCTCATTAAAGTTTTGGACAGAATACAATAATGAAATTATTTACAATCACTGCACAATATATATTTTTAGCATACTATATTAATACTAATATAAAGCTATTTACGAATTCTTCTAAATGTTATTATTATGTGCTGCCTGTAAACTAAATAAAAGGAATGGTCTCTACTGTATTTGACATACTATATATGTAAACATTTACATAATATATGTACAAGTGGAGTTTAGCAAACCAGAACAAAATGATACATCTGGCTTTATTTCCTGTTCAGCATGTCTGTGGGGGAGGGAATCACTTAAACGGTTTATGGCTTATTTGAGCTACAAAATTTCAGAAATCAGCCTCTTTTTGTCATTGTGACAGACTGCATTTTGTTGTCAGTGGGAAACGGATCTTAAAATGTTCCAGAGAACTGCCGGCAAGAATAGCGGTTATTGGGTTAATTGCAGTAATTCCTTATACTTATCAAGCAATTTACAATTTGAGCGTTTTTTTTTGGAAAAATCAATATATTGAGGACACAGGAGAATTTGGGGACTGGATATGAAAGAACAGCTATAAGCACCAAGTCTGGTTGTCAGTTTCAGTTATTCCTAATGCAGCATCAAAGCCATGGTCTCGTGTGGAAACATACATGCCAGTGATAGTACATCGAAGTAAAGTACTAAACTGGGGATTACTTTTTTAACAGTGTATTTTAAAATAAATATATATGTTCAAATTTCTACCTTACTAAGCAATTCCCTTGATGTGAACCAAGTCATAAAAAAGAGATGATCACAGTTAATTGGATTAGATCATCAGTGGAATACATTTTAATTTATTTATTCTCTGATAGGCAACTGTAGCGTGCCACAACTGATCAATGGCCAAAAGCTCAATGATGACCTGGCAAAGGTGCTCTGCCTGCCCCCCTCCCCATTCACAAAATTGTGTTCTCCATAATCACAGTGTCCAAGGCCATGTGAGTTCAGCTAGCAATACAGGAGGACTGTACTGAGGACACTAGCGAGAAATAAGGGCTGGGGTTGCATATCATCAGACCAGCTGGAATTTATGATTTAGGTGGCCCTAAACAAAAATGAACCGAGGGCAACTGGAGAGTGCTGGGAAGAACAGGCAGGATCCATTGTCATTAGCGGGCAGGAAATACTAGTATAAACACTGGAAATGAGTCCCCGGGGAACCCCGCACATGCACATTACATCTCTGTCCTGCAGCTGATCATTTGCTAGCTCAGACTGTGCTAGGTCTGGACCAGAAAGACATACAGCACTAGTCCTTCATTTGTACTATATAGACTGACTATATTGAGTTTTACATAGTCACTGGCTCTCAGGCACGTGCACCAGCTACAGGTCCCCTGCAGGGTGTCACAAATCATAAATGGTATAGCTGGTAATTCAGAACCGGGAGAAAAGAGGGAAAATAACTGGAACAGGGGAAAAAAACATTCAAAAACCGTAATTTGGGGGTGTTTAACAAAAATCTCCATTGTTGACCATGTGTTCACTTAAAGGAGATTTGCACCCTCTTTTGCACAGTTGTCTGGAAGCAGTTAAATTTAATGTTTATATCACTCTACACCCAGTTATTCATGCTGAGACACCCTATCAGCAGTCATCTTCTTGCATTTTTTTATGTCTCTCAGAGGCCAGTGATTTCCATGTAAAGACATGGCAAGAACAGCAGACAACATAGAGGGACAGTCATCTGTTTAGGGTGCTGCTCCCTAGAGGGGGGGAGTGGGAATGCAGGGAGCAGGGGAGGCTGGTATGCTACAGTTCTCTATCCAAATCATTCAGGATCATTTATGCACATTTTGTATTGTGCATAAATGTTTATATTGTTATCCCTGTTCCTTTTTACTCTTGAAGTATAACTTCTCCACTGATTGAAAATTTCTCCTAAATAAATAAATAAATAAACACATTCACATTTGGTCCTAATATATGAAAATGTAGTCTTGTCAAAGTTGTGTTAGATATAGTTCTGGTTAAATTACACATGCACATAATATTTTTGAATATGAATATTCTAAGGAGTCACTTACATAATTATGCTGGCAGTACGTCTCGTCTTTCCAAATCTGTTGATAAAAAAAATCACAACTAAAAGCTTTTACAAGCATACCTATTATTAAGGAAAATATTTAAACTGCTGTTGACAGCTATTTCCAATGATACTCTAAAATTACTGGCTGGAAAAGAGAAATTTATTTGGCTCTGTCATTACAATATATAATACACTTGGAAATTCACCTCTTGAAAAAGCTAAAATATTGCGCATTATCTTGAAGGTCGAAGAACAAGAGAGCATTTCCTAACAGCTCCTACCGTCAGTAACACCACCACCTGCTACTGTAAAAAGACCTCCATCCCCTTCAGATGGAGGGAAGCAAGATGGGCAGAGGGAAGGAGCAAGGGACTGTTTCTCAATAACCAATTTCATTATTTCAACTTAGTGGCTGATTAATTAAATTGCAATAATTGTTCAGTAGAGCTGAAAAACACCATGGCATATTGAAACAGTATGTTCTCTGAAAATAAAAATAGACTTTAACAGGTAGGTACCAGGAGTTATAGCACATGTGGTTCAATTTTGAAACAGAAATAAGAATGGGTAATTTACAATGAAATCACTCAGGATGACTTATGAACACTTCTATTATTCTCTACTCTACTGGTATTTTGTCTGAACAGAAGGGGGCTTAATGGGTTTTGACTGAAGCCTTTAAAATCTTTAAAGGGATTAATAAGGTTGAACACAGAGGCACTTTCAAGCTGAGTTCTGTCAGCAGAACAAGAGGGCGCAGGTGGAAATGAGTATAAAGTAAATTTCACAGTGACACACTGGTACTAGAAGGAATTTCTTCACACAGAGAGTTATTAATGCATGGCATAGCCTGTGGAGTCAGAAGCTTGGCTCAATGCTGTGATAGTTTCAATGCAAGGAAACAGTCATTTTAATCTGCCTTTTACTCATTCTTTAAAGGCAAATTGTTTTGTTAATAATAATAGCTGAGGTAAAATCAGTGTGTTGTGATTCATTTTATTTCTAACAACAAGGATATTAATTCATGAGAAGATCCGTGCAAATAAAACTTGTTTGTACGAGAGATAGCTGTGAAAATATTAGAGCAAGAGATATGTTGTATATGCAAAGACTGCACTGGCCTATCCTGACATTCAACAGAGCCGTATGTTTAAAAATCACATCTTTTTGGCTTAAACTGGATGCTGTGATTCCTGGGAGGATTAGTCCATGCGAGAGAGAGAAATGATGTGAGGAGGGGTCACATGCATCAGTCCACACCACTGTGTTCACCATGCTAATGGATCTGCACAGCTGCAACAGTATTGCATGGTGGAAAGACTTAATAAAAACACAGTAAATGTGTTACATTAACTTTAATAGTTATGCAGTATTTTTTGTAAATATAGGCTACGAGGCGTTCCTGTACTGTTACACATGGCCAGTGTCCCTGTACAGCATGGAACTGTAGCACTTGCTGAGAGTGGCTAGGAGGCAGTGAACCAGTGACAAGGCACACAATGTGACGCCGTCCTTTGGACAAGGGATCAGGAAGCCTCTAGACGCGTATGCAATAAGTCACCACAGACAGCCTCCAGCTGGCCTTCAGTCTCCTGAAACTGTAACGATGACTTTAATTCATCCTGAGGCCTTCGCAAGGACCCATGTGAGAACAATTAGCACACCTGAGGGTGACAAAGTAGCCCAGCTCAGAGGAGCTCTCGCCGGGAGGACAAAACTAATGGGACACTGAGACAGCAATGGTATTGCGCAAAGGACGAGAGGAAAATGTTCACAGTCCTAAAATAAGATGTGATCCTTCACGGCTTTTAGACGTTTTCAGTTTAAAAGTAAAAGGTGTATACATGAAGAAAATGTGGCACCTGGAAGAGGAAATGTTTTATGTTTAAGACATTTTCCACGCCACATCACACTCATAAATGAAAACAGTGAGCGAAAGGGCAAATGTCGATTGAATACAGGTAAAGGTTTATCATTCCGATTCCTTTTCCCCTGACATCATGTGCACTAACATTCCGTATGTACAGGGGATGTGTAACAAACATATTCCACATAGACTGGCTTTGAAAGCTTTCCAACTACATCTGTAAGGTTTACCTAACAATACACAATAACTACTCATATTTAAATGACTTAGATAAATTCAGAGTGGAAAAAGTGCAATGTGATTGAAATTCAAGGGAAAAATAGAAACCTCTTTTGTGGAAAACCCAGAGCGATTAGGTAGTAATTTGTCGCTGCCTTCACAATGGATGCCATTGTACAAGATAGCAAACCTGATCCTTTCATTGCATCTTTCTGCAGTTTTTCTCCTTTCTCTGCACAATCATTCTATTAATTTAATGTGTCATTAGATGTACCCCAAGAAAGAGGAAGAATGAGAAATTAAATGAAATGTGAGTGTGAGAGAGAGAGACATGAAGGTGAGCTGGGACACAGAAAAATAGATGAGAGAAACACAGGCAGGTGAATGTGAGAGACTCATCAACAGGTAAATGTGTAAGACTGAGAAACAGGGAGATGTATCCATGGAATGAGAGGTGTAAGGGACTGCATATCCACAGGTTAAAAAGCTCTGTATGAAATGTATAATATGTATGCGTCTTAGTATAAAAAGGGAATGACGGACAAGTGAGAAGTCTGGAGTTCATTAACTGCTGTCAGACACACACACACGCACGCACACATGCACACGCATGCACGCACACACACACACAACGCACACACACACGCATGCTTGCACACACACGCACGTGCGCATGCACACACACACACACACACACGCACACACACACACACAAAAGGGGTAATGTTTTAAAGTAATTTTAAAGTAAAACAAAATCTAGAGTATAACATGGAAATTTACAAACACTACCCAAGGCTAATACTAAAACATATAACAAATACCAAGAATGACAGGAAAACACTGAACAAGCAAATGAAGTATGGAATTTGGTTAATTCAGTTTCCATACAAAATTCCAAATTTCCTTCCCTAGAGCTAGAATATTACACTAATTAAATAAAATGGTGTTGTGTTTCAAGGGGCAGTTATTGACACAAGACTGGTCTTATAATGGCTTCAGTTGAGTACAAAATTGGGGTACTTGGAGGGAATTCCTGCAGGCAAAGATATCAGCCAAAATGGAGTAAAGACTCAGGCAGGAGACTGACAGGGCAGGAAATGATTATCAGGCAGCTGACTCTCACGACCAGACAGCTCCATTCAAGTGTTTCTGCTTGAATTGTTTCTACAAATTGTTAAAGTTTTCAACCTGAACAAATGCAAGCAAATGACTTTCAGGAGGGATAGTAAATATTTTCATATCGTTTTACCGTGTCTTTATGGCATTCAAAAGTTCAAGCCACCTGGATTTCTGGTCATGCCAAATGAAAACCACCAAACAAGTGAGATATGACACTTTCTAGTGCGGGAGGACCTAGGTTATGTACCACTTTTTAAAAAACGTTTTTCTGTAGCTGCTGTCATTGGGTGCTGCTTTATTTTAAATATGCTTTTATTTTTATTATAATTTTTAATTTAATTTTCCACTGTGTTTTTAATTGTTTTCTATTTTATTTACTGTTATCATAAAATAATATTTGACACATGCTGTTAAACACTTTGTGCTGCAATCCATGTATGAAAAGGTGCTATACAAATACATTTTGTAATTATTATTACTAAATAAAACAGATTTTTAAATGGGAAATTGGCAGGGTGAAAAACAATACATATAATATATATTATATATATATATATATATATATATATATATATATATATATATATATATATATATATATAAGGTCTGAAAGAAACCTAGGCTAATCCTTTACAGAAAAGTCCAGCTGAAAGCACAAACAGGAAGCTGAGGGGTGGCTGATTGTTTTCATATTGAGCTGAACTGACAGGAACTTGTTTGAATTACATATGGACGTCAAAGAATGATGACCTTTTTTTTAAAAAAAAAGTCCATTTCATGGGACACAACCCCAAACCCCTGTCCCATGTGGTAAGTCTTCATTCCCATTTCTCAGTTCATCGCCTTCAAGTAATAAAGGATTGAACATATTTTCCTACACATTCAAAGAAGATGACAGATTCCTCCAAATGTTCTACCATACTCTAATGTAACTGTGCATATGGAATGGGAATTAGGTTTTTTGTTTAACGTTTGTTGCACTGTGAACCATATTATCCTGTTTCTTTTTTCTAAGGTGGACATTGACTGACAGGCCCTGAAAGATGAGCTTTTTCTTTCTCCAGTGACAAATAGCTTCACCCTCTCATCAGAGACAGACCACAGAGTAGCTGCTTTGTTGTGTGTATGGACAGGAAAGACCTCCTGCAGGTTAATGAGCTCCTCCCTTTACCCGGGCGAGCATGTACACACACACACACACACGCACACACACAGACACAGTCTAAAGTTCACTTCCCCATGAAGGCTGAAAGGGGAAGGAACAAGATGACATGACTGGCAGGACTGACAGCAAGACACTGGATGCAACAAAAATAACACAGTCAGTCTCATTAAACAGCAGGAGAGAAGGAGAGACACATGAAAGACAGATCACTTCATAATACTGATCCCTAAATCAAAAGTGCACAGATCAATTTCAGTCAGACAGGAAATGTATTCCATTGAATGGCAGTAGTAAAAGGGTAAAAGGTCTTTACCCATGAAGAATTTAAAATTGAATTGTATAAAAATCATCTGCACTGGCTCTTGTGGTGTAACTGAATATCTCTAATATAGGCTTAAAATAGACGTTAAATATTTGGGAACGGAGCTGCTTATTGGTTTTGAGTGTCACAAAGTCCCAACTTTATCTGTGTGACTCCTACAGTCATGGAACCATTTTAGTTCATCAAGACGAGAGTATCAAGATGCGGAGAGAGGGAGCTTTAGTGCAACCCTAAACACCTGGTTCTGACGAGAGGTCCCTCTGTGATGACAGGACTAAGCCAGCGAATGACAGAAGTCGCTTTTCTTAGCCGTGTTACAAATGCGATGATGGACCAGCGGCCTGGGACTTCCGTAGGAAAAACACGGTGCAGGGGATCCCTGCAAAAGCACAGAGCAAAACCATATGTGAGGATGAGGCAGCGGAACCCACTGTGTCTGTTTGCCTTAGTGGATTTATGTGGAACTAAGTTGGACTAAGGCAGGTATTAGATAAACAGTGATTTTACATTAACAGTATTTCTCTTCTGTTTATCTTAAACCACGTTATAGATGGTCGTCTGTGCTGTGGAACAAAGGGTCATTTTCAAACAATCGTGATTCTGTGAAAAAGACCTATTTTTATCTCCTCTAAAACTTTAGATGTGAGGTGAACACAAGATTGGACCCTGACTTACATCATATTCCACAATCGGCAAAGATGCACAGGATAACAGAAACTGGTCACATCAGGCTCCTACTGTAGTCTGAGGCAGCAGTGTCTGTAAAAGATGACTGAACATAGCAAGGAGACAGGAGAGAGTTTCCCAATTTTTAGAAGCAATTACAGTTTTAATTCTCTGGAATATTGGCCCTCATGGAGATGCTACGTTTCTCTGCTTCGACAGAGACTATAACAAGATCTGCAGACAGACTGAATTTTTTTTTTTGGATCCCTGGCTTCCATCAGAGATCTATGGTAAGATCTTCAGCAACAGACCTGGGTCAAACACACATATTAAAAGCTTTTACAATTTTGAAATAACATTTGAAAACACCCTGACCACACTCTTGCTCATCCCTGACAATTTTAAAGAAACAAGTTACTAAATGTGGAGTGTTAATGCAATGAAGTAATGCAATAAAAATAATATGGATGGATGATTATCTCTGTTCACCCCTATGAATCGAAAATAGGAGAACCAGCTTTAGCACATAACCTGAGCTTGTTTGCAGTTTGACATGATTTCAAACAAGAAGCAAAACAAAATTCAACACATTTCCCTGCTCAGGTGTAGAAAAGTAAGACTTCCTTTATTGACAACTAGCCACAATTTCCTTCTTAGACTAATCTCTAATAACCTACTGCTACACAGTGCCAACAGAAGCGCTTTCATAAATTTCCCTGCTTTGTGACTACACCATACAATGAGCAATTTTGGTTGAGAAATAAGAGCACAGTAACACAAAGCAGCACTGTGGGTTGCTCAGAGTTATTAACGTCACGTTAGAAGCCCCTCGCCAAAAAAAGAAATGGTATTGGGTTCCCAAGGCAATTTTCAGTAGGCTGGTGGATTTCACTATATCTAACAGAAAATAAACATCTAACCAAGTGCGTGAAAGGCCCTTGGTAAGTGTATCCCTTCACCAACTGCCGCTGTTAAACAGTGGTGTCCCCGTATAGAGCTAGAATGTTAATGGGGTTGCCTTTAATGTGCAGACCCCAGGCCCCAGAAAGAGAAATGGCAGATACCTTACAGCAGGAGTCTGCAACCCCCGTCCTGGAGAGCCAAAAGCTCTGCTGGGCGTGCTTTTCACCTGAACATCAGCACCCAGTTCAGACCCAAGTAACCAGGTCAAGTGAGTTAACTCTGAAATCAACTGCTATAATTGATCGCAAAGTAACAACAAAAACCAAAAGAGCCTGAAGCCTGAGCCTTTGTCTGGGGCTTCAGAGACAGCAGATGTGTAGGCCACTAAGGTGGATGTAACCTGTGCACAGGGATGATGTCCCTCTCTGTGCTGCATTCTGCAGCAGCTCCAGCAAGGCCTTGGGCTCCTGCCACTGTTCCTCACAATTAAGCAGGGCACACGCTGACTCATTCATCACTGCACTAACATTGGCTATCCACAGAGCCATAAAGTTATTAACATAAAGTTATTCATTTCTGGTACATGATAGTGCACTCATTATTTTATTGCAAAAAAGGCGCTAGGCTGAGCATCCTATACAGTCCTCACCATAAATTGTACAGTAAACGTATCCTGGGCTCTCTGATTTAACATGGTTTGTTAATTAGTTCTGTATACATTAAGTTTGGCATTTAATCGATTCCTTCCACAACAAAGCAGGCATTAAATCTTTACTTCTGCCAGCCACACTGAAAATAACTTTACATTTTCCAAAGCCTTGTTGACTCAGACTACACGGGAGCCCAATGCCCATCTGTGGCCTGGCACCCTTCTCTCTACACAGTCAGCCCCTGCTCAGAGCTCTCATTCTGCACTTTCACGACCAATCAACATCATTTCCATTTAAACACACATTCAAGTTTCATCAGAGTAACTCGAGCTCATGAGATATGGGCTATACATACATGAAAGTGGCAATTTATAAAAACTAATTTCATGACCATTTATTGACTGAGTGTTAATATAATGTGTAAACTTCATTCAGCAGGCTTTCACAACTGCTGCAATTCCCATCACCTCCCAGTTTCCAAAAAAGCACATGTTAGCAGAAGCAGAAACCTTAATTGTTTAAATATCCCTATCTAACAAATTACTAAATGCCCAAACTTATTCTCAGTTCACAGATCAAAAACTATCCTGAAAATCTAGCTTGTTTTCAATCTGTCAAAAAATGTGATACAAAGACCCTTCTGAAGTGGAATAAACACACACTGGGCCTCCCAGACTCAGCCACCTAAAGCATGAAATGTCTGAATAAATAAAATAGACAGGAATATTAAGGTCTCACCTCTAACTGAGCAGTAGGGAAATCCCTCCCTGGAAATAGAGAGACACAGCCTCTGTACGGGATACTGCAAAGTCTAAGGGCATGATGCGTGCTATAATAAAGATGTTTAATGAAGTATGTGCTCAGGCCTGGGTGCATTCAGAAACACATGACCCTTAAAGACCTGCTATATGTGCATTTTTGGTGTTCGTAATAAGGCTTTAAATTTAATGGGGATTTTATGAGTCAAACATCTCTTGAAATGTTGAGAGTTCTGGAACCAGTGTTCAGGTTTTTGTACATGTCAGCATTTCCATGACTACCGCTTATATAAAGGCACAAAGCTATACACAAAACCTCTTGCACACCAGGCCTGTGAAATAACAGTCAAGTACCAACTCTCTCAAGTTGTCAGAGGATGCTGCAGCATTACAATGAGCTCAGAATTACCTGGGCATCCTGGAATGGGGGTCTATAAACAGATTTACAGCCAATCCGATAAGCCTGCAGACAAGAGGCTGGACAGACATTACAGCCCCCTCTTTTTCAGAAAGGTACTCATGTCCTTGCTCACCGTAGCGCAAGATGATGTGAACAAAAGGAATGTTCTGACAGAAGAGAAAGTATCCCCAGGACCCCAAAATGTGCAATATGCAACATTAGCAGACACTCATTTGTCCACACTATACCTGTGCACCATAATACCACAATGTTGCTGTTGCAATATTTTCGCACCACATTTTTTCCACAGAAGTATTGAAGTCAGTCACTACTCCATAAATTGTTGATTTAATGGAGACTATAAAAAACACAGTAAACAATAGTAAACAGTAAAATTCATTTGCCAAAATGTTTCAATAAAAATGAAGGGGGGGGGGGGGGCAGTGAAATAATATGGCTAAAAAAAATCAATAAATAAATACAACTGGATCAAAAACATGCTGCATTTCCTGTCCCATGAGAACTGGAGTTCAGAACCTATAATGAGTAGAAATCCCCCGAAACATCTCCCTGTAGAGAACATACCAAGTGAAGTATATTTAAGCCATTGCTTATACTAAAGAAATTCTCAGGGCAGAAGCTGACAGAGAGGCAGTTGCCCTCTAGCCTGTTGCACAAACCTTTGGCACTAGATTGTTTTGAAATAAGCGTAACTTCCCAAACAGACTTCAGTGGTAAGAGCAATCTCCACTATGTGGGTGGCATACTTCTCAATGTGCCATGCTGGGTGCTAAAACAGGACACAGCTGCTGGTTTCCAAAAATGCAACCATGGTGCCTCAGCAGGAGTGGGTGAAGAGGGCCTCTTCCTTTAACATCAAGCCCAAGCTAAGACCATCTAATCTCAGTGAGAAAAGAAGATTCAGATGCCGTGGAAATAAAATCCACCCAACGCCTGTTCTTCAGCAAAATTCTCACATGGGAGCATTCGCAGAACTGCCTTAGACAGTTACATCAGGAATGTTTCCCAAAAGGCCATGCCAGCATGTTTATAGGGAATCAAGGGAAGTGATTAGGCTCCTTGCTAATCACGCGTGAGGTAAAGCCAACACCAATCGGACATCAATACTTGCTGATGAATGAAAGGCATGCCGTGGAACATACACTGTATAAAGGGTTTGAGGCACTGACATCATAGTCAGAATGCTTTCTAAGCCAGCTGTCACCGGGGAGACCCACCACTGACCCGCATTTCAGCAAATGCGTCCTGACTCTGGTCAGCACAGTGACATGAGGAATAGAGGGTAAGTTCTCCAGTGTTGACAGAGATCTGCGTGCACAACTGCACCTCACCTCAAGCAGAGAGCATTGTGGGATCCTGGCATGAGACATTTCCTCACTGTCATTACATCCCTTAGTGTCCAGTGGCATTTTTGGGTTGAACTAAATCATTTGAGTACAGTAGTTTTAATATACTTGGGTTCTTATTTAATCTATTTGCATTCATTCAAAATTCTGTTACTTTCTTTGAATGATGTCACATTAACCTGAACTATATCTTTTTTAGTTTAAGGAAATCTTTTTTATATATATAGAGGCAACTGCCTTTTTACTTTTAAAACATTATAACAATGCATTCTGCAGAATGTGAGGAAATGCACACTGCATAAGCACAGATTCAGGACAGACACTGCTGGCCTCAGTCCAAGCTGGACTGCTGCTGTTCAGCTTCTTGTATCTGCTTCTGCAGTGAAGATGTGGGCTGATTTGACGTGCAAGGCCAGGAATGTAAATATTTCAAAAAGCAAGTGCACTTGGTTCTGCTGATGTTCTGATGCTAAAGCATGAGTTTATCCAGTAAGCGTCTGACTCCATATATATATATATATATATATATATATATATATATATATACAGTCAATAAACGTGCATTTTAAGCCTATTATGTGGTTGTTGACATTTATGGTTAAAACTAAATCTCATATGTATATGCAAGAAGACACAAGAAATGTACACATTTCTGCCAAACAATGGTACTCCGTGTAACTGAGCCGTTTGTTTAGGGGTTGATTCAGGATAATTTTTAAAAATTCTCTTTTGTTGTTGTCTATAGAGCCCCTGTCTCATGATTATGAAAAGCAAAACATTTCAAGCGTACCTGGAGATTTTGATGGATAGCCTGTTTTGGCAATGAAAAGTTTGGCAGCATAATACTGAAACACAAGAGGGAGCAAGGTTGGGGGGTTTACTGCAACTGATACATTATTATATCCTGTCACATTAAATTTGCAAGTTGCAAGGCTTTTGGGAGATAAATACTGGTATTATAAATACAGAATAGGTCTGTTAAACTGTGGTACACTAGTAGAGAAATATTTACATACCAAAATGCTGTGCAAGGGACAATATTAGAGCATATGAACACAAACAAAGGGCCTGTATAATCAAAATTCCTTCTGTTTATCAGATTGTTACTACAGAGACACATGGGAGGATGATTTGAAGTGTGTTGTATCAACAGGGATCAAAAACAATGTGAAGCTTTTCTTCCCTTTCTCAATGTCTATGCAGAGGCTGATTCTGTTTCCATACATTTGTTCCTTTTCCATTGCTTCCTCATTGGAAAGAAGCAGCAGAGCTATCAAATATAAAGAAACTAAAAGCAACAGGGCACATAAATCTGTGAATTCCTAGGGAAATATCCTGTATGAGGACATTGGGCCAAGAACTCCTTTACCCCAGACACCCCCTCCTCAAACGCACACAGGCACGTACACATGCACACGCACACATAAACCACACCCTTGCAAGAGCCCAGCTCAACACGAATCCTACAGTACAGCTCACCAGGGGCAACTTCTTAAGGCATAGAGTTGAATGGGGGTGGAAGACACAGACTTACAGACTCACGATGCACACGTGAGTGAAGATTTCCATCTGGCTCCTTAGAGAACACAGACACATAAACATAGTGTTACAGATAAGAGCTATAATATATGAAAATGTAATTATTGTAAACTAGGAGGAATGTCAGATCGTTTGCTTAGAATTGAAAAGGCCTGCCTGCCCTTACCTGAGGTGCAGCTGTATCTGACTGACTAGTTCTCTGTTCTCCCTGAGGAGATCACTTAGTTTGGACTGACTGACAGTTGCAGTAGGTGAGGTACTATTATACGAACAACTTCACACTGTGCTTGCAGAGCTGCCCAGCGTCTCCTGCGATGGTCCCCCTGATGCTCTGGCCACCAAAATCCACCAGTTTCACTCAAGGCTTTTCAGGCCATGTATTCCTTTGAGGACTGAACAAATAGTCTAAAATCTGACAGGAGAATGAAGTGAAGCAGACCGGAATAGCTTTTTTGGCCGTGCATTAAGTACCTGATATACCCCTTGTTAGAATAAAACACAAGCACAGCACAGGGGTGGTACGGAGGCAGCTGTCTGTCTAAATCAGAGGTTTTTGCTGCCCCACCATCTGTCAGCCTTCAGATGAGCAGGGAAAGGGGACGGCGGGTTAGCGCCCTGTGTGGACAGTGGTGTATCGCCTGAGGCGTCCAGCTCAAGAGTGCTGCGGGTGACAGCACACTTATGACACTCACACAGCTGCACTGCAAGTGAGTGTTATTACTGGACAGCAACCAATAAAGAAAATGTCTGCGATCGGGGGAAGGTAACGTCTTTGTTATGACTGCTAATTTAAACTGAAAAGTGGACAGATGTTCCCTCTCTGGAGAGGTTTCCTTTAGTTTTGGCAGGCCTCACTAGAAGACGTTTCTGTGCTGATTCCTAAATGTAAATAAAGTAATATCACTTTTGTTGAAATGCTTAATCCCCAACTTTAAGGTAAAAAATATTTCAGATAGATGTGATTATACCGCATAGACAATTACCACTTTTTATATTTATACATTGTAAATAGGCTACACTTCAATTGCATAAAATACTTTATGATGAATTCATAAAATGACAGTTATTAAAATTGGAATGAATTGTAAAATTTATAACGTGTTATATATTTATACATGGAATTAATTAATCATTATAATTAAGTAGGTGAAATCACTAGTAAGCACTTCTCATGTATTTTTTGCCTAAATTAATTCATGTAAACCAGTGGTCTCAAACTCGTTGCCATGGAGGGCCGTGTACATGCAGGTTTTCAATCCAACCAATTTATGCGGCCTTAATTGAGTTCAATTTCTCATTCAGCCATATGCATTTAACTGCATTGAAGCACAGAATATAAGAAATTTTATTTAGACATGTGGGTCACCTTAGACGTCGGGTCACCATTATGTGCAAACCTGCATCCCTAATTCAGCAAATAATTGAACTAATTATATAATCAAGATTTGAGGCTGGAATAAAAACCAGCATACACACAGCCCTCTGTGGCACTGAGTTTGAGACCACTGATCTAAACCATTATTTGTGGTATCACATTTAATGAGCTGAATTTTTATTTTTCACCTTGGACTACTCCATCCTGTACATTAAAGCCCATCATAAACTTTCCAATCATTTAAAAAAGGGAAATACAAAACCCATTTCCACTGAAAAGGTTTTCTTCCTAATTCAAAAAATGCTACTGCAGATTAACCACTGGACTGATTTAGCCAATGAAACAAATATGCACGTTCACATTCTAGTCTTCACATACTGCTATGGTATTTTCAGTATCTACACACTGCAGTTATACATTGGGAAATGCTGTCCTCTATAGGCAATAGTGGAAATTCCAGATGCACTTACAGATGCTGGGCATGTGCTGCTCTGTGTTTAGTGTCCTGGAAAGACCAGTGCCACAGAAATGACATACTAAATATTTAATTGGATAATTACTTAACAATTATCGATAGACAACTAAATTACTTCAAAGCGCAATGAAAAGCTGAAGCACATAACAACAAGGATACTGAATGACAATACGGTGGCATTATTATTATTATTGTTATTATTGTGAGTAGTAGCAGTCATAATGCTGCTTATGAAGCAAAACTATGTTACCCTTGGGGTTCATTAAATATGTAGGCCTATCTATCAATTTTAATACGTAGAGGTGAATAATTTGGTTAAATGCGTTTCCAGAAGATGTTTTATGGTTTTGGTGAGACATCAAAGACCCATATCTAACAACCCCCCTCCCCCCACCTCAAAAAAAAAAAAAACTTTGTGTGACTTGAGTCCCTTTCAACAACATGCAACTCCAGCTAGCCCTGCTGTTGAAAAATGTAAAGGTAAGCTAAAGTCCTTAAAAGCAGATGTCCAGCCCAAACTCTGAGGACTGTAAAAATCATACTTTTTTATTCTACATATTACAAGGAAAAGGGACATTATTCATTCAAAGCTAGCCTTTCTCTTATAATAACTAGAAGGCAGCCAGGAGGTAAACTCGGCTGAGGAAGCCCATCTGCCACTTTTTGCTGGCAGAAACTTAGATGGAATTAAAAGCTTTAAGCAGCTAGGGAAACCAAGGGCAGGCAGGAAAGGAATAACTTGTTCCTGCCTTATCCTAATGAGACCTTTTGCACTCAGCTGGCTCAGAGCAACCTACTTTATACTCTTAATGAGATACACGCTTACGGGCTTGGCACATCACTACTCTTATTGAATATTATTTCAAATACATTTCCAATGACAGGGGATGCAATCTGGAAAATCTTGGACTCAGGACACACAAGAAAAGAAATGTGGTCCATAAAATCCACACAGCTGTTTGTGCAACAGTCCCTCTGACCTCCCTGCGGAAAGTAAAGCCAGAGATACACTTTTTATGGAAGGTGTCCTGGACGAAGGAAAACAAAAACGTCATGTTTCATAGATATCGTCCAAAACCAAGACTTTGGCAATGATATTCACCCCAGTGGTTTGGGACTTAGCTCTTCAACGCAAGAGAATTCGGGTTTTTCGGGATTTAGAGGCCATACATCTGCTGGAACATTCACAGCAGTGGTTTAGTTGATGCAGCCACAATTCACAGAACATTAGGAGCACCTGAAGCACTACATAAAGTGTCAAAATATCTTGTGCAGTCACTGTTATGAGAGTTATGCAAATGTGAGTACATGTATACTTGAACACAAGACTTAATGTAAATGCATTAGACCCATAGACACCTGCGAATGTAAATTAACATCAGTGACAAACTTGGTCTAGCCCACCATGAGCAAATGGAGGCAGATGCAATTACTTCAGCCATTTTGATGGCTAATGACACAATTAGTGCCCATGAAGTCCTGGAACACTGTGTAGTATGGGTGTTTGGGATTGATCAGCTTTCCTCAGCAAGTGGTTAAATAAAGGTTTATCATTATTAATAATAATAATAATAATAATAATAATAATAATAATTATAATTATAATAATAATAAAAGTGGCACCCCTACAAAGCACATCCAATGGCATCATGGAGTAATGTGGCTCAGGTGAATGATGACTATCGCCCATAATTCTTTGAACTTATGATTTGTTTGACAGGCTCTGTTCTCGTAGAAAAGTTTAAAACAGGTCTATAAGCATGCTGCACTGTTTACCATTTACCAACAAAGTTGGTGCTCCGATTTTGTGGGTTCATATATACATTTTAGATGGATTTTTCTGCTACCTTTTGGTCACTTCTTCTCACCGTATGACTTGTAACAATGCTCTTAGACAAGTACAACAAAAGTGCTCAATAAATGTGTGCAATTTGCTGAATACATTTTTCATGATAGATGGTCACATCTTTTAATAATTCAGCGCATGCTTGTGCTAATAAGAGACTGCTGTTTGGTTCAACCCTCAAAGCCTTCTATTCTTAGCAAAAATATCCTATTCAGAGGTCCCTCATTAAATTCTGCAGTGAACCTGGATATGCAGGATGGGAGTCCCTCGATGACTCACTTATAGCCAATAATGAAAACTCTGTTGTCTGCACACTGCGTTGGACGTGGGGGGGGGGGGGGGGGGGGGGGGGGGTTTAATCCCTAACAGCAGGGGGCATGGTTAAACCTGGCTTTGTGCTCTTAGGCCCCAGGATCACCTTGTTTTTCCACAGGGAAAAGCTGCAGGGTGGGTGGGGTTATTCTTAGGCCACAGACTCATAGTCAGTGCAGCTGTGTGGTGTCTCTCCTACCACTTATAGGAGATAGCTCCAACCAAAAATAAGATAACACTTTTTTTTTTTTTTAAAGAGTAGTCAAGTAACATCCACACATACAACCTCTGCAGACATTAAGTAGCTGTACAAGCTGGTTCCTGTAAGTTTATCATCTTACTTTAGATTATTAACCCCTGAATACAACCATTGTACAAAATATCCTTCATTGCACACACAACCCGTCATACATCAAAATATCAAAAGAAAATGCCAGTTAGTGAACTATCCCTCTTAGCTTTTGAATGTGTTGCCAAATATATGCAAGGAATGAAGAGATCTGGGGGGTAGTTCACAAAGCAGGATTACCGAGTTAGCTGGACAACTGCGCTGATCAAAACCTGGAACACCTTTTTACTTCAGTCCATGTTCCTGATTTAGGACGGTTCCAGGTTTTACTCTGTGCAGTTACCTAGCTAACTCAGAAATCCTGCTTCGTGAAGCAGGGCCCTGTTCTATGCTCTGCCCTGTAAACAGAACAGATCCCACTACCACCAGCACCATAAAGCTGGTCCTTAAGGAAGTGTTGCTGCATGGAAGAAAGGTAAGTCCCTGTAACTGGGGAATGTGAAGGGAAAGAGGAGCCAATGTTATGTTGTCACAGTATAAGATTTAGCCCCTTACTCTGATTTCCTCCAATGAATGCCATCACATCCAATACAACTAAGAATCCTCTACTGCACACATCAGCATTCTGTCCATCAAAGTGAGGGATGAATACACAGCCGTCTCTAATAAGACCTCTTCCCCAGAAATCATGCTCCCTCAGCAAAAAGTCATCGACCAGCCTACAAAATTATCACTGTAACAAATCCAGTTTTCAGAATGTCGCATTGCTATTTGAACTGCTCTCTTTCAAAAGAAACAAAATCAGTGTAGAAAACTGTACACAACCACTGTTTTTACCAGGAAAATGCTACATTTTAATATTTTTACTTTTCTGAGCTACACTAATGTACATAATGGATTGGGCTTCTCATCAGCACCAAAGTAGAAACCTGAATTATTTTAGCTGAAAAGAGGAGGCTGAATCAAATTTTCTGCATCAGAATTCACTTTATGACTTGTGCGGGTATGGAAATGCATGCAAGTCAAACATTGTAGTTTTGGACAGTATGGAAATACATGAAAGTCAATAATTGTAGTTTTGGACAGAAGAGGCAGCGCCAGTGTGAGGTATGTTTATTGGCAGAAAAAGCTTTGGCTCATCTACAAGCTGTGTGGCTTGTCTAGGTGGGTAAAGGGAGTTTCTCTTCTCTCACAACCTGCACGTGACTGGGGCGGCTTTGCCTATCCTAAGTGCTGGTCTGTAGCTAACACCTCACGCTTGGATGAGACCTGGCAGGGGATAATAACCAGTTCAGTTCCGGTGGATGATGTGCCCTCTGTCTGCAGAGACATGACATCACACACTCTTTCCCTACGTACTTTGGCCACGAGCCAGACAGGG
Organism: Anguilla anguilla; assembly: GCF_013347855.1. Classification (NCBI taxonomy): domain Eukaryota; kingdom Metazoa; phylum Chordata; class Actinopteri; order Anguilliformes; family Anguillidae; genus Anguilla; species Anguilla anguilla. The sequence continues at coordinate 26,228,297 of NC_049216.1, read as the reverse complement.
CTTTGCGGTGCAAGGAATGAGTCATTCCATTAGCTGGGTGCCTTCTGCCAGCGCTGAGGAGACAGCATTCTCCTCAAGATTTGCATGGCCGTTCGCACTGATTTGCATGAGTTTGCAACAGCAAGGTTGTTACAGTACATAATGAACCAATCCCTCATGCCTGACATGACCAGATGAGATTGGGGTAAACTGTGTTGTTGCTGTAAATCCATCGAGACGATTTAATGTCATTTTTTTGCCAATTAACCGCTGTCGAAAGTTTACTGCTTGTCGAGAAATAACTGACTGACGCTATCATAAATATGTTTTGTGCGATTAAAAAGATAATTAACGTAATTCGATGCTAATTTAATTGTTAGCATCAGTAAACCACAAAGTGCTGCTTTGAACTTGAGTTTATAGAGCGCTTCTCAAAAATAAATCCTTCAACAGCCATATCCGCCCTAAATGCTAAAGCTTGTTATCCAATTTGCAGGTCGAGAACCTACCGTGGGTCAGTAGCATTGATTGGCACATTAACCTGCCCTGATTATCGAGTGTTGTAACCAAATTGAGAAATTAATTGCCACCTTATAAAACCACCTGTTAGACGGCAGCCGCGTCGCTAAAACAAGCAAACCATACCAAAAAAAGGAGGAAAATGCACGCGTTGGTCCATACGTTTCTCCGCTGTCTTTCTTTGCTCTTGCCTTCCCACTGGTTTCAGTTAGGTTTTTGCTGGTGGATTGAAGATGAATGCGGAAAGACGATATGGCCCAATCCCAGAGCTCGTTTCAAAGGAAGAAAGCCTCTTACCGACCAGGAAGTAAGCGCACACAACGCTTTCATCCCCTCCTCTTCCCCTGCTCCGAGCTGCATCTCGCTTGCTGCTAGCCCTTCGCCGCCACAGGACACTCCGCAGGGTACAATCGGGGAGCTGTGGCAATTTTTGGAGCGCTTCTTTGGGATACCTCTTTCTATCCTCCAGCACTGGTTCCCAAAGCGTCGGCCTTTATTTGCTCAGTATCCTTTCACCTGCAAATCAACTACCGAAGGTATCGAGGATAGCGCAGTTGTTGCTGAGAGATCTCAGAACATAATAGTTTCTGCAGAGGACGGTAACCAGCCGAAAACCAAAGCTTTCATTCAGGACAGTATGAGCGCGGCAATGGAGTTGCCTTGCCAGGGAGAATCTATGTCAGATTCAGCAAGACTGATAACGGCTGAGGAAGAGGGAGCGGACGATAGACAGCTGCAGGGGATGATGACTCAAGTAAAGATAACTGTTGCCATTCAGGCAGCTGAAGACGAGGAATTAGATGACGAAAACTCCTCAAACCCTATAGATTTCCTTGAGGGCAGCGGCAGCGAAGATGAAGTTGGAAGACACGATAAATCCAGGTAATTTAGCTACAGGCTTGGCTACTAGACCATTAGGGTCTTTATTCCTGCATTTGGCTCCATTTACTTAATCAGTTTGCGATAAACATCGGGCATACTGTACAAGGAGGTCTCGTTATAAAATCTATAGTGTTGATTATAAAGCGTTGACTTAATTATGTTGTGTTAAAGTAGGCTTTAATTTAACCTTGTGACATTATCCACCTGTAGTCATGCATTGTAATCCCACTGACGTAAAACCGAGCGACCGGCCAACTAGAGAATTCATGACACCTTCACGAAGACCTGTTGCTTTAATTCCTTTGCGTCATTCCCTGCGCTATTTTTGTTCTTTGTAATGCCTAGGACCCTGATCCATTGGCAGGTCTTTTGTAACGATTCGGCCTATTCGCAATGTAATTCTCAATCTGTACTCAGCGGGCTATGTGTAACTTGTGCTAAACCTTAACCTGGTTGGCTGTTAAACATGACCTAGCCCGATTGCTGAATTTAATAACAGGACATTAATGCACTACATTCGCCGATATATTGCGTTACGATCTTCACTTGCTGGCTGTATGGGGAACTACCAAAAACACGTAGGATGGAGTTTGCCTTAGTGGCGCTAGCGTGGGAATAGAATTGACTGTCTTTTTAAGGGAGGGGGTGGTGAGTCATCCCTGTAACACCCTTACCACTAAGTTCTCGGTATAGTCTTATCTTTGTGTATATTAATGTGCCTACATGTATTGGAATAGAAGACTGGTTCAGAATCCAACCCTGGTGTTGCATTGACACTGAGTAGTGACTGGCCTTCTGCATAGAAATAAACTTTGCTGTGCAGTTGGCTGGACACACCCCACTGAGCACAGCATAGTGCAGTGTAAGGTCACCTGTCAACACTTTCCGCTGTGCAGTTGGCCTCCTACTGTAAGCATCCTTTTTAGATGGAATGATTTATGTGGTTATCTTCAGTAATGGACATTTTCTCTCTCCAGGTGTCTAGGTATATGGCTGTGTAAGCAGTGTCACCTCTTTCCATTCTCACAGTGGTGCAGGTACAAGTGGCGGGGAACTGGAGGAGGTGAGCTGGCAGCCCCCGGACCCTGAGCTGATGGAAAAGCTGGTGACACAGATCGAATATTACCTGTCTGATGAGAATCTGGAGCACGACGCTTTCCTGCTCAAGCATGTCCGTCGTAACAAGCTGGGCTTCGTCAGTGTTAAACTGCTGACATCCTTCAAGAAGGTATGCTTGCTTTGGCTGCTGCGTTCTGTCGGTAGGGAAATTCTGTAACAAGATTGCTATTCATCAGCTGTTTTAAAATCCTGGGGATTTCTGTTGCTTAAAATAAAGATTTCAAAATGGCAATCATTTTAATTGTTCTAAAATTCAGTGGAACTTTTTTTTCAGTGGAATTTTGTCAGACACCTTATCCTGTTTGCAATTTCCTTTTAATGTTTGGGTCATAAGGAAATGATTGAACTTGAGTTCTTACTAAACTTTAGAAGGATGTTGCTGCAATTAATCATAGTGCTGTGAAGCTGTAATTTGCGGCTGAAAGTTGTGGAAGGTGATTTTTTGAAATACAAAATCATGCCAGAAGTACTGCATGAGTACTACTGAAAAACGTTTCCGCAGTTCTCAGGAACTGAGATGGAAGAACTTTCATGATCATATGCCCTGAGCAACTGTTTGACAACCACTTGTGTGTAATTTTACATTTGGCTTACCAGGTGAAGCATCTAACTCGAGACTGGAGAACGACTGCATACGCGCTGAGACAGTCGACGCTGCTGGAGCTGAACGAGGAGGGGCGGAAGGTGAGGCGGCGATCCCCGGTGCCCGTGTTCGCGAGCGAGAGCCTGCCCAGCCGCATGCTGCTGCTCAGCGAGCTGCAGAGCTGGCCTGAGCTGGGCGTGGCCCTGGAGGGCGGGGCGGGGGACGGCTGCGAAGGCGGCGGGGTTACTCAGCAGGAGCGCCTGATGGAGCTGCTGCTCAAGGCCTTCGGGACGTACGGCCCCATCGCCTCCGTGCGCGTCCTGAAACCGGCGAAGGAACTTCCAGCTGACCTGAAGAAGCTGAGCGGACGCTACACCCAGCTGGGGGTGGAGGAGTGCGCCATCGTGGAGTTTGAGGAGGTGGAGGCTGCCGTGAGGGCCCACGAGGCCGTGGCAGGAGAGGAGGAGGGGACGAGCACCCTGGGAGTGAAGGTGGTCCTAATTGGGACAAAGCCGCCGAAGAAGAAGGTGCTCCGAGAGCGCCCGCGTGAGGAGGGAGGCATGCGCAAGAGCCGCTCCCTGAACAGCAGAGTCCGGGAGCTGCAGTACCTGGACGAGTCCACCTGCAGCTCGTCAGAGACTGAGAGCAACCCCACCACCCCCAGGCCGGTCCGCAAGACGCAGTCCCTCAACAAGCTGAGCCCCACAGGAGGGGGTGCCAGCTTCCTGCAGAACAATCACCTGAGCCCAGCCTTGTCGCCCCGCTCCAGCCCCTGGTCCAGCCCCCGCGTCAGCCCACGCACCAGCCCCTGCCCCCAGCGCAAATCCCCGCACATCCAAATGTCTCCCCTGGCCAGCGAGGGCAGGCTGAGCCCGGAGTCCGGCCGCCGCTGGGCGGACTACTCTTCGGACAGCAGCCTGACCCCGATCGGCAGCCCCTGGGTGCAGCGTCGGCGCCAGGTGGCCTCCCTGGAGAGCAGCCCCGTCGGCAGCCCGATGATGGGCCGCAAGATCCAGAATGCGGACGGGCTGCCGCCCGGGGTGGTGAGGCTGCCCCGCGGCCCCGATGGCACCCGCGGCTTCCACAACCCCTCGGTGGAAGAGCGGGGAAAGACTGCAGCAACCCAAACCTGATCCGGCGGATCGGAGAAGAGCCCACACACCCAGCACGCTCCAGGCAGCAAGCCGTGTAGGTGAGAGAACTGAAGCATCCCTCCCCCACACACGGTGAATGAGAATATGAACAGTAGAATGCCATTTTTGCTAATTGGCCTTTTGTTTTATTTCGTTTTTGTTTTTTAAATCTGTTTGTAAATTTTATTTTTGTGACCATTCAAAATGTTATTTGTTCTAAGCTGTTACTACTGCAAGAGACTAGAGTTGGTTTCCGTGAAATCCCAAAAGTTGAGTGCTTTTGAGCAGTAAATGCCACACAGCAATGGAGTTTATCCCCATAAGCGTACTGGGGTGTTCATGAAAAGGGGTGGTGGGAGGAGGAACTGGGGTCTGACTCCATTTTTATTTACAATGTCTCATTGTGCACAGTGGGTCAAGTGAAGCATTTTCAGTGGATGTTGTGAAAAGTGGACATGGTGTGACGTACTGACCAATGATTCACGGAAAAGGTTGCATGATGTTGTGAATTCATCACTGTATACCATTTGTCTGTCTGAATATTACAAAAAACAGTATTTGACTTGTCTTTTGTGAAAAGTGGCCATTTTCATGTTTACAGATTCTTATTTGTTTTATTGTAGCAAATTGGCTTTAATTTGGTTTCCCCTTATGCCTCAGGTGACTGATAGCTAATGCTGCTAATATAAGATGCTATCCTCACTCTGAAATGGTGATTATATAGCCTACGGTCTGTCTTACCCTTGAGAGGATGTAGGCATCGATGCATTTCCTGTTTGTTTGTGTGGGAATGGCAGTGTTTGTGTGTGTGTGTGGGAGGTTAATTTGACGGTCCATGCTCAGATGTTGCTGCAGCAATCAAATGTGCATTTCCTCTTGTACAAATAAAGCACTAAAATTGCATTTGCACTTGACCGACTTTGGGTACTGTCTGCTTTTTTTATAGAAGGAAAATCAATGTCTAAATCATTTGTTTGTCTTTTACATTTCACCTGTTATGGTCCACATGAGTATCCAACTTGAGTGATTCAAGATGTTAAAATGGATTAAGCAAATTTCTAATTGCATTACAGCAGATTTTAAAGCACTTGTCTACCCCTATCCAGTTATGAATTTTGGCATACCTTGTTCGTTCATTGGTAAATTACACCATCCACCTCTTAGGTTAGATCATGCATATAATGGGTTCTGATGTTTCTCCCCAGACTATTTTTTTTCTAAATGCACTGTCCTTCATCCTTACTGAAGTATGGCTGCAACCGTATGTAGGCCTATTTTATATTTGAATTGCAACCCTTTTTCAGCAACTTTCTGTTCAAAATGAAACCATTACTCGGTGCATTGCTTTTTAGACTACATCAGTCAGACTGCATATTGTGAAACGATGCATTGCACCTAGGCTCTCATGTGCTGCAGAAAAGCTAACGGAACCACGGTTCAGATTATTTTGCGGATTCCCATATCATAAACTGATACCTCAAAGGTATGGTGTAGAAGATTTCACATCATTGGGGGAGAGGAGGATACGAGTAACTCAAGTGTTTCATTGTAAGTGAGCCATGCTTTGCATGGACCGTACCCATTTGCATTCGTATTTGTTCCCAAACTGTGCAAGTGCTGTCTGGTTTCTCCCTTCTACAGTCTGAAAGTAAAAACCAGACTGAGTCTAGACCAATTCAAGTAACTGTTTCAAGTTTGTCAGTGTATAGTGTGAAAGGACTTGAGTGACAAAACAGACCTTCAGAATACTAGAGGTATATTTTAAGAATGTTTTATACATAAATTCACCTAATGTTCCCCTTTTTTTTTTTTTTTTTTTTTTTTTGCAGCCTTTAATTCCTTGTTCATACATTGAACTTGAATTAACAAACTATAATTTTATTTGTGCTTAGTCTGTTGATAGTGAAAAGATCAATTGTCAGATTTTCTGTATTAGTCTAAGCTATGAGAAATCATGTCACATCAAACTGTAACATCCATTACAAAACCCCATAATCTCTAATAGTTTTCCCAAAAACATGTGACCTACACCCAGTGATGCTAATCCCTCTCTCAGGTGCTACCCTGAAGTACAGTATTATACTTTTCTAATTTTGTACAAAACATTTATGGTCTTGAGACCCAAACCACAAGGTTATCTCTGGTAAAAACCATTCTTGATCTCTAAAGGGTTTCGTGTTCCTGCTCACCTAGGTCTACCTTCTGTTGACAGTGGTTTCCCTCGCTCCCAAATCGGCAGTTCTCAGCTTGCCTGGCCATAACAAACACCAGCCTCACCAGTGTTATATTAGAATTGCATCAACTTGGGTATTTCACAAATTACTATGGGTTACTGTAATCTATTAAAGCACACTGCTTTTAGGTGATCATCGGAACATTCATCGAAGTACGACAAATATTTTAACAAACCACAGGTCAATTGAACCGCTTTTCTGTTCCCCAATTTGAATGTGGTACTTCAGAATCTGGACACAGCATGTTTTTCTCCACAGACATTCCTTTCCCTGAGGGTTGCGGGCATCCATCTGGACATCCCCATCTGAGGTGCAGCTGCAGTCAGCGGAAGACCTGGGGCTGGAGTGACACCCACCTCTGGTGCAGCTTCTCCTTGAGGTGATCGGGGGCAAAGCTGCAGTCGATGGCCCGCTGGGACAGCGCCCACATGGCTTCCTGGCTGAGCCCAAACGTGGAGGCTGCCAGCTGGTACTCCTGAGAGAGCTCTGTGCTGAACACCCCCTTATCATCAGTCTGCGGGGAGCAAAGAAGCAAACGTCAAGAGTCTTAATGTGTGGATAGGAAGGGGTTTTAGAGTGGTGTGGTGAATGGGATATATATACTCACACACAGTACACAAGGGTGTCCCAGCTGGTACCAATACAGGAAATGGTGCTTATCGTAGGATGACACCACTTGACCCTTCACATTGGAAGTCAAGCACAACTCTGCAAGGGATGAGGGCCAATAAAACGGTTAAAACATTCTGTCATTGAGTTCACGCTCTGTTTCAGTGTGAAAAAATTAATGTAAGTGTGAGAAAATGAGTGTCGAAACGACTGGCAGTATATTCTTACCAAGAGGGATATTTCTCTCCCTCACTTTGTCCACCAAGCTTTGGGACCCGCCCACTTCTGGGTGTAAGAACGTTCCATGGCCAATCCTGTCAGGAGGCAGGGTCAAGAGTAACTCTGACTCCTCCTTCTGGGAGGGAACCTGGAACAAAGCAGTTTCTGCTTTTCTGGGGCTTCTGCCTGAATATTATTTCCAAAAGTGTCATAGATATGCAGCTCAATACCTCAGATAGATGTAGAGCAAGCTTTAGTCCACAGTTCTTGGCTTTCTGCAGAGCAGGCAAGAGGTCCTTTCCATGACCAACCTTTGGAAGGATACCATATAATTTAAAGCCTTCCATTTGACAGAAACTGAAAAACTTGACTGAGTAAACAAGGTTTTTATTAAAGATACCCAATACTTGCCATGCCTTTTATAACAGAGCATTGTAGCATATAGTGCACATGCATTTATGTATGTTGGCAATAGCTGTATGCATTTTTATTGTAATAAATACTGTCATTTATCTGAGAAAAAAGTATTGTGCACTTCCATTTTACCAAACAAAAGTTTTTTTTAATTACAATGTGTCAAAGGTATGAATATATTTTGAAATCACTATGTATAGTTTGATCCACTGACCTTCGGATCACCACTGAGATCCAGTCCAACCACAACACCATCACTGGACACCATGAAATCCTCTGCAAGTTTAACAGTCTCCATGGCAACCTGAGGTCCATTCCTTCGGTCAACAGCCACTAGAAACCTAGATAGGACAAGAGGTACATACAGTGAAGTCATTACTAAAGTGGTGAAGACACTCAGAGTTATTTTTGCCATGGATATGATCAGACATGACAACAGTATACAATATACTGTATATATCAATAGTTAAGCTTGTACTTAGTGCGGTTAAATGTTGCTTTTACCTCACTTCAATGTCCAAACCTTCTTGTTGGCATTGACGAATGGCTTCAATGACTGTTTCCACATACATCCTCTTTGTTAAACCTTATCAGTAAAAAAAAAATTGTACATCATTTTGAAAAATAAACCAAAGACTCAATTATTTCTTTGTGTTGTGTGCCAGCAGGGCGAGCTCCGCTGTGTGTCTTTCTTCATAAAATGGTATACCTGTGTGTGTCTCCTCACGGGGCGAGGTACCTGCGTGTCTCCTTATGGAGAAGGATACCTGTGTGTGTGTGTGTCCTCACAGAGAGATACCTGTGTGTGTGTGTGTGTGTGTCCTCACAGAGAGATACCTGTGTGTGTGTCCTCACAGAGGGAGATACCTGTGTGTGTGTGTGTGTGTGTCCTCACAGAGAAGGATACCTGTGTGTGTGTCCTCACAGAGGGAGATACCTGTGTGTGTGTGTGTGTGTGTGTCCTCACAGAGAGGGATAACTGTGTGTGTGTGTGTGTGTGTGTCCTCACAGAGAGGGATACCTGTGTGTGTGTGTGTGTGTGTGTCCTCACAGAGAGAGATACCTGTGTGTGTGTCCTCACAGAGGGAGATACCTGTGTGTGTGTCCTCATCGAGAGAGATACCTGTGTGTGTGTGTGTGTGTGTGTGTGTGTGCTCAGAGAGAGATACCTGTGTGTGTGTGTGTGTGTGTGTGTGTGTCCTCACAGAGAGAGATACCTGTGTGTGTGTCCTCACAGAGGGAGATACCTGTGTGTGTGTGTCCTCACAGAGAGGGATACCTGTGTGTGTCTCCTCACAGAGGGAGATACCTGTGTGTGTGTGTCCTCACAGAGGGAGATACCTGTGTGTGTGTGTCCTCACAGAGAAGGATACCTGTGTGTGTCTCCTCACGGGGTGTGCTCCTCAGCTCCAGATACTTCACTCCATCTGCAGCAAACTCACCAATCACAGCTTTGGCAACCTGTAGGTCAAGACACCTCTTATTCTCCCTGCATGCATAATTCTGGTTATAGTACGATCATTACAAAGACTTGGAATAGTTCTTAATTTTCCACATAATTTTAACCTAGTGTATTTTCCCTTCATGCTAAGTTGATAAGATAAATTAACAGCAATGCAATAGAAAATACTGGTGCTCAAAAAGTGATTATAAAGAGCAGATGTTCTGTGATTCTGTTATGGTTTTTAACTGCCTTCAAATAATGGTCAATGTTGCAAAGAGTCATACTTCCCTCTTAAACATGAGCAGGAGAAAAGGAATTAGGCTACTGTACCATGAGAATGTCTTCTTCTGTGTCTACTAGTCGCTGAATCACTTTGAAAACCTCAAAGCATCTGCAAAATAATAGAGATTTATCAGTAATGTTAAAGGTTACTGATGAATCAGGTTGGCATATTAGGATAATCTCTGGCTATGAAGAGACTACCTACTCATCCAGTGTCTTGCGCTGACCCTTACGGATGGCAGTCATGCTGTGCTGGATATTGAGATGTGGTTTACGGGAAATTAGGTTCTCCATGGTGGCAATACTGATGGAGCCATTGAGGTGGGCATGGAGTTCCTGCAAACATTACAAGACTCTTTTCAGTTTTTATCACAATTTTATCTTTAAAAGACACATTTCATATGTAACTTCATAAGACACATTTCATATTCAGAAATCACCCGTTTTTAAGCAAGAAAATAACCTGTTAAATATAAATCTTAATGACTGAAAGGTAATAAAGGTAATCGATGTACAGATGTCTTCAGTTAAGTAGAAATACGCATTTTTCAGTAGCTAGCAAGTTATATAGAAACATGCTGAGCAAGCTAACGGCAGCTAATTAGCGAGCAAACATTAAATGCTTACATAAGCTTGCCGTCCGTAAAAAATGTTATTAAAGCGCAAGTTAGTGGCATGGGAGCACCGTGTTTGTTGTAGTTCGATGCTGGGGGTACTTGCCAAAGCCCATGGTGCTTTGGGTTGTGTAACGTTTGCGTCCAAACCACGAAACTGTACTCGCCCTACGTAACGGCTGATATAACCCACTGAACTGTCTGGGAAGATGGCCGTTGTTTGCATTATTGTTTGGTCTCCCCTGCTATGCGAGCTTGATCTGGTGTGAAAGCGACTTCTGCTGCACGAGCATGGTTCCATCTCAGATTCGCCTGATCTCTGCTTCAGTGTAGCGCTACAGTACGTTTTCGTGATTGGTGCATTCTTGTCCATTAGCTACCAAATCACTTATCGTGACTTTAGCTAACGTTGGTTGTAAATGGATAAAGCAAGCGATCACTTACCACTTTTGGAAGCTGTCGGTAAAACGAATCTGCTGGCTTCTCCATCCGCGTTGAGAACAAAGGATTATAAACTGTAACTCAGTAACTGGCTCTTTGTCATACAATTGTAACGTTTGAGAAACAACGCTTTATAAATAACATTAGCACTGTTCTAACTCAGCCTTGGTCATATAACAGTTGCTTTCAGTGCACATTTTGCATTGCACCGACTAATTGCAGCTCTCTAACCACTCCCCGCATCAACAAGGACCCACTCAGGACAGTTCCCATTACCAGGAAAGCAGACTAAAACCTAAACATGGGGAAAATGATGCGCGATATTCATTACGTTATTTCTGATACTTTAGCAAAAAAAAAAAAAGAGAAAAAAAGGCAAGAATATACAGAAATCCTTCGAGACTTTATATACATTCGTTTTAACAAATATTTAGTTACATTACCAAAACGTGTACACAACCAAATCTTTCAACAGTAGGAAACCAGTTAATGCTGCACATATTCATCAACCGAATGAGTAATCATTCTCGTATTTGTCGATTAAGTATTACATTATATATACTTTGCACATATATACATTTACTGTACAATAAACCTTTTTCATTTGAAGTTTCAAAATTTGCGAACGATGAAAACAGAAGCGGCTTAACCATTAATTCTAAACCATCATCACAATATTGATCTCTGATTTGCATAAACTATCCCAAGAACACTTACAAATATGTTCTATATGTAATCCTATAGAACATTTATATACAGGTGGCTTTTCTGGACATACTTTGTAGTAGGATTTCAAATGTACTGAGTCATAATTATATATCATACACAACTGATCACAAAAAAGATATAAGCAACCATCAACAGTCTGCCTGGCAAAAGTCACTGTGAAGATGCTTTCAGTTGTCGCAAAGCATCGAGAGACCGTAGCCAGCAGCAATGCCTGCCTTGCATCCAATAGCAGTTTTAAAGCGTCAAACAGAGAAATCAGTTTTTATTTCCATGTTCCTCTTCAAAATAGATACAATCATTCCATCACATTAATGGACAATCTAAGCCACAGAGACACTAAAGTGATGGAAAAAGACAGGACACACTGAACACACATGCGCAAGAAGCTCCCTGGCTCTCCTAAAGTGCACCTCACATGTCTGACTCTAATCGCTGTTCCTTGCTCCATAAGATTCTATTTTAAATTATACATTGAATTAATAAATAATACAAAAAGGAGAAAGACAGTCTTGAGGGATGAGCATGCCATCTGACAAGTGCAAATGGAGGCGTCTCTGACCAGTATGTTCCAGGGGGGTGTTTGGGGCAGCGCAGTGTGTTATAGAGGGATTTGGACCAGGCAGGTGTATGTGAACAGGAATATCCTGATAGGGGGTCATAAAAGTCACACTCATGGGCAGCACACCATGCAAGCAGCAACCCCTCCCCATCTGTTCTTCAGCTCAGATGTACAGAGAGCCATCTGCAGGCCCCACGTAGCCCACTCCAATCAGCAGCACATCGATCAGCGTCCAGATGCCCAACCCTCCAAAGCTGAAGAGCTTCCCGAGGCCTTCTCGCCACTGGCCAAGATAGAACCTGTCGGCTCCAAACCCACCCAGTGTAATGCTGCAGACAAACAGACACACACACGGTTAGCCTCGGTCCTCACGACCATAATAACCAGTGCTAACGGGTGTTCTGCACTATGAGAGAGAAAGGTACCTGAGGGCCAAGGCTGTTGACCACTTGTACCCTCCGGTCCAGTTGCAGTACAGACGTTTTGTGAAATTTCGATTCCCTGTAAATAAACAAAAAAGAGATACATCTGTGCAGTACCACATCGCAACCACTTTACTCATTTAAAAATAAAACACATCCTCACTGAGTTGCAACAGTGGCAGTCAGCTCTATGGTGGCAATGTGGTGTAATAGTTAGAGGAGTGAGCTTGTAACCTAAAGGTTCCACGCTTGATTCCCAGGTAGGATACTGCCATTGTACCCCTGAGCAACCTGAAATCTGCTTAACCTGAATTGCTTTAGTAATATATCCAGCCGTATAAATGCATACTGTGAAAATGTTAAGTCGCACTGCTAATGTGCCTGCTAAAAGCCCATAATTTAATGTCAGCCTGAACACAAATTACACCAGCTGCCTTAAAATCAAATGTAAAACTTCTGGCAGTGCGAAGAATTAAGAAGTAGCTTACAAATATCTAAATAATTTAAGATATACTATAACAGTATAGAGCAATAATATACATAACATACATATTGTTTGTTTTCCAGTTCATCACATAGTGTGGCAGGTGCTCACCCAAACAGTGCACGTGGTCCAGCACAGTACAGTTGGCATTGTAGCGTTTGCGAGGACAGGCCACTGTCATACAGCTGGTAGAGTTGGAGCACTGGTACTTTGAAGGGTCCAGCTGCCAGCAGAACTGGCAGGTCATTGTGAGAGAGAAGTTGGTCAACTGCTGTCCTGAAGGCCCCTAAAAGCACAGAACACAGAGATGCTGCGTACCAAGAAACACCCACCCGTTCTGCCACCTATTATTAAGCACTCTCTCGTGTGAAATACAGTGAACACTGAAAATTATGCAGGTGCCCAAAAATGTACTCTCCATCCTCCTGCTGACAGCCGCCACTAACAAAGGCAATGCTGCTTTGCAGACTCACAAGGCAGTGGACACCCTCGAGGGTCTTGCAGGAAAAGGAGGCAGGCTTGCCATACGAGCAGTTGTAACGTTCAATGCAAGTGATGCAGCTAGCAGGTAGCTTGGAACACAGGCCTCCACTCGGACACTTGTGAGCGTAGCCGGCCAAATCTTTTGGAGACACTGCATGGACAAACAATTTAACTGTAAGATGTATATAAATTACATTTTAACAGATGCTTCATTGTTATTCGCCATCATATTCATCATTACTTTAAAAGAACCGTTACCTGGAGTGGGAGCTGCGGCCACAGGGCTTGTAATAACCGGACTCTGCTGTGCATCTCGGCTGTACGGGGGTTCCTGGCCTAGATGGGGGGAACTCAGGTACCCTAAAACACGTGATATACAAAGTGAGGTTAGTACAAAGGTCCTGACTATAGCCAGGGTTTAGCTTAGTTAGCTAGTTTACAAGCCCCATGACCTATTTTTTTTTTAACTTTGTAATTTTACACGTGCAAATACATGGAAGCCAGATGATTTCGTTTTTGGAGTTACACACTATCCATTAGAAATGCAGTAGTATTCGTAGTCACAAACGTTACTTGCTTGGTAAACAGTAATACATGTTGCTCTTAGACATTATCTGCCATATACAAAAGACAAATCCAGCGCCTACACTGCTAGCCAACTTAACTTAAACAAACGAAGGTTGCGTAGCAAACATATCGATAAATCGTTTACGGGTGAATTTCTAGATTGTAAAAGTATACTGTCTTACAGCTAGCTATCTTTTGGGTACGGTAATCTATAAGCCATTGTGGCATGCAAACCGTGTCAGGCTGATCTGATCACGGACGCTACTGTGTTTGTTTGATGATTCTGGTACGGTTCGAAGTAGTTGGCTAGCTCGCTAGCATTGACAAAGATGTCCTCTGGCTAACTTACAGACAATGGGCCGATCAGGAGAACGCCAAATTAATTTAATTTTTACATAAGTAGACTCCTCCTACCGTTTACAGATTGTAGACAAGAATCTATAAACAAAAGAATCGTGATCCCGCAAGCTCTCATGATAAATGCAGCTTTCTCAGATCCCCGAAACTAAAAATCCCTTCCCATCCCGAAGCTTGCTCTGCACAATTTTGACTTCCTCAAACCTTGGTTAGTCCAAACTCCGCCTACTTCCCCCTTTAAAGGGACCGCGCCGAAATAACTTACCAACCGTTTATTGGTGGTTATTACTAATTAATGTAAATTTAGGCTGCGTTTAGAAAATAAAAAAGTAATAAAAAATAAATAAGATAAAAATAAAACATTTAATGTGTAATGTATTAACAATACATATACAACAATACATCCCTGATAATAAGAAAACTGTATACTAGTGTATCCGATCAACCTCGTTTGATCACCAGGGGGCGTCAGTGAATAGTTTCGATTAAAATCAGTACTCAAAGGGCAGACCCTTTTTTTCAATGAAAGGGAAAATAAATGTATTTTCACATTTATGAATTTTAACAAAAATGAGCGGTGCTACAAATTATTTCAAGCCGTAAAATACGTAAAATAAAATTGCAGTATCAATTTGAGGTAACAGTGCAGAGGGTTTTCCTAGACAGAGCATAAATTACACACAGGATGGATTAAATATTTGAAACATTCATTAAAAAACAAAGGACTGGGTAATACAGAGGAATGTAACACCACTGAAGTGTGCAAAGCAAAAACAATAAAGTGAAAGTGCATGTGTCAGGCACACAGTTATCCTCTGTCACTGTGCACCAAACACAGAGCATCAGAAATACGCAAAATGCCACAAAGATTGTGAATTATTCTAATGTTACAGCAAAACACATTAAAATTATATGGTACTTTGTCACTTCATATTATCTTCTCTAACTATATTAAGCCAGAGTGAGCGTTACATTTGGAGTAATGTCCTTTTTTTTGTTTGTTGAGGAATCAGACACCACATGCTGAGTCGTCTCAAACAGAGAGAGGTGGTTGAGTCAGTTTGGGCAGCATTTGGACTAAGCATATGCATCAGGCACATAGTAGCTGCTATAGACCTCAGATGTTTTGAGTCCAGAACAGTATGGCAACGTGACAATATATCCCTAAGAATTCCTTCAATTAGCCTTAATGTAAAAGACTCATTCCCACAATGCAGGCATTGTAAAACAAATTGCAATTACAATAATAAAAATATGCTTGTAATTGTGATTTAATATGTGGTGTAAATTATTATACTGAATAATATCTCTAAAGAAATAAATAGTTACTGTAGTTAAAGAATCCAAGAACCTTTCTCCATTAAATTGTTGCTTCTTGCACTTACAACCTGGTGCCAGGAGATGGCACCCTTTACAAACACAGCCATAGTGTTATTATTATTATTATTATTATTATTATTATTATTATTATTATTATTATTATTATTATTATTGTTATAAATAATGGTCCACGCTGTGTGTCCAGGTCTGCCATGTGAGGGAGAAGACTCACAGTGTCATCTCTCAGTGAGGAGTTTGAGGGGTAAATGAGGGTAACAGTTCCGCCTGCTGATGGTTGAGAGCAGGGTCCCTCAGAGACATGCAGCTGCTGCTCGCTCTGTCTGGGACTCTGCTCCCCCCATTAAGCCAGGCAGGAAGAGAGACAGACAGGCCAGGTGTGGCTGGGCTGCAGCTGCTGGAAGGGACAGGGAAAAGGAACAGGGTCCCAGCCCTAGAGTATACCATTCTATACCAGTCTGGTTTGTCTTGGCCTCTGTGCATGTGTTATAACAACAATCCCAAGAATAACGTAGTGTCATTTTCTTTAACAGAATATGGGCTTATGTTGAATTTGAGATTCTGCAAATGAGTGCATAATGCATTTTTTACTGTGTGGCCTCTATTCCTACTTTTAGGAATAGAGGCCACCAATTTTACTAATTTTAGAAGTAAGTTACCCATTGAATTTGAAAGTTCCTTTGAATTCAGTGATTAGTAATCAGTAATCATTTGGCTGAGACCCCACCAAGGGTGAAATTTGACTGTTTGATGGAAATTCTGTGTATTTGTTCACAGAGGGTATAGATGCCCTGGGGCCTGGATGTGGGTGACCAAACCCATGAGACTCAATTGGTCTTGGCCATAGTACATCCTTACACTGTTTATCTTCTTTTCTGCCCTTGTGAATCTATGAAATGGTATATCTTTTGTCAAACTTTGAATGTATATTTATAGAATTTTTCATGTGTATGTGCATGATACATGCACCTGTGTTCACGTGTACTTGTGTGTGTGTGTGTGTGTTCATGACACTCTTGCTACACATCTACTGCTTTCTTTCCCCCCTCTCCAAATGTTTCGTCCTGCTTTGGTTTCAGGAATGGAGAATGGAACATGGAATGGAGTACTGAGTATTTACATTCGCACCAATGAAGTCTAGGCAACCTGTTGCCCAGACACCCAGAACGTCCCCGCTCTCACCAGCAGCATATGATGTGTGCACCTGTACCGCACCTCACTCTGCTGCTGGCTCATATCCTGCACTGATTGGCTGTCCTTGGGGAACACAACTTCGCTTGTGTCATTCCCAGTTAGCCCATCTGCTGAAGCAGCGACTGCCAGTCTATACATCGGGAATGTACACTTTGCACACAAGGGCACTTGTAGCATGCACTTGTGTGGAAACAACTCACTGACACAACTTCGGCCCCCCTGAGGAAAATGGGCACCATGTTAGCGACTAAGTACCCCACTGAACTTTTTTTCTGTAGTTAACTGTTATTGGTGGAGGCTGTGGAAGGGAATGTGCAGTTGTTCGAGATGTTGATATAGTCTGGAAACACAGCAGCGGTCTCCCTTCACTTCTACCCCTCTATTTCTCTTTCTAAGGCGTGAAAGAGAGAGAGGATGAGGGAGCCCCCCCCCTCTCCCTCCCCCTCCCCCCTCCTCGCCCCTCTTGTGGGCTGGCGTTTATTAGCATCGGCTCCACATGATCTCATCTGGGAGACAGTCCTAATGGGGAGACGGGATTTGAAGCCAGATGTGGGTTTGAGCTCTAGAGGAGTCCGATGCCAGTGCCTGTGTGTGGTACTCAGACTCTGCCATCTGGTTCCCATTCAGAACCATCAGATCATATTTTAATGTTATTACACATTTAGGGAAAAAAATGAGACAACTATTGTCTTTATATTAGTGCAGGGCTTGAATACTCCCTGCTCCCCTTCTCAGACTGAGGTAGGGAGATTTCTGCCATGGCACGTCAGCAAGATCAAAGCAGATCCATTTCTGTCTTGTGCTTGGCCTTTGCCTGATTAAACTCCCAGGATGCTTTGCTGCTGGAACGCAGAGTTTCCTGCCCTCCTCTCCAAGACAAACTGACTTTTCTGGGCTTCTATGGAGCGGCCTCAGCTCAGTCACTTCCTGAGTCTGAAATATGCCCCCTGAGCACAGCTATATGGAAGTGAAGTTAACTCCACTCTACCTCTAACACAGTATTATTTCTGTTGTGTAAGTATAAGAAAGAGTGGAGGCGCAATGACATATCTATGCTTCTTCTGTCTTCATCCCTGATGTCACCAAGTGTAGTTATATAAAACATATCAATGAGTTCTTATCAATCAGATACACTTAGACGATCTAATCCTTTACCTAAATGTGTTACATATGAGCTAAAATGTGCTTTAGATTAGTTAACATTACTTGATTTTATTAATGTTCCCAAAATATTTATTGTTCTTTGTATTTCTGTGGATAATTAATTGAACCTTCCAAGCTGAAGCCTCCATAGCAACACAAAGGAAAGATTAAAGACGTGGGATCTGAAGCCCCCTCATTTGAAGTTTTACGGGGGCCTAAATAAATTCAGATGCCGCTGCAATAATCTAACGCTGCACTCAGAAGTCTTGCAGATCTGAACCATGTGTGGGTCAGGAGCTGAGTTCTCAGCCGCCAAAGCTGGCCTCCATGTGTAGGCAATGAATCAGCTCTGCAGTCTCCAGAGGTGACCTCACACACTCTCCCCACACTCCCCAAGGGCAGCGGACTAGCTCGACTGACCCCAGCATCTTTCCATTAATACCTCAATACATTTGGTCTATCTTTACCATTTCAGCTTCGGCCATAGTCAGCCCCATGGTTATGTTTCTGTGAGTTCAATAGGTTCTGTGTGAAAATTCAGGTGCATAATTATGAGTTTTGGTGATTATCTCAGTGATTTCAGTTATAGTTTACCTGCATTCTGTGTACAGCCTGATGGTTCATCTGTACAGCCAGGGATCCTGCACTGTAGATTCTGTGTGTAACTGTGTAGCTGTTTACTTTGGGTTTTGTGTAAAAGCGTGGGTTTCTCTGCATTGTGGACACCAGTCATGGGGTATCTGCGGAGGCAGTCGCATGTATACCCTCCCTCACACTCATTTACACACTGGGGCCTATCTTTGCACTATCGGGAAACAACAGAAGGACAGATAATGAGGAGAAATGGCACCATAGAGGCCAGCTCGTGTGTTTGAATATGGCACACGCTGGAAGCAGCTCTTCTGGGAATGCACTTGAGCAGTAGTGCCTGTCAGTGGCCTTCTCAGAGGTTAAGCGCATGACTGTAGTTTCAGTCTAAAGTTTCATGAGTATTCCTCCTCGCTTAGAATTTTTTTCTCTCCTTTGTAAAAAAAAAAAAAAGAAAAGAATATACGAGCCTCACTTTCACCATTCTGTTCTCACCACAGGAGCGGGCCGCTCTTTGATGTCTCCTCTGATTTGGGCCACTCTGCGCACCACTCGGGCGGAAGGGACGGGGCAGGCCGATCTCCAGCTGTGCAGCCATCCCATAAACTTCACCTTCAGAAAGTGAATCCATGTCCTTCACCCCCGTACCCCGGCCCCCAGCAGCCCTGCCCCCACATCAGAAAACACTTAGAGTTGCAGCCCCCTCCGCACTCATAAACTACTTCAGCTGCCTTTAGCCTAACACCTGGGTCAGGGACAGGGTGAGGGGGAGGGAAAGGGGAGGGAGCGTGGCGGGTAGAGGAGCTGTGGGGGTGGGGTGCAGGCCATTATGTGGGAAGTATGGAAGGAGTGCGGGACAAGGGGGGAGGGGAGGACACAAGCCTTTGAGCAGTGAAGCAGAGACAGCCCTTCCCTGTGTGCAGCCCGGCCGAGAAGCCAGACAGCTGTGCTGGTAACTGGGATCTTTCTGAACCAATCACACAAAAGGTGATCTGCACCCCACTGGGTCAAATTCAAAGTGTGTGAAGACACACACAAATTACATGCAAAAAGTAAAAAAATAAAAATAAAATAATGATAATAATAAATTATTGGATTCTGATTAAGGGGAATGTTCAGCATAAGAAGGAGCAACATCAGTCTGCTGGGTACATACAGGGTCATGCTGTGTGTTGCTGAAGTTCTTGGTGGTCTGGGACAAGGAAAGGATTAGATATTGTTTGGGGTTAGGCCAGCAGCTGATGTTAAAATACAGAAATCCCTCTCTATGCTCTCCTTCCTGTTTCTCCATTGCTGCAGCCAATGACATGGCAGATCTCTCACCACCTCACACACTGCCCTGCAGTTCCAGCACACTGCTGGCTCGCTGGCCTCATTACTCATGCACTGCTGGCTCATTGGAATCACAACCTCAAGCCACAGCAGCCTCCGAGCCAAGAGCTCAGACCAGATCTTGGTGAAAACTCTTCTGAGGGGAATCCAGTTCATGACCGCACTCTTTCAGTCTTAATGCATTGACACAAACGCAAGATGATCAAAGATCAAAGGTCAATTATAACAGATTATATGCTTTGTGTCAACCAGCCAGTGTAGCTTCTATATGGATGCAGTTCACTGTTGCTTTTGAAGTTGTCCTACTGTATTTGATAAAATACTGAACTACTGATAAAACAAACGGTCTTAGTGTTCACCTGACATATCAAAAATCCAATGTGTGATTCGTTATATTTGATGAACCTTAAAGCTTGCTGTAGCTAATTGCAAAAAATATATTCAAGTTGAAGTGAGGTGGACATCAATTTATCACTCTGGCTGTCTGTTTAAACGAAAAAATCTGTCTAGTTCTGTGTTTATTTACGTATCTAATCATATCTGTAACAGACAGTTCAGATCTAATAATAGATTGATGCTAGAAAGGACCCATGTACTTGACTGTCCAGCACCAAGGTCTAGAATTTGACTGATAGACTGACAGTTACATGCAGTACACTCACTTTACCAAGCTGCATGTGCTCAGGTCAGTGTTTAATATTCACATAGAGACTATGAAATGCTCAAATTTGAGTGAAACTAGCTCTTGTTTGCTTCTGTAAGCAAAGGTTGTGTGTAGTGATCTACATCACTCCAGCAGCATATCTTTAACCGCAACAAAGGCTAGCCCCACTCGCGCGCTCGTAATGAGGCGCTGTCATGCTTAGCGTCCAGCAGCGCACAGTTTTAGCAGCGAAGCGTCCGTCCGCGTGCTGTTTGCACAGACTCCGCGGCTGCTCTCCGTCCTCTTCGCCCGTGCAAGTATGACAACGGCCCCTGTCAAAACAACATCTGAGCCGACCATGTTTATACAGAGGCAAGCTGACGGTCTCCTAATGATCCCCATTTCCTTTCAACAACACCCACTGGGGATTACGACCTCTCTCCGCTGCCCTAAGTGTAAGGGCATGAGGCCGTCTGTGCAGTGGGCACCGAGCCCCGCCCCTCTCCTCTCGCGCTCTCGGGTGGGCAGGGAAGCGTCTGCGTGGTCTCGTTGTGATGGAGGTTTCCTGCCTTGTTTGCATTAGCCATGCATTGCACCGCATTAGCTGGGCTGGGCCAGCAAGACACAGGCGACGACTTGAATTTCCATCAACTTGGAATTGTAGCACACCCAGCCAATTCATGTGGCAAAAGCCTTTTTCCAATTGTCAGCATTACAAAATTTGGACAATTGAAAAAGGTTTAGTTTTACATTTAATTGAATTACAAATCTAATTTCTAAAATATTTTTTAAGCTATATCAAGTGCATATCAGCCAGTGTATCTTTGATGGAGACTGTTTAAAATGCAGACTGTTTAACAAAGCAATCACAACACGCTGGACTGTCACGAAATAAGAAAAAAGATGGCATTCTAATGAGTGTCAGGTACCCTGCCACCAAAGTGGTCAGAGTGAGGAAAGCACTGATCCTGATGTGCTAATAAACAATTAGCACATTGTAATTGGTGATTTGGTAATTGGTGAAGAGCTACTCCTGCAGAACATGCATAGCAAGCTACAGGTCTATAGTGTTGGATGTTTTGCTAAAAAAAAACCTGGACAGAGGTGGCACGGCGGTGCAGTGGGTATTAGTGTGCATTAGTGTGCTTAACAACATACAAGTAAACCAATAATTAATAATAATCAAAAACAATCAAACCAGTGAATTCATAATAGCCCCTATATTAGAAATATTCTCTGCACACATTCAAGCAATGGCCTATCAACGCGGACATTTTGTTATTGGAGGAACTTTTGGCAGTTACACTAAGACCCACAGCCATGTTCCACTGGACTTCACAGGTTTGTATTCGGAAAACGATGCTTATTGTACCTCCTTCATTGCTGCACACAGAGCAGAGTTTCCACTTCTTACAGTCCATATGACTGCTGTTCAGACGTGACAGACGAAGAAGGCATGTTTGGCAGTTCACTTCTGTTTTTCTCAGTCTTCATTCATGTGGCACCACGTAGCACTTCAGTAGATTACTTATGCCATAATTTCAGCTCTCCAGCCCCTGTAACACACAGAACGGTTTCAAATGAGAAAAAGCTGCTTCAATATCGAAATGAGAAGGAAGCTGCCTTCATTGATGTTGGAAATGTTTTGAAAGTGATCCTGTGGGTCTCACCTTTGTCAGCTCCCTGAACACACATAAACTCCCAGCACTGTAGACTTACCGCACCCTCACCACATTCTCCACTCAGGAAGCCCAAACGCAACCACACAGAGAGGAGCTTCACTTCCACAAGGAAAGTGTGCCTTTTGGTTTATTCGTTTATTCTTATTTGATGAGGGCCAGCTCACGCAGAGTGAAAATGGAATGCCGGTGAGCTTTGACAATGCCAACGCTTCACAGCGGTTATTTGCAACTTCAGGCCACTCTCAGAGGACATCTTAGTTTTTTATGGAGATAGCTTGTTGGTTCCAGCACCACATCCTCCAGGTTATTAGGGAATTAGTGCAAGGATAATTATGATAGTTATGACAATGATGGTTCTTCTTATCAGCAGCAAATCAGCTGCATGAATCCACTGACAAAACAATATACAATGCTGCAATTACAGTAACACTTCAGATCTAATCTTCAGCGGCAAACCAAGTGGAACACATCCTAAAACATAATATGGTTCAAGACACAATTTGCATTGTGTATTTAATTAAATCTGATTTGTAGATGGTAGATACAGAATTTTATCTTATCCGCAAAACTGCAGAAGTAATGAACAATAAACAGATCTCTAATATTACTTACACTACATTTCCAAAAGTATGTGGACACCTGAACATCTAACCTACAAGTATTTGCTGAACTTCTCATTCCAAATTTATGGGCATTAATATGGAGTTGGACCCCTTTTGTCATTGAAACCACCTCCACTCTTGTGGGAAAATTTTGGAACATGGCTGCGGGGATTCAGCCACAAGAGCATTAGTGAGGTCGGACACTGATGCTGGGCATAAGGCCTGGTTCACAGTAGTTGTTCCAATTCATACCAAAGGTGTTTTATGGTGTAGAGGTCAGGGCTCTGTGCAGTCAAGTTCTTCCCCACCAAACTCAGCAAACCATTTCTTTATGGACCTGGCTTTCTGCACAGGGGCATTGACATGCTGAAACAGTAACGGGCATTCCCCATGCTATTGCCAAAAAGTTGGAAGTGTACAATTTTCTAGAATGTCATTGTATGCTGTAGCATTAAGATTTCCCTTCACTGGAACTAAGGGTCCTAGCCCAAATGATGAAAAACAGCCCCAGACCATTATTACTATCCACTAAACTTTACAGTTGGCACTATTCGGGTCAGTACAGTTGACACTATGCATTCCGCCAAACCCAGATTCATCCGTCAGACTGCCAGATAGTGAAGCATGATTCATCACTCCAGAGAACACATGTCCACTGCTCCAGAGTCCAATGGCGGTGTGCTCCACACCACCCCGGCCAAAGCTTGGCACTGCGCATGGAGATCTTAGGCTTGTGTACAACTGCTTGGGTCTTGGGGTAGGGGGTGGAGTGTGCAGGGATGCAGGGATAAAATAGTTTATTGGGCTCTATAGTATGGGGTTTGGTGGCTCACTTTTAGAAGGAACAGTCCTTTCCCTGGCAGATTGAGAAGCTAGGGGTACTTGAAAAACGGTTAGTTGACTATCCCAGGACAATGAGGAGAATATATCACAATCCTTTACATCTGCCTCGGAGACCATTCAGGCAGGGAGCTCACTCAGGTGCTCCAAAGAAGGGCTAGAACATAAAACAGGACATATATAGAGCACCACTATGCAAATCCCACCAAACCTGCTCTGCCTTTGTGGTTTTAATTAGCCTCCATTTCACTCAATCCCATCAAGTGCTCTTGCACACCCCCCCACACTCCCAGCTTTTCCCCCTCTGGGTCTGTTGATACAGTTAATGAGAGAGAGGTAGAGTCGGACTGAGAACAGTCGAGTTAAAAAAGGGTTGTGTGGGGGTAGGGGGGGGGTTAATCCTCAAGGAGCCATGAGTCCTCTCCCCACACACACGCACACACACTAACCATTCACCCTGGGGGGACTGCAGTCATGAATAGGACATTGTCCTGATGGGAGACAAAGCCAACCGTCTCCCTTTCCCAGGTTAACAAGCAGTCACAAGAGGGGAAAACTAGGGTTTGTTTCAGACATTCGGTAAAAACACATTTTAGAAAACAGGCAACAGCACACTGTCGTCTCTGTGAACCCCTTCCCTTGTCCACCCACTGCAGGCTCCTCTGCTAATGTTTATTTTGACTGTGTTCCCAGAAACTGAGTGGAGGGTCTCTGGGCAGCCATTTTTCTCAAGGAGGGGGGTGACGGTAGAAGAGTAGAATGCGAGGCATGCTGGGAGTTGGAGGTACATAAATGAGAAGGGCTTTCCTCTGCTAGAGTGAACCACACACACACACACACACACCATATACCCACTCCACTCATCCTGCTCTTATATGCACACTCCATAGCCTTGGTATATTGAGATGTTAATCAAAATATTAAGATGTGCTTGTCCCCCAAGCTAGTCATAAGATATCATGCTTTATAACATGTTACCCTTTCTGGTTTGTGATAAAACTGAGACTTATTACCCTTTATTTTTGATAATAACATATCATCAAACCTATATGTGAGCTGCGATGAATGGAACCCTTTTCTTGTCATTGATATAAGACCAGACACATCACTTAAAAGTTAAATTATACCAAGGATTATATAAATCTCAGTAACACAGAACCAGAAGAACAGTTTCATTATTGTAGAACTTCAGCACTAAATCTTGTATCCATCAGTAAGCAAGTACCAAATACCTTGATAAATAAAAGTACTTTATAACACATACTGTAGGTCTATTGTACGTCAAGGCTAACGCACAATCTTGGACCTTGTCCAAAAGAGAGTCCTACAGGAATAACAAACAAAAATGGCAGACCTGTTCTTGTCCAAGAAAAGACATGACAATAAAAATAATGGAGAGGAGTCAAAACACCGCAAAAAGATTTTGGTTTTAAGAGCAACTTCACACATGCCTGACATCAATATTCCCAATTTGGCCTTTTCCTCTCCATGCCATAGGTTTCCCCTCCATTAAAGCATGTGGGGGAAGGGGTGTATTTGCAGCTGAAAAAGAAACTTAAGCATTCTTAAGCATCCTGTGGAGGGCAGATTTTGTTCTATACAATTCATCTTACACACTGAAATGCAAATGGCCACTTGTAAGGATTTTTTTTAAAGAGTTGTGCCTCTTCCGCGTATTTGCCTACCTGTGGCGCAGACTTGGTTTCAGAGACCTGAATGCGGTGTCAACTGAAAGACAGATTACCTCAGCAAACTCATTAACAGCGCTGCGGTCCGTCTGTCACCCATGTTATAAAACTTGACAGAAGAAATTACAGTTAGCTACTGCTGCAGTGCTTTTTCAATTAAACGGATCGCACATTTCATTAAATGTTCCCTCTTTATTACTTTATTCAGTATTTCTTTCGGAGACATTTACTTGATTCGGTAATCCTTTCGGAGACATAAATATCTATTTCTGTACAGAAAATATTTTGTTGATGAAGTTACACATTTACACTTTTACAAAACATTGTATGTTAATACAAGGAATAATAACTCATTTACATACACATACACCCATTTAATACATCAATTAACATAAGATACCAGTTTACTTTCGCCAGGTAAAAAAAAAATATCCAACGACATTTACAAAAACAAAATACGCAGTATATCATGTATAAATGTTGGTTGCTGTTGCATATGGGAATATATTTTTGCAGGCAAATGCTGTTCTTCAATATCCTTATCTTAAACATTAAAAACCTTAAATGTTTTATTCTATAAACACAAACAAATCGCAACTGAAATGAGCAATAACCCAATTAGCCTATAAATATATATTTTTTAACTTTCATACATTTCAAGTGTTCGAGGGATCAATGCAAAATTAATTTCAACCATTTCACTTCAGAAAACGTTTTTTGAACGAAACGATATGATTAAACATTTCGGTACAGTCCTGCTTTAGTTATAGCAGCCGTGGCCCATCAGTGTTAATTTCACTAGCAAACACAAATGTCAAACTATAGTAACGAACGGTGATCCCCCACTTTACTCGAAGCCCACTCAGCAAAGTAGAACTAGTCAGTGAGTGAGTGTGTGTGACAGTGTGATAGAGAGAGGGGGAGGGTGGAGGTGGTGGTGAGTGGGGAGGTGGGTCAATGGTAGAGTTTTCAATAAAACAAGAAGAGACTAAGAGTGAAATGGGTGGGGGCTACCGGAGAGGCACTTCAGTTAATTTAACTACTTGATCCCAGAACCTCGTCTGTTCTCTCGTGGTTCACCACAAATATTTGAAGTGTGATGGCTTCAATGCCCAAGCGCTGGAGTGCAGAGAGGAGAGTAAACACAAATGAAAACGCTCCAATGTTTATCTAAAGTCTTAATAAAGCCACACACTTCAAGGGCCACCGAAACAAAACAAAGAGGAAAGGAAAGGGGGAGAGACGGAGAAAAGTAAACGAATCCACTTTTTCCGTGTTGCAATAAACATATATGTTTGGTTCACTTCCCACCAAATAATCAGCCTCTTAAGCATTTTGTTACAGCGTAAGTACCATTCGGCCTATAACAGACTCTACAACCGGGTTCCTCGAGTGTGATTTGGAGTTGATCTTATAAGTGAATACAACAGTATACTTTTCAGTTTCAGTCACGAATGAAATAAACCGAAAGGCACACTCGTCTGATAGCCAAATATCTTTTCATGAGCAAAACGAATGCATTCTTCGCAATATTATCGGAAGTCTTGTCGCTTTGCTGTAAACCTATCCCCGTGTCCTTGGAATTACATTTTCACAAGTCCATCACCGTCTCCAAGGGTCAATTAGGTGAATATAAGCAGTGCTGCGCAAGGTGTCCTGCACGATTCATGAACAAATAAAAGAAGCAAGTCAATGTATTGTATAGCCTATGTGTGCCCCTAGAATGTTCTTGTCCAACACCATGTCAGCAGCAACACACAATTTAACAAGGCAATATTAACAGAATACTTGGATGGGCTGGAGGAAAAAACTCCTGTGTCCGGATGAAAGTCTTCTCTATCTGCTTTCAGTTCGTAGTCCTCATCCTCATACATGTCGTCCATGTCCCCATAGGCCGTAGAGACCCCGTGATCCCCGATAGAGCATAGTTTCCCCATGTTCTCCTTCACCACTTCGCAAAAGGGTCGCTCCATGCCGTCACACACGCAGCGATTAAGCAGCATACCGTTGGGGATGAACAGCATTTGCTGAATTGTGGTCTTGCACTTTGCCGTGCATTTTCTGCCGTTGAAAAGCTGCCCACAGTTAGACAGGTAGGCTGTCAGAGTGGAGTGGCAGCCAGGGTCCTCCTCACAGCGTTGGCGTGCCTCTGTGCACCCTATCCCAGCTGCGTCCCCTGGATGCCTTCGAGGAATACACGGCTCGATCGCCCGTTTTGCCCTCCTACATTGTGAATCCTGGGCGCAGTCACATGTCTCTAGGTCCGGTCCACTGTGCGTCTGGTTCAGTTTCACTAAGGCGCTGATGCAATGGCTGGGACACTGTCGCCTGCTCCCTCGGATATTATCTTCGCATGCAACCAGATACTGGTTATAGGCCAATTCACAGTCTTTCTCCTGTTGACATCTAAGCAGGGCTTGCCAGCAGACATATTGGGCATCCAGCGCCACAAGTACCCAGCCCAGTAGAGCCAGAGCGCTACACCAAGTCTTCATGCTTAAAGCGTAGTCTCCAGTTCACGGATGCGCTCCTGTTTCTCCACTTAACAGCGAACGTTTATTTTAGAAATCCTAAGAGAACACGCATCCAGAAGTACGGGTTGGACAGCATAGTGTCTTCATGTTTTTAAAAAAGACCAGAAAAAAGAAAGCTTACTTGCACGAAGTCCAGACGGACTCATTCCTCCCGCCCCTATGGTCAGCTTGACAGATTAGAATCACAGAACAGCCTGTTGCTCTATGGGGGAAGGTAACACTTTAGCCAGCAACTGAAGAATTTCACTTAAGATATACAGGATTTCCACAGCTTTCCTGGACTATGAATACACCCCAAAATGAAAGAAGTATCAAAATTCCGCTTGACAAAAAGACAGAAAGAAAATAAATCCGAACTTAACCTCCCTCTATCCAGTATTGTCCACGTCCCTGAGTCCTGTCATGAGTAGAAAACATAGATTTGTTTCGGTTTTATGGGATACAAATTGTGCACTTTCTCACCAGTACACGTCCATCTCTCCCTTCTGTTTTTTCTTCTCTCCCTCCTTTTTCACTCTCTCCTCCTCCCTTCACTGTCGCCGTTTCTCCCGCTACCTGTGTCTTTGTCCCTCTCACTGTTACGCTTCACGCTTCGTTTAGCTTTCCCCTATAACCCCTCTACTCTGAAAACAGAAAAGGCAAAGCCCCCCCTCCCTCTTTCTCTCTCATTTACAGTCCTGCTCAACGATTGGCCGTCATTGAGGAGTCAGCCATGGGATTCATTTCCATAGCAACTCCAGTTTTGGCAATCTGCACGTCACATACAGGATAAAATGTTTATAAATTTTATGAAACTCGCAACCTGTGTGGTCTCCCACAACTTTCTCCTCCTTCAGTTGATTAAAAAAGCTTGGCGAGTGAGGAAGGGGGTGGGGGTTAGGAGAACGTGAGCCCCGAAGCAGACGGCAGAAAGCATTCCACAGCTAGAAGCTCACATCTGAAACTCACCGCTCTAAATTAAAGCTCGGGAAAACAAATCTGTTTCTATTTAACATTAAACCGATGAGAAAAACCATAGGAACAACTTCTTATCGTTAAATAATTGTTAAGAATACTTTTTAAATACAAAAACGGCCGTGCCACCCCCCAATTCCTCTGCTTACTCTTTCCCTCTCTCACTCGCTTCATTCTGGTGGGTTTTAAAACTCTGATTGATAGGATTGAATGGAAGAGAATAGTATTTTCTGGCCCGTTTCACCCTTTTGTGTCTGATTGGCCATGCACTGGCCCAGTGTCTTTCCAGGCCCGAAGATTGTTCACGCCTTGCAGCCTGTCAATAGAGAAGGGTTTCAGCATCAATATATTTTACAGCTCTCTCCTTTCACACTACACTTGAAAACTGCCAATAGAGACAGGCCTCCCTGCCATTGAGATGGAAACTAGCTTTATTTTTTTCTGAAAGCGATGAAAAAGCCACAGCAACACCCAGGCCCTTTGGCTATTTTACAAAACAAAGTTTTAGACTTCCTTCTGGGAAAACGGACCCACGTTCGTACAGAGCCAGATTGCTGGGCGAATGTCACCGACTGAGCTGAACTATTGAGGGAATAGAATAATAATACGGTACATACGACTGTCTGTGTCAACAGCAGCAATGCTGATATAAAAAAACAAACAAACAAAAAAAAACATAACTGTAGAAATGATTATTTTTCTGCCATATCAAAGTGTAGGCTACATTTAAATATAAACAACGTGACCACCAAATGTTTAAACTCGGCATATTAAACACAAAAGTCTCAATAGAAGTATTACAAAAAGTCTGTATAGCCTACATAATGCTTAATAATTAATGTTAGAAAATTGTTTATCTCGAATCTTGTTGCGATGCTTTTAGTCGCGCGCGCGCGTGCGTGCGCTCTCTCTCTCCTCCTCAGTTGAGTCTTTTGACACCACCATTCAGAAGTGAAGGGGACAAGAACTTCAGAGCGACGCTTTATAAAACGTATTTATGGCCCCCCCTTGTGTTCAAATAATGTTTTAATAATAACCAGAGTGCAATATTTTCAAACTCATTTAATGCTTTTTAATCAGTCCATCAAATATTTGGTGTCGCCAAAATCACAAAAGGATACCCGCACAACAATGAACAAAATGATAAAAGAGCTACTTTCCTCTGGGAAATCATGATTGGAAAAGAGAAATTTTTTTGTAAGCCGCAGTCCTGCTTCTGTCAGAGAATGAATACACAAACAACAGTATTTACAAATTTACAGACGGTTACCTTGACGGCTGTAACATATGTGTCCTTCTGTTGCATCCAAAATCGCTGTTTTTACTGAACTCTGTATGAACAAGCTACAATGATATGGATAAACAACAACGCTTTAAGTGTGCTTACACATTTTAAGCAATATGAGAAACAATCTCAGCCAGAAGAATAAACTCTTAAAATCAACACATGACAACTTCATTACAGCTAAGTAATACCAAAGTGACAGCACAAAATGGTAGCACTGAAAAGGAGGGATTTATGAGTGTCAGGTGTCTGTGAGCCACAGAGAATCATGGGAGCAGTCAGTAGTCTGTGGACTGCAATGGAGACATGGATAAAAATACAAACTACAACCAGATATTGAATAAAGACCTGGGGGGTCAACAACAACAGTGCATAAGCTAGCTCTTCATTTATTTTACATGACTAAAAAATTTATATTATGAGTAATTTTTGAAATGAGTTTTCCTTTTAAGATACATTTATTTATCAATTTGTCAGTTTCAATCATGAGTTTATGTTGCAAATTATTCCATTAATGTTTATAACTAGGCTCACAATAATTTCTTTAGGAGGATACTGATACTTAGTCTTATGGTAATAGACCCCTTCAGACTCAGTAGTAAGCCCTTCCTGTGTGCCCAGATGATCTGAGTTAGCCTTATTCTACCAGTTCATGCGTAAATATCAATGCTCAGTAGTGTACATACTAATTTATCTTAACTGGGAAATGGCTAAGTGCATATCTGTCAATAAATCCCCCCTCAACAAAATCTGTGCATGTGTGTGTGTGTGTGTGTATATATATATATATATATATATATATGAGTAGGGGGAATATATTGGTTTTGTAAATATGCATTTATTAATTATCATCTTCATGTGGAATCTAAACAGAAGCTGTTTATGAGTACACAACTGAATGTGTGTGTGTGATAGTCTATGGTATGATTGTCCTGGAGTGATCGAATCACATGAGAGTGCACTTCTCTGCAGACTGCTTAAGGTCCTCCAGTGTGGATTGGGCCTTGTCCTTCAGCTGATCCAGATCCACGTTTTGGATGTTGGTCAGTTGCCCGATGATGGACTGCTTCTTCTCCTCTTCCTGGTTGTCCTCAGCGATCATCTTGGCCAGCTCTGTGGGCAGCTCAATATCATCGCCTGCCTGCTGGATCTGGGTCTCATCCAGCTCATTCTGAGGGAGAAAACAACAAGCTGTAAATGAGGGGAAGACAATGACACACACACACAAGGGAAACTGAGAGTGTCAGGAACAGGGAGGGACAAAGAAGACAAATGAAGACAGGAAGAGATATACAGCATTAAAGTAAGAAGAATAACAACTAATGCAGCCTTCAACAGGAAATTACTGTTTCACTGAACATTTGTAATATTAAAAATATGCTGGATGCTCACTTCTTAGTTTACTTTAGAAAATTCCACAGTGCTTGCATTGTCTGTTTATGTTATCAAATATTTAGCCAGAAGTGTCTCAGAAAACACATGTCTTACTTTTGGTAGCCTGTACTTCTCACGGAAGTGTGTTCTGATTGTTGCACGTTCTGCTTTTTTCTGAGCAAAACTGGCATCACGTTCCATCCTGGATAAAAAAATAATAAAAAAAGACACCACAATTAGTGTAACAAGCAAATGCTTCAGGATGTACACACACATAATCGCAGGAACTCCACCCACTTCCTGGGAAAATAATCCAACAATGTTTTATATTTTCGGCAAAAGCCTTTGTCAATCAATATATACAATATCTACATGTCAACAATATCTACTAATAACTTGCAGGATTTAACCCTCAATAAATCCGCTGTGCAGCATTAGGAATGTCACAAAGCATGACAGCAACAGTGGTAACCATAGCTGCTAATCAATAAACAACAATTTAATGTTTTTCATTATGTATTTGAGAAAAAAATAAAAACGTAAAAGTGCACCACAACTACAGAAGCAACTCAAAGCAGTCAGTTCTCTAACTACAGTGAAATGTCAACTATGATTTGCTGGTCTAAAAGGACATGCACCTGCCTTTTCCAAATCTTTTTGGTCCAGTGTTGATGACACTTTGCCCACAAGTTTTCTTCTTGTTTTGACCAACAGACTGTAGTTGCTGTTTCACTGTAGTCTGGGAAATTGGTTTCTCTCTAGTTGCATTGGGTTCTTGCTGTAGTTGTGGGGAAGTTTTATGATTGTTTCTCTTGCTAGACAACACAAGATATTTGTTTTCTTCTGTTAATATTGCTGCCCATCAGCTAGAACCTTCTGCGTGTGTACTGAACACTGCACCTGGAAATCTTAATCACAATTTCTCAGTGCGAATAACCCTCTTGCCTCAGTGTTTACTTGGCCCTGCACATCGAAGCCGAACTCCTTCATTTTTGGAGATAAGATTTCGCTAAATTTAATTACCCTCTCTACCTCCCACTTTCAAAATGATTGGATAGATTTCCGGCAATTAATTTAATTGGAATTAAGTCAAAGGAGGCTATTTTGAGGAAAATCATGACTAAGATTACTTTTATGCAATTGTTTTGTGTTATTGTAAGTAGAAATTGAAACAAAGGTTTGCTCTTTGGTTTGTTATTCAGTAAATGTGCATATATTAACTGAATCCTTCTCTACCTAAAGTTTCTTTTAAACTACAAGTGGCCTAATACATTTGGCCTTACTAAAACCTTTAGCATGTCCAAAACCTTCTAAGTACACGCAAGACCAATACCAATAATTGGCCATGGTATTTGTTTTTCACCAATCATTGGTCGTATTATTACTTTTGCGTGTGCTAAAAGGTTACACAGTACAGCACACAGGACTCAACACTGGTCCTTCAGAATCCTCATCTCAGAGCATGTCAGCTTTGCCAAGACAACACAGTGTAACAATCACTGCTAAAACTAACACACACCACATCTCCAAAGCTAAATTTACACTTACACTGTTCCACTGATCAAACCATTATTTCCATCAATTTTACAATTTATTATTATTTAATTTCAAGATTTACATTTATAATTGACTGATACTTAAAATACCATGAAAAAATTTGGAGTCATTTTTAGTTCCAATGCTTCCATCCATCCATTATCTCTACCCATTTATCCTGGGCAGGGTCACAGGTGGTGCTGGAGCCTATCTCAGCATGCATTGGGCTGAAGGCAGGAATCCACCCTGGATAGGTTAGTTCTAATGCAAATTTTCCGAATTATTGTCTTTGACCAGCAGAGCGCAGTCAGGAGCCACTATTTCAGAAACTTGAGCCATGACATAGAGATTTACATCTAAAGAGGGGATGTAGCATATGTTTCATTTGTGGGTAGTTTTTTTATTTTTATTTTTATCAGACTCTTTATATGGTGGAGTGAGGGAAGGTACAGTTGACAGTTTCTAGATTCCAAAACTCACAAATCTAGACTACATCGCACATCTACTTTCCCCATTTCTGTGACATCATGCAAGACATAATGTGGGAGGAGCCAATTCGAGAACAAGATGGTGAGGGCTCATTTTTATCCAATACTCCAAAACTCCTCACTTTTACTGCATGCCTGGATGGCTTTTCTCAGATGTTGTTTCTGGCCCCTGGCTCCTCTGCGTGGCTCTTATCTACCATCGCAATGAGGAACACTATGGATCACTGAGGGCTTTCATGCACAAACACATTGGATTAAATACAAGCAAGTATTCTGTCACCAGCTTGTATGCCTGCCCCCCGCCCCCCCGGTTCTTATTAAACCCTAATACCTGACAATCCAGTTCTGCGTAGGAGATCATGACGCTCTTGTATTTAACATATGGTTTGTTCTATATATTTAATCCATCAACTGCATTTGGTTTTCACACAACACAGAGTAGCAGGCAGAAGCTGGAGGGAGAGTTAAACCTCTTATATGAAAGTCCCAATGTTCTGATGTGGATGAAGCTCAAGGTCATTGCTGTATTGAGATATTTAGCCAAGGGTAGAGCTACCCAGCTAAACCAGCCCCAAATTTATACTCACAGGTTGACATACTATAAAAGGTTGATTTATACATACCAGCAAGTATGCCCTATTGGATACACTTCTGCTTTCGACTTTACTCCCTCACATAGAGACTACTGACCACTCAGTTACTCGCAATAAATCAAGTCCTACACGTACCGAGCAGTTACGGATAGGTCATATGGTGGTATAACATATAAAATGTCGAACTTATGTGTTTTAGACTGCTGATTTATGGTTAAAGAGTCCAACAGCTTTAAGGTTAATAATAACACACCGCCAACTTCGTCAGCATATTTCAGTACCAAAGTCGTTGAACTCATGCGTGGATATTTGTTATCAATAGCCCAAATTTATTTATTTATTTTTGTTATTTCCCAATGAGCACATGCCAGAATCTAGACGGAATAAACGGACTAGGTTGCCAAATGTAGTCGGGTTATCACCGAATTTAGGCCTGCAGCCGGCTATTTGGTTGAAAAGTGAAAGTTTTCTAGCCGACTAGTCCATAGCCAGACTTCATCCAGGTAAAACCTGAACTAAATTGAGCTAACTTGAGCTAACCAAGTGCGTTCATGTAATTAAAAAAAAAAAAAAACATCTCTCAACCGAGATTTCCACCCCTCTACACGTCTAGATTCCGTCTAGATTCGGGCTTGTGCTCACTGGGTTGTAGGCTACAGGTTTATACAAAAAGGAAATAACAAGATTGAGATAAAACATGGATCAGAAGATAAAAACGAGAAGCCATGGGGGTCCCATAAAATTTTAATGATAATTTATTTTGTGCGACACATGAAAGTAGCTTACAGTAAACCTCCATGAAAAGTCCGTGGAGCTTTAATAAGCCTTTTGTGGTAATTACACAAGAGATGAAGGAATCAACTACTACAGCGTAACCTTTCAACACAAATGTAATTTAACATGTAGTTTTACAGCGCTTGCGATCAAGATTAAATGCATAAAATGTATCTTTTAAAAATGCGTATAGTAGCCTACTATGGTTTTACAGAAAATATAAATATATTTAATGAATAATTTTTTTTTTTTAATTTTTTTTTACATTATCTCCAAAACATGCTTTACAGCGCTGGCTGTTAATGTTCCAATGGACTACGTTATTATGTGTTAACAAATATGTATATACAGCATGTAAATATTACCAGAGAAAAACATCATTTTGGGTGGACCCTAGTGGGAAGTCCACACGCGAGCTGAGACCAAGATAAATTTGGAAAAAGCCGCAGAGATGGAAAGAGCAACTAGCAAGACGAGATTACAGCTCTAGTAATCATTCACAGGGCAGTTAAGTAGCCTATTGTATAATTCAGATACTTAAAACAATGCAAGACAAAGATCAAATGTAAAAGTAACGTGTGTTTTTTCTTACTTTTCTTCCACTAACTGCTGCTGGTATTGCTCAAACTCTTCCTGGGTCATTCCTTGTGCCGCGGCTTCAGACTTTTCTGCTTCGGGTTTTTCCTCTCCCAAACCCCCGGTCAGGTTCTTCAGTTGTCCCCCTACCACGTGTTTTACCATGAAAGCCATTTTTTGCGGTTCTCTCGGTCCCCTTTAGTAATACTGTGCTCAAGAAGTACAAATTGGCTGCCCGGCCGTACTGAAGAAGTGAGATGTGTTAACGGAAATCCCACGATATGGATCAAATTAGCCTAATCGAAAAACTAATGTTAAATTCAACACGTAGACACACAAAAGCAACTTATTTGTAGAGCCCCGTCTCAGTCGTCCCAGTTTGCTGAATGTTTCAGCACCAATAGTAAAGGACAGCTCCTCTTCGTTGGGCAGTACAAGCCCAGTCAACAGGTTTGACTGTTTTTCCTCTGCCCAGCACGGTTTACTCCATCCAATCCTGTGTGCTGCTGGATTAAATGTTCCCTTGTATGACTTTCCTTGGCGTCCCGTGACTCGCCCCGAGGATATTAACTCATCATGGATGCAAATAAGCACTTCTGAAATTCAAGTGGAACTCGGCAGTGACGGACACACGTGACCTGTCAAACTGATGCTCCAGCAGGTGCGGAGGTAGGTAACCGGAACTGAACTGTGACACACAAGTCACGAGAAAAAATGTTACGCCACAATAATGCATTCAAACTGTCTTCAGAAGAAAAAAACGACGCCTTATGTATGCATTATATATGATGCATCAAGATGCGTTATGGCACACTGTGGAGAAGAACTCACAGTTTTCGCCACTGGTTAAATAAACATGCACTTTGGTTTGGTAGAGGGACGGACTATTAGCTGTCTGCTGAACAAAGAACTGTCCACCCGGCGAATAACTTTCTACAAAAAAAAAACAAACAAACAAAAAAAAAAACCTGTCCTCGCTTTTTGAGCATTTCATTACTCAGATAAAATGCCGTTGTAACTTGGAGCAGTTCAAGGACAAATGCTGACACGAAGCAAACATAAATTAGGAAATTACATGTAATTACATTGCTCTCCTATCTCCTATATTGGAAAATAAAACCATTTGGAAGTAAGATGAACACCTAGAAAGGGCACTTAACATTCTTAAGTGAGCAATAAAAATAAATAAATAAAGAAAAACTCATTACGGCAGCTTGTAACAGCTGTAAATCTCAATAGTAAACCACGGGAGACAAATTATTACACTTAATATAACCACTAGTAATACTATAATTTATGTTTATACTACAGCCTTCATGGCACTGTCATTTGTCAATAATTAGACAGCCCCTAGCCAGAGTTATGATAACTCAGTCTCGCTGCCTGGGCTGAGCACATGGGAGGGAGAGCTGGGACATTCTTCTCCGAAGAGAAATACACCGAACGTCTCGGCAGCAGGGAGAGAGCAGGGGATTTATGGTGTTTTTTAATCACAAAGGGAGAAGGGCATTCTGTCTGGTAGTGGACAAAGGCGCTCCGAGTTGCATGCCCCGCTGCGAGTTTAGGGTGTGACTGTCGGCTCGCGGGAAGGTATTCGGAGCTGGCTTGAAAAAACGGCTCCTGTCCCACAGCGCCTGCTCCGGAAGGCACTGATCACTGCAAGCCGTCTCGTCACAGGGTTCGCACATTTTACCGTCCCTTGCACATTCTACATTCTTTCTCAGAGCTTTCCTTAAAATGCGGCTTTTCCATACACTGAGGAGATTATGCGTCTTCGCACTGTGCAGACTACAAATCCCCCAACTATTGATGAATGTTTTCGAAGCTTCATTTTGAATTCAGCTTGCCGCTACCCCTCAGGGTACAAGCACAGGGCAGAGGATTGGCTCTGATGGCACAAACGTGGCATGTAAAAAGGTATTCTTCAGAAGTCCGTTTGTACCAGCTCAAATGTATGGGGCATGCACCATCCATCACGTTCCCATTTTAAATGGCATGTGAATACATGCTAATATGTAAGGGGGGCAAAGCAGAGCATGAACACATTTGGAGTCATTGCCAACCCAGCATAAAGTAAGGGAAATCTTAAAAATGAGGAGACATCAGATGGCTGTCCACAAGATGAGTGGTGCACACCATCTTAAACACGCTCAACCTCTCCACGCTCAAATTCTGCCTTCCGCTTGCTTATTCTTCCACTCTCCCTCTCCCTTTCCCTCTACATCTCCCTTTTTTTTGTCTCCGACCATGCTGCTCTTTTTCTCCGCCCGATTTAGAATGTTGGCCTCGGAGAAATCGCACAATAAGTTAGCGCTGGCTGCATTTAAATGGGATGCGATAACCGGAAAATTCTCTTTCACCCGAGGTCCCGTCCCCGCAGGAGGAGTGGGGGAGAGCGAACGCTCTGTACCGGGGGGCAGGAGTCATGGGGTGAGTGAGAGTCAGATGGGGGGGGTGAGTGTACCAGGATGAGTCCTGTGCAGTAAACGTGGAGAGTTTGGGGGGGGGGGGGGGGGCGTTGCACTGAACATTGCCCTCATTATCCTACAGAACCTTGACCAGGCACTGTAAGGTCCCCATTTCCATACTGGGAGCATTCTGGGGACACAGCATCATACTGTGTGCCATGATGAGACCAAAACACTGTCCCCACAAGGTAACATTGTGCTGCCACAAAAAAAGGAGTTACACAGCAAACTCATAACAGGAAGCAGATACCTACCCACAGGCTGTAGTGCAGAGATCCTTCCCATGATTAAATGTTTTTTCCTTTGCGCTAATTAGATCCTGTCAGCTGTCCCTGGCTTTGAGCTTGGCCCAAGGTTTCGTGACTCCTGTTTGACCTGATGAGAAACAGATACCTGCACTCACAAACACAAGCATGGGCTCTGGTGAACAGTGGGACTTACCTAATCCTCATCAGTCACGCAAACCACGTGAGCTTTACTTCCTGTCACTCCCCCACCTCCTCAGGAGTACCATCCAATGATAAAGGCAGACAAGCAACCACGTGTATGTGAAACAACCCAAAATAAAACTACAATTATTGCTGGTTGAAGTTATGCTTGTTGGAATGGTAAGTTCTGAACGTACAAACAAAACGCTTTGCTGTCAAGACTGTCTTCTGACAATATTTGAGTGATATAGCTTTATGGAAGGGAGAAAAGAAAAAAACACACACAAAATGCAGCCCCTGAGAAATGCTGAGCATTTGTATGAGAAACATATGTAGAGAGAAACAGCCTGTAAACTCTGCACTGCCCTGAAGAGGAAAAGAAGAATTCTGTTCACAGTGAATCAGGCTAAACTTCAGCCTGAACCAAAAAATGAACCAACTCACAAACTAAGGGGTTTAGGGACCCCTAGGGGTCTGCAAAAGGAGGTCCTCAGCAAAATGTTTTTCTTATGGTTTCATGTTTAATGAATTACTATTATAAATCTTCAAATTTTCCAAAATGGACCCTCAAGCCTCAAAGGTGCACAATTAAACTTCCACAACACATTCATTCAAGCTAAACTGGGGCATTTATCAAGGGTGCCCAATTTCTCCTTGTTACTCATAACACAGCTTCTTTCTCCATTCATAACTTTTACCATAACTTTTAAACACTCATCTCTCCAAAATGATCTACACCACCCAACTTCTCCATGCCCTAAAAGACACAGTGAAAAGGACAGGCAAAATCCTCTATAATTTCTTATGGAAAAAAACACCTTTTGTGTTATCAGTTGCCACAAATAGATAAGTGACTACTTTTTAGGTCACAGATAGGTCACAGATAGGTGACTACTTTTTTTTGGATTTTACAACTGTCAACCTTGC
This sequence comes from Anguilla anguilla, assembly GCF_013347855.1. Taxonomy (NCBI): domain Eukaryota; kingdom Metazoa; phylum Chordata; class Actinopteri; order Anguilliformes; family Anguillidae; genus Anguilla; species Anguilla anguilla. Next base: position 26,189,237 of record NC_049216.1, on the reverse strand, counting down.
TCTAAAAATAAAACTGATCCAAAAATATTTCCATTATTTGGAATTTCATCGCATGTTTCCCCTTTCTTGGTTTTTGTCCCCGTTCTTTTTTTGCCATTATTATTTTCATATCCATGTCTGTTTTTCAAACAGGCATAACCCACTACTCCTATTTCCCCATATATTTTCATATAAATACTATGTTGGATACAGGGTGGAGGTTTCGGATGAAAATGTTTGGGGAACCCAGCAATAAGGGGACTGTTGTCCTGACAGACAGAAGGAGCAGCTCTGTAGCTTTAACTACGTAGCTTTCGCTCAGTAGCTTTTGGACAGAACCTGTGAGGGAGGTGGGAATGACTCTCAGCCAGCTGTTCCAGGGAAACCCAGACAACCACATCTCACCCTTTCACAAAGTAAACACTCTCTGGATGGAAGCTTAATACATCCTGAGTGTAATCTGAGAGTAATTACAAATCACAAATTATCCAGACGGTGCTGGAGAGATATTACGGTTGATTTAGAGGGCACAAATGAAGTCATGCACACAGGCAGACCCAGGTAACTATTTGTGGTGCAGCTTCAGGAGGGAGGCTGGGCTACAGCAAACCATCCACCCCCCTGTCTTCCCCCATCCTAAAGCGTGTCAGTCCACCCACAGCAAGGCCATTAGGTCTTTCTCGCCCGAACAGACACACAAGCACACACACACACACACACAGTCCCGTACTGCTATCCTTGTGAGGACTTCCCATTGACTACATTCATTCCATAACCTCTAACCCTAACCCTAATCCCAACCACTACATGCCTAACCTTGACCCTAACCTTAACCTAATTGTAACCCTAACCCTAACCCTAAATCCTAACCCTAAACAACCTCTTGACCTTGTGGGGACCAGCAAAAGGTCCTCACAAATATACATTTTCCTCATCTTTCTATCCTTGTGAGGACATTTGGTTCCCACAAAGATAGTATTACAAGTTCATACACACACACACACATACACACACACACACAAAACGGGCCATCGCAGCTAAGATACCCAGACATACTGTCAGCATGGGTACAGATTGGCTCAACTCTGGGAACAGCCCCTGTACTGTATTATTCATATGAGCAGCTCAACTCCCCTGTGGTTATTTGTATTCATTGTGCATTACTCTCAGGGTTCTTTACTGCATGCAAACCTAGCCCATCTGAGGGAACACACTCCCACCACAACATCCACCTTCTTCTGACTGAAGAAATCACGTCTTTAAAAAGAAAAATGCTGAACTATTCTTTAACTACTTTTTCAACTTTGTGTTTTGTCTTGTTTTGCACATTTTAGCACTTTCTTCATTGTGTCAGTAATAATGTAGTGATACATTTTCCCCTTAACCTATATAACAAAACCACTACAATGTAGAAATGAAACCGTTGAATTTGATTCAGTTGTGTCTTTTATTTCAACACAATATTTTTGCAACATATGGTTTTGTAGTATCTATGAAGTTAGGTTGCTGTGGGTGTAGAAATCAATCCAGTAATGCTAGGAAGTAAGCAGTTTGGAGAGACATAAAAAGAAGTACACAAAGCTTGTTTTGTTTTGTTTCTGGAGATCTACCATCCTGTAGGTTCTCATTTCAACCCTAATTTGGCACACCTGACTCTACTAATTTGGAGCTCAATACAAACCTTTAGTTGTTGAATAAGGTGAGCTTTGTTAGGGTTGGAGTGAAAACTTACAGGAAGGTAGATCTCCAGGAACAGGGTTGGTTACCACTGGTTTTTAATATACTGTATTTAGTATACACAGGTTTTGTGGATGTGTTCATCAGTGGTTCATTTTAGAAAAGTTCACACGCTGTTTGGACTATGTGTCAGAGAGTGGAGCTGCTGTTCCATTCACCATTAGACCATTGAAATGCAGCATATATTCAAAGTAGACATGAATGGGTCAGCTATAAATAGAAACAGCCAAAAGCATGGAACCTAGTACAATATGCTACCTGGATCTTTCCATGAGACGGTGTTTTCAGATAGGGTTGGGGTGGTGACATGAGGTGGTTCTCCTGTAATTGTCTGTGGAGAGAAGGGAGAAAATGTGGGGCCACTCTCTCCTGGGTCTCCTCTGTCAGCTCCACTGATCTGCTCCTCTCTCAGGGCAGAGCACAGGCTGTGGGACGGTGGATAATTATGCAGCCCAGTGGAGGCCCCTCAGTCTCGGTAATGAGGACTTTAATGAGAAAAATCTCCATTTCTCCGCTCAGCAGGCATTGTTTCTGAAAGCGCGAACAAATATAGTAACAGGGAGCTTCACCTTGTCTCTACACTTTAACCTGAAAGCAAAGCTTTTGCCAAAGCTGGAACCACTGTCCAGCTCCACCAGTCAGTGCACCCTAAGCTGTGGAAAAGTACTCAATCTCCACTGTCTCCACAGTACATCAAATCTCAGCTTCTCCCACAAACCAGTGACTAAGTTCTACCCTTTACAAAACAGCAGTGGGCTTCTACCTAATGGCAACTTGGAACACTCCGTCCAAACAAACTATCATTCTCCATTAGTGCAGCGTAATTGGGATTTGGTGGGAAACAAATCAAAATGACTGATGCCGTTTGCCAGCTAGACATGAAAAATCAGCCCGTCCCTCTTGGCACTTGAATGAGGATCATCCTGCACTGTCTTCATTGCCATCACTGGCCTTTGGAGACACCTGCTTTCCCTATGAGGAGAGCTGGGTATGGGAGCTGTAACCAAACGCTCCCTCATAGAAACTCACGTTCAGATCCAAAGCTGCAACCAGCAGAATACGATAGGAGACCTTGCTGTGCTCTTTTTCAGCAGACAGGCCCGTGGACATATGTGACAAGCTGCCTGGATGCGTTAGTGTCAGGTCAAAGTGCACTAATGCAGACAGACACTCCTTCACCATCACACAGGAAGTGCTCACAGACACACATCACCTGACCACACAGTGCTGTCACTCAATGCCAAGTCCACCTCATCTCACGTCACCTGATCAAACAGAACAGTTACACCAGAATGGTCACACAAAATTCTGTCACACCATCTGATTAAATAGCGGATCTACTCACTTTCACTGTGAGGCTCCCTCTTGACCCTCTCCCTCATTTTCTAAGGAGCTGGTACTTCTTGGAGCAAGGCTGCAAGCATGCCAGCAGGGAGGGTCAAGACAGCGGTGACTGATGGCTTTCAGAATCCATCACAACAGTGTGCCTATGCTTCACCTCTCTCAGACACAGGCTGCTCTTCACTCATCAAGGGTTGAACTCTCGCCTCACCTACCTGTCCCAAAAATTGTGAGATTTAGACCAATGCATAGCCAAAGCATTTTTAATTAAGCACCTTGCAACTTTCGCAATTTAAAAAAGAGAGGGAAATTTCTTTCCGTTTTCAACTAGAGAAAAACCTAGCAGCTGAACATTTTGAACGCTTTACCATCTTCTCAGATTTGAATGATCAGACCTGAAATGCATGTGCTTTGGAGATCCACATGAATCCAGTGCAAGTGCTACCCCCCCTCCCCTCTTCGGCCCTGTTGGACAGTGAGTAATTTCGCCAGCAGTCACAGTGAAGTCATCTTCATCCGCTGAAGGGGATCAGGCTGGGCCTTACACAACCCTGGCATGTCACCCACGATCACATGCACACACGCACACGCACAGTGTGTGCCCCATACCAATACTGTACTCTTGTGCCCTCATGCTCGCTACCTTCACTGCGGGTGTACAATTTACTTTAGCGACCTTGGAAAACTTGCGTGTTCTTGACAATGGCATGGGCAAAATAATCACTGCAATGAATTGTAAACAGGGCAACATTATTAATGATTATGATAATACCAATCAGGTAGTCAAGTTTAATAAGGTCTTGTACTCAATGTGCAAAACAGCCCTGCTACTAATGCCAGCTTGTGTTATTGCAAAAGACCCTTGGAGAATATGCACCATCACAAAAAATGCATCATAATAGTCACAGTCATAATGGCACAAAAACTCACTCAAGAATACATTATATATATATATATATATATATATATATATATATATATATATATATATATATATATATATATATACACACATATTTGTATGTAGCATTTCCCTGCATGCGACTTGCCACATTTCGTCTTAATGTGCCACTGCTCAGAGAAGCCTGGAGTCATTCCTGTTTATGGTGCAGATGCCGTTACATCATCATTTGCATGCTCTGATGATAGCCATGCACACGTGCCTGCATTTAAATACGTTCTGAAATGTCACTTATTTCTGCTGCAGGCTGAGCATCCTTTTTCTGGTCTCTCCTCTCTATGGGGGCAGTAGGAAACATTTGGCACATTTGTCCCCGTGTCTCTCAGTGGCCATGCGTCTGAGACGGGTTGCCCTCACATTCCAGCTACATCTCTGTTAGGCTGACTGAACTGTGCCCATCCTAGCCCCCATCCCTGCACACTAACGGACACAGGGCAGGGGAACTCACAGCAGGGGAACCATGGCCGACTTGATACAGTACAGAGTTCTCCAGGATGGCATGGGGGGGGGGGGGGGGGGGGGGCGCTGAGTCTGGAGGACCATCATGAAGATGCACAAGGTTGTTTTTTTTTTTGTTTTGTGAAGGGCATTTATTAATGTTATTTTGATGTAATGTACAAGAATTACAATAACTTGAGGGGCATAAATATAAAAAACACTGCACATTCACAGTGGATTGATACATAATGAAAGGAGTTTTGGGCTGAGGCTATAGTCAAAATGCAGAGGTTTGGACATCAAGTGAAAGACTTTAAAATAGAAATGCATTTTTTTTCCATTTGAGAAGCATCCTATCAGCTATGTGGGTAATAATTGAAGGGCTCCTGCGCATATGGCCACCTCAGCTCTGACTCAAGGCCTGACTGTGGGCTGCAAACCCCCACACACTTTAATTAAAGCCTGAATCAAAGACAGATGCCACACTTTGCCTTGAAATAATAGTGGGGATTAAAATATAAGCCGGGCCAAGTTAGTTTGATTTGACTTGGCATGCAATCGGCAAGGTGTAGCACGTACGGGAGCATCTTAAAGCACGCAGAGAAATACCCTGAGGACTCAGCACAGACAGAAAGCCCCGGTCTTAATCCTGATTCGCTGCTAAGCTGACAGGCGTCCTGCGCGTGTGGGCGGGATTCGACTGTCAGCGCACCAGCACCCGGTGACAGCAGATTCAGCGGCGCTCGCTATGATGGGCACTGACCCGACTGGCGAGCAAGCCAGGCTCAGTGGGGTCAGCCGGGCAGGGCAGTGTGTGTGTGTGTGTGTGTGTGTGTGATCTGTGGCTCCTCCCCCCAGTACAATCCGATCCTACTGGGGCACAGACATGCACCACTGACCGGCGTTAGCCCCGCCCAGGCGTTAGCTGGGCTGAGAGACGGGGTCCGCTGGGAGGGGGGGGGGGGTCCGTCGACATTGGGGGGCCTGCGGGCCCCGCGAACGGGCCTGACTGAGATCTGCGCTGGCACCCTGCCCCTCTGTAGGCGGGCAGTGGGCGGGCGCTGGGGGGCGGAGGGGTGAAATGTCACTTAGAAAATGCGAATAGTGTCTGACAACTGGTGCGGAAAATACGTTTTCTCCGACTGCAGGAAGCTTGATATTTCACAAAGTCAAACGCGACATGTCGGCCAGCACCTTGGGGCAAAGATCGGGCTATTTAAAGAGACCAAACACATTGCAGAACGGTACCGGATGTTAGTTATCGGTCTGTTCTGACTTTTCTCTCTCTCTTTGACTTCCATGTAAAAGCACAGCGTGAAAGTAAAACTCCTTTATAATTGCTATAAATTTATTCTTAATTTCATTAATGTTATTATTTTGAAAATAAGAAATATTATCATATTTTCAGAAAGCCAAAGGGAGATGAACAACCCTGTTTCCACAGTCAAACATTCCCAGGACAGAGAACAAAGACAGATGGGAAATAGGAACAGCATTTGGGCGCTGAACCTGGGAATGGGAGGCACAACTACGTCTGCTACACAGATCTTCCCATCTGCATGAGTGGCCATGGAGAGAGAACTAATCGCTGAAGAGACACATTGGCTGAAGCAGATGGTTTTTAGGCTGAGGGGAAATGAGAGGGCTTCACAGGAAGGCTGTGGTAAAGTGACACAAGCGCATGAAACCGGCCTTGTCAGCCACCGTGGGATGCACACGCATACTGCAGCACATTCAAACGGCTGTGTCAATGTAATTCATTTCAGCTCCCATCTGATCAGAAGGTATTTCCAGCCCTTACAAACCAAATCGGCTGACATGTAAAAGTCTAGGCCTCTTGCTGGTAATGCCATAACCAATCAGCACATCTGGGAACAAAAAAAATCTGAATCTATCACATACGGACGTATTATTCCTCAAAACAGGACTGACCAAGTTTTTTTGTTATAGGAGCCACAGATCTCTGTAAGACCTCTCCAAGGCCAAGACTGCACTACCATAGTAAAAAACTTACTGTAGTTCAGTGTGAGGACCGCAAATGTCTGTGAAATAAATATATGCGTCTAACCCTGGTCACAGACAATTCCGGATTAGATTTTCTCTCTGACAGCATACAATAGATGCAGATAATAAATGACTCTGCATTAGGATTGTAAGGACTGTAAGGATAGTATTTCTTACATAAATACATGGACTGGTTCCCCCCCACCTCTCCCCATCATTCTCTCTCTCTCTCTGAACTGTGCTCCAGCCTGCAGAGAGGGGGAGAGTACAGGCACCCCGCTACCCGCCAACACGCGGCTACTTTAACACCTCACACAATTGTAGCTGTCAGACGCCATCGCCCGCAACTGACAAAGACATGATCCGAGCAGCAAATCCCCACAGAGGCAACATCCACCCCCGCCCATTTTCATTTTTTATTTATTCCCCCTCTGTCCTGCAGGCCCACCAAAAGCCATCTCATCAGAAGCCCACCGGCTATTCCTCTCATTCATCATGGGCGGTTAATCTCTTCACACACATTTCCATGATTAAAGTAGTCACAACCCCAACCTTTGGGCACCAGGCCATTCTGCACATCCGGAAGGCCCTGGCTGAGCCTAGAGGCAAACAAGTCCAGTGTGTGGGAAATGGACACGTTCAACATAAACAAGTTGTGTAATAAGGAAACACAGCTGTAATTATCGGAACGCGAATATGTAGAAAACAACATTTCTTATGTAGATTTGACATCATTTGCCCTTTCTATAGAACGTGTGTCAACAGCTTCTGTGTAATAAATACAACACTATTTCCACATTGACTTCTGTACACTCGAGATGTGGCTTCTTAAAATCAAGTTAATACCGAAAAATTAGATTTATAGTACCTCAAAAATGCCACGCACTTGCAAAGGCTCTGTATGAAGCATGAGATTACTGCTACACTACAAATCACCCCATTTATATAGAATAAAATGCATGTGAACAATTGTTTAAAAAACACACAATATGTGATGGAAATGTGAGCAAGATAAAGAGCCTGTTATCAAAGGGAAAGAACACAATGGAGAAAATCAATAAGGGAAACAGCTGGAAAACAGCATTGTCATAGAGCGGGGCCTTTATCAGATGAATAAAGGTGAGGTTGTTCCCTCGTGTACCAGATGGAGGGCAGAAACTCCATTCCTCCATCACAGAGGCAAGAATAGGAACATTTCAGCGTGTGTTTTCAGAGCTGAAGAGATCGGAAATACGGTCTCAGAGCATTACAATCTTACAGGAAGAGGATGCAAAATAATGATTGACTGGAGATTAATATGAGAGGAAGGATTAAAACAGCAGTTAGCAAGAACATGAGAAGCAGGTCTGAGCTGCAATGGGAAACCATCACAGGGAACCGAGAAACAGAAACGCAGAGAAAGTATTAACTCTTAACTCCTAGCCTGCTTTAGTAGCTTCAGTGAAATCCAGCTCTTATCACCTTCACAACCCATCTCATTTTGAACCACTTCCCCATTACAGCGTACCGTATTAGCACACAGAATGTCATGCCATGGCATTCAATTAAACACATTTTCATTTATATGATGCTGAAACACGAAGATCATGTAAAGTTTAAATGTATTTCTGGAAATGGCTCTGGATATATAACTGAATGGGTTCAAAGTACTAGCTAGAATTCTCACTGGGAATTTTTGGCTTACCACACATGTACCCTCCGTTTCATTAAGAATGTGTACACTGGGACACACACCTCTCCAGGTTTCTAACACTAGCATGCACCTCTAGGATGATTTACCAAGATGACTGGATTTCTGAGGATGGCATAAGATGGTCATGATTTTAATAATGATTTTAGTAAAATTCATTAATTTAGCTAAGCTTTTTTCCACTACCAACACTGGAGTTTTTTTATTCATTATTTTTTAAAGAGAATAATTCACAACTGTATGTGGTATCTATAAACTGCAGCGGTTGCACCAACCTGGAAGTATAAAAGTGTGAAGGGAAAATTTTGGAACACAAGAGCATCCAAATGTGCAGGTACAAGACTAATAACTAAATGCATCGAATTCATGTTACTCACATGTCACTCACATCGAATTATATAAAATCCCTTCCCATAATTATATGGACAATCCCACAAAGTTACATTTGTTGACAAGAACACTGGTGGGCCGGGGGCTCCAGGCTTAAGGTATTTTGGAAATGTTGTGGGTCAGTACACTCCCCCATGTTTATGGAAAGCTGCTTAGGATGTCAATGCCTTACTCTACTGTAGTGCCAAGTGAACATTAGGCTCAGGATTACACTTTTACTGTGTCTGTGAGTGACAGAATACTTCTGCGCTGTCCTTGAGCAATCCGGAGGTCAAGCATCTAAGATGATGACGTCATCAGACCCGCCACCAAGCACCTTTGCACATCGAGTTAAGATAACAGATGCTGGTGACCAAGAACTTGCATACGTGTTAACAATTTCAGTTCTAAAAACAAATATCACAATTTCAGGGTATTTTGAGCCAGTCTTCGTACTAGCCTAATTAGAGGACACTGCATTACTGCTACGACCTTAAGTTTTTTTCACAGTGAGAAATACTGCCACCTGCTGGCAGCATGTTATTTGCAATTATTCAGCCTTAAATAATTCCACAAGCAGGTACCATGGTCAAGGCTAGATTTCCACTTCTTGAAACAGAACTTCTGCACAAAGGGACAGTGTATGATCTTTACAGTACTTTTGTAACCCATTCATTCATTTGGTTCTAATTCTGCCTCAGCAGTTGCTATTGACAAAAACAGGGACCCCATTTCTGTATGCATAACGCTACGTGTCACATGTGCACGCTTGTGTGTATATGTATACACACACATTCATACACAAACACATATGCATATAACGCTACATATATAAAACGAATGCAAAGCATTACTACAGAAAACATTGGCGCAGACAGGATGAATCATAAATGATAACACTGCCATGTATAGTTATACAACCGAACAATACATTTCCTTGAAGCGGATTTCAATGCTGCTGTGCATTATGGCCTGGCTGAATGACTCATCGAGCCCTGACCCAGGGGAAACTGTGGGAGGCAAAGAGCACTGGGGTACAGTGACGGCTCCCCCCTGAGGACAGAGAGAGAAGCAGAGGGAGGTTCAGGGAGAGGAGACGATGTGTGTGAATCAGCAGTATGAATACATGCACAGTTCACTTTCTCATGATTAAGTCAGCTGAAAATGCCTTTATATGAATCCGATTGCACTTGGGAATGTGGTCTAGAAACCAGCAGCCCCAAGAGTGCCATAAGACTGTAGGAAACAGACTCGCTGGAGAGGTGACAGGACGGCAGCGAATGTCACTGCAGATAAGATCATCCGCTGACTCTCCGCAGCACAAACCAGGGCTGCCTTTCCTCAGGTTAAATGTGTTCCATGTGCTGTGCATGCAGAAGTCAGTGTACACGTTTGAGCGTGTCCACGCATATATATGTAGGCCGTGGCAGGGGGGAATCTCCCAGCCCTGATGGACAGGCTAGGAGCAGCGTGACAGGGGGGAGAGAGTCCTCTCCTTCACAGGATGAGCCAAAAAATCCCCATTGACTGACATGCAGCTGACCTAGCCCTAGACCAGGCTCTGACTGGCCTTATGCACCGGGCCGACATCTCTGCTGCAAGGCTGGGGAAAGCAGTGCGGCAAATCTGCCCACTTCCAGGACGTAAGCAATATCTTTAAACAATCACATCGACTCAGTGACAGCGGGTCAATGGTGAAGACGGTGATTAAAATTGGAGACTGGATCAAACAGAGTCACACGGATGTGATCCCTGGTGTGTCCATCACTGCCAGAGTAAAAGCTGTTCTCAGACAGACCTGGGTGGGTCTTGGGCTCCATGATTATGAACAGACACACAGGCCCTTACCCAGAAGAAAGAGGACGCAAGAACATGGGGGACAGTTAAAGAGTGCATGCACACAGAAACACGTGCATGCTCACAGACACCCTCATTCTCACAAACACCATCATTCTCACATAGACACACACACGCACAGAGATAGACACATGCACACACAAACACATGCATGCACACAGATGCACACAGATACACGTGCATGCAGACAGACACATGCATGCAGAAACACATGCATTCACACAGAAACACAAGCAAGCACACAGACGAACATGCACATAGACACAAGCATGCACAGAGAAACAGACGCATGCACGCAGAAACACTTGCATGCACACAGAGATATGTATGCACACAGCTAAAGAAATATTCAACAGTCAGGGCCCTTGACTAGTGAACTAGACAGCACATTTAATCAATAATGGAATTGGCAATTGGGTGATTATTTATTTGGGGGACTCTGTGTGTGTGTGTGTGTGTGTGTGTGTGTGTGTGCGCGCACGTGTGTGCGAATGGGGGGGCTAGTCGACAAAAGCACTCAAATTGAAAATCACAACCCTTGATCATTGCATGCTGAGATTAGAAACAACATAGGGGGCGACATAGCTCAGGAGGTAAGACCGATTGTCTGGCAGTCGGAGGGTTGCCGGTTCAAACCCCGCCCTGGGTGTGTCAAAGTGTACTTGAGCAAGACACCTAACCCCTAACTGCTCTGGCGAATGAGAGGCATCAATTGTAAAGCGCTTTGGATAAAAGCACTATATAAATGCAGTCCATTTACCATTTACCAGAAACCTGTCCACTTGAGATGGTCATAGATAGTTGTGTATTGCGATGGAAAGAGCTGGTCATAGATAGTTGTGTATTGCGATGGAAAGAGCTGGTCATAGATAGTTGTGTACTGCGATGGAAAGAGCTGAAGTTGAAGACTCATGCAGACTTTCAGGTTTTTTTTCTGTATTTTTCAATTTGTTTGTTTTCCAAACTGGTCAGATGGAATGGTTTATTCATAATCATGGTGGCATAATGAAACAAACATTAATAGCACTGACAGTAACTGAAGGCCCCCCCGAACGGCATGCACCCCCTCCCGCTCTCAGCCCCACACCCCAGGCCTCTACACGCATCGTTTGGGTCCTGTTTTTTTGTCTTCTTTTGTGTCCTTTATATATAGATATTCATATAAAAAAGCCTGCATATTGATAGCGCCGCCCTGTCTTGGACATACCGATACATTTCCGGAAAGATCAGCTCAAAAAGTCTCATTTCTCTTGTTTCCATTCAGAGAAGAGCGAGATGTAGAAGGTTGCAGAAATTAATTAAAAAAACAACATAAAAAATAATTGTAATAAAAAAACACAACAGTCGAAGTAACGGAGCGCGTGGCACCCTGGGGTTTGGAGTTCAGGAGGCACGTTGGCTGAGAGTGAAGGCCTCGCTCACTTCCGCCAGTGCGGTGTGTCCGATTCCCAGCATGCCACACACAGGGTCAGGGGTCAAGATAGGAAGGAGAAGGCCTGCCTCACCCCCCGCCTTGCAATGAGATGGATGGACAGAGTGTGCATGATAAAGAGAGAGAAGGAAGGAGGGACAGAAGAGAAAAGAAGGGTACAGCAACTCGATAGAGAGGGGGAGGGAGGGGATGACGAAAAGAGAGTGAGAGGGTGAGAGAGAACGAGCGAAAGAGAGGAACAGGGGAGGGAAAGGCCTGGGATGAACAGGTGGTGTTCATTCTTTCATCACCATGGAGTGGTGGTAGTGGGGAGGGGGGTGTATAGTTCCAGAAAGCTGGTGCAGGAGTCAGGGTGTGGTCCCGATCAGAGAAAAGGCAGGCCTCCCCTCCCTTCACCTCCTCTCACAGGTAGAGCTCCTTGGCTCTGATATGCTGCAGCTTGTCCCTCAGCACGCGGAAGGAGGGCCGCACCACGGGGTCCAGGGTCCAGCACTGCTTCATGATGTCGTACACCACCGGCGGGCACCCGTCCGGGGCATCCATCTTGTAACCTTTCTCCACCCGCGGGACAACATCCTTCAAAGGCTGAGAATAGGAGAGCGGGGAATGCAGACATGAGGTTGACAACATCTCCCTCTACTGGCCATATGATGGAATAACCTTAAACTAAGTTCATCATTGCTAATGCCGGGTGTTTGTCACGGAAAATACGGGCTGAAGTCACAGATTTACACGCGATTGAAAATCTCGCATTGAGCATGTGCTTATCTGTGCTCTCCCATACTGATAATGGAGGCTGTAGCAATGAGCACTTCTGAATACTATTTGGCACTTTAAATCGAAAGAAAAGGGAGTGATAAGGTTAAAATGAGATGATGAGCGATATTTTATGTATGAGTGTGTATTTTTACTCATATTAACCAAAACAATAACTAATGCTGTAGTTTAGATGAAGGCGCCTGGGTGTGGGGAGGGCGTTCTGCCCAAGTTTTCTCCCAGAAGTAATAAATCTATCCTTATTAACCTTATTTGGGGGCCAATAAAACAACGTGATGATTCACCAGTGCACAAGGTAAACATCAATGATATAAATGCTCAGAAGGACTGCCCCTCTGTGGGACTTTGGACATGCATTTTGAATGAACTAACTCTATTTCTGCAGGATAAAAAAAACATGGGTTATTTACATTTCCTGCTTTGTACCTTTTCCTACCTCTCTGGAGACTTACAAAGGCATAAAATACATTTATTTATGTGTATGTGGCCTTGGGAGGAAAAAAAAACTTTGCAGCAAAAGGAAAACTTACAATTCTGGGGTAAGGCACACGTCCAAAGGAGTAGATCTCCCACAGCAGGATGCCATAGCTCCACACGTCCGACTTTGTGGAGAACTTCTGCTCAAGAACACAAGAGATTGACACACACTTACAAACGCTCTCTGCCTCTTTCACAAGCACCCACCCCCTCATCCTAAAGTCCATCTGCCCTGCCACAGCAAGGGCACTGGGGTCTCCTCACAACCCCTCTCCCTGAGACACACACGCAAGCATACGCAAACACACATGCAAGCACACACAAACACATGTAAGCACACACAAACACACACAAGCACACAGAAACACACAGGCAAGCACACACACAAAAAGACACACACAAGCACACAGAAACACACAGGCAAGCACACACACAAAAAGACACACACAAGCCCACAGAAACACACAGGAAAGCATACACACAAAAAAACACACACAAGCACACAGAAACACACAGGCAAGCACACACAAAAAAACACACACAAGTACACAGAAACACACAGGCAAGCACACACACAAAAAGACACACACAAGCACACAGAAATACATAGGCAAGCGCACACACACAAAAAAAGAACACACACACACACAAAAATAAAATAAATGCACACAAGCACACAGAACCAAGCACACAAATAAATGCACACAAGCACATAGAACCAAGCACACAAATAAACGCACGCAAGCACGTGCGCACACGGTACCTTCTCCCTCAGGGCCTCGGGCGAAGTCCACTTGACGGGCAGCTTAGCCGTGTCCTGCGTGGAGGAGGCCTCCTTCGTCAGGCCGAAGTCGCTGACCTTGGCGATGTTGTCATCGGACACCAGAACGTTCCGGGCAGCCAGGTCTCTGTGCACAAAGTTATTGGCTTCCAGGTACTCCATGGCCTCGCAGACGTGTCTGAGGACCGAGCGAGGGAGGGAAGCGGGAGAGAGAGGGAGAGTGAGAAGACAGGGAGCGAGTGATGGAGTGGAAATGCTCTGTCGCTGGAGCGGAGGAGAAGTGAAGGAGTGAGGTGTCACTCACATGGAGAACTTGAGAAGGCAGTCCCCACCCAGCACTGTTCGACCTCGAGAGCGCAGGTAGTCCACCAGACTGCCCTGGACAGGCGAAAATACACACTTTCATTCTCCTGAAAGGCCAAGGGCAACACTTTCCATTCTATTATTCTAATGTAAGGACCATAGGAACACATGAATGCGAAAAACCATCTTCTCAGTGGATTTAGCACGTTTTGTGCCATTACAGCAGTCATTCAATTAGTCAGTTCAGCACCTTCATGAAGTAACCGTGTGAGCCTGTGTGTGTGTGTGTGTGTGTGTGTGTGTGTGTGAGAGCGTGTACACATTACCTTGGCCATGTACTCTGTGACGATAAACAGACTGCCCCTCTCCTCCACAATCACACCCAGAAGCTGCACGAGATTGTTGTGCCGTAGTTGCCTGCATGACAGAGGGACAATAAGAACCAAGTTAACAATACCACGCACACACGCACGCACGCACGCATACACACGCATGCATACACACCGTGGTCTATTTCCATGAGTTGCTACAATAAATATATAACAGTCAAGACAACAATTACAAAGGTGCAGAGCAGCTAACCAAGGTTAACTACAAGAAGTGATATAATTGCACCATACAAGACTATAGTACAACACAAAAGAATGCCTAGAACAGCTTTGGACACAGTGGAGGAAGACTCACGTCATGACGGAGGCCTCAGCGATGAAGGCTTGCGCTGTGGCGTCGTGTTTGATGCACTTCACTGCCACTTTGTTCCCCCTGTAATCTCCCACCATCACATCTGAGGAGGGGAGACACACACACACGCACGCACACAGCCGTTACTCTGGGCGTAACCACGGGGCGGATGGGGTGTGTGCTGTGGGATTGCCGTTAGTACGGTCACATTTCAATCGCACCTCTTTACAGGAGTACTGCCTTTTCCGTCTGCCAAGCCTAAAATCTGACCACATCCTAACAGACCAGCTCCACCTGAAACCCTCTCAGCTCGTGATTTACTTTCAAACTGAAACCTGGAGCGCATGACGAAACCACACGTGCTCCACACACACGACAATGACCGAGGGCCGGTGAAACAAACCTCCAAACTCCCCTTTCCCGATGGTCTGGATGAGCTTCAGTTCCTTCCTGTTCAGTGCCCAGCCGCCTGTAGGACAGGGGGAGGAGTTAGTCAGGGTTTTGGGGATCAGTGCCTGAGTCACTGGTTACCCCATCATTACAGCTGCAAGGAACATCTGGTGAGTGAAACCCAATGCACGTGCTGGAGTCATCCGCTTTTTCTAACCCCTCCTGGCTATTTTGACCATTGACTTTTGCTCTTGTTCTCGTTTCAAGTAATTAGGCACACGGCAGTGCTTGCACATGCTTCCTCTCTCATATCTACCATGACTTCGGTTTTCTCTGCTGGCATCTGAGGGATAGCTGTGGATGCTTCAGTTACTTGTTTGCCAAATTTACATGGAATTATTTCATTTGTTTTCATTTCTTACATTGGAAGTATTTCGGTGATTTAAGTTGGATTGTGTGGCGTCATTTATCTCTTGGCGGGTTCAGGGGCTGGCCATAACAAAATGCATTACAAATCTGCTAGTGGTAATGCTTGTGTATCTGTGGGGATATTTCTGCTGTCTACACTGGCTATGAGCTCCCTTCAGTTCCATATCCCACAATGCAACACTAATCAGAGGCCTTACTTCTGGAGAACTCGTCTTGGGCAGCTACAGTCCCCTCCATGAGTTTCGGCTTGATGAGTCGGGTACAGAGGCCGTCGGCATCATTGGTGTAATGCTGTGAACCAACAAACACCGGTTAGTGAGGCAAACCTGGTGTTCATTATGGCGATTGGCGTTGAGCTGTGAACAGGCAGATGCAGGTAAGTAAGGAAAATATCTGACTGGTGTAATTCTGCGAACAGACAGACAGTGAGCAGAGCTCTCATTCGTATCATGCAGAGTCAGACACAGGTATATAGAGCAGAGCTCTGATTGGTGTAATTCACTGAACAGGCAGACACAGGTTTATAAAGCAGAGCTCTGATTGGTGTAATTCACTGAACAGGCAGACACGGGTTCATAAAGCAAAGCTCTGATTGGTGTAAAGCACTAAAGAGGCAGACAGGTTTATAAAGCAGAGCTCTGATTGGTGTAATTCACTGAACAGGCAGACACGGGTTCATAAAGCAAAGCTCTGATTGGTGTAAAGCACTAAAGAGGCAGACAGGTTTATAAAGCAGAGCTCAGATTGGTGTAATGCTGCAAACACAGACAGGCCCTGTTGAGTAAGGGAAGGTTCTGCAGACAAGTCAATTAACTGACATTGTGTGGGAAGCGTGAGAACTGCTCTGCATGTGGTCTGGGAGAATCTATCTCCAGGGAAAGAGTGTGGGTGTGAGAGTTTTTCAATTCCTTCCATTTTCACAGAGAGAAGCAGCCATGAACCTACACTACTGCACCAATTAGATTTTTTTTTTTTTTTTTTTTTTTTTTTTTTTTTTTTTTGTATGACTGACTCAGAAAATACAAATAAATGTGAATATATAAATAACCAAAAACAGCTTATGCAATGAACAATATTATCCAGCAGAGGGCAACTGGAGACCAACAAAGCTTTCTTCAAAGCAAGAGACGCCTTTTAGAAATTTGTCGACACATGCATTTTCAATAAAGCTGAAGCCAAATGTTTTTGCTGAACAGCCTGTTCTTTAAAGAGCAAGATTTTGAATACGAAAGATAAACATGTTTCATTTAATGAATCAAACAAGATCATTTTTAGTTGTATGAAAACACTCATAAGAATTTACTGATGATATCTTGAGGATTCAGACACCACAATGAGATCTTATACGGACGCACAGCCACAGACACACCCATATGCATGCATCAACAGAAATTGATGAGTGACATGCATTGTTCACCCGTCGGATAAATTTGGTTAAATTTGGAACCTGCCCTTTCACACTTCCTGCTCATTAACTTCCAGGAAAGACATCATAACTCACGCAGAACAGTGACACTTCAAACACACACACGCACTCCTGCAAGCCCGCAGAAAAACATAACCTGTCAAATACAGAAATTTGGTATTTGTCATAGACATTTTACTGTACTAACAATGCAACTACCTCCAATTCATTAATGGCATTTGGAAAGAGGAAGTCATCTCTAAGCAAAATACACATGACAACAAGCGCATTATTGATCGAGTGGTATGAACTTCAGGTAGAAAGTGCATTCCTTGTACAGCCCAACTCACACTGAGGGCAAAACGGTGGACTGCACAGACAGCCCACAGATCTGTGGCCGACATGCTGTAACTTATTTATCGATATAATTCAATTAGAATGGTATCCCGTAAGAATATCCTCAGCTAACCAGAAGCCAGCGGAGTATTGACGCCAGAACCACAGAGAGAGAGATTGAGAAAAGGGAGAGCTGAGGCAGAGGGAGAGTGCCACGCCCACTTCAGCTCCAGGGGCCCAGCTACGTGTAAATTAGCATCAGTACCTCGTGCCGTTTCCTGTCCATGATGACACCTCGCGGTTACAGGGGTGTGAGACTGACAGGAAGCAGAGAGCCGGAGTCCTTGTGAGTGATTATCCCACCTGTAGGGCATCTCTGTTCCGCTCCTCATAGATGCAGTATATGGGGTATTATAATCTCCTCCTCAGCCGTGCGTGTGTGTGTGCACATGCGTGCATACGTGTGCCTGTGCGTGTATGTGTGCGTGCATGCATGTGCGTACGCGTATGTGTGTGCGCGTGTGTGTAAAACCATGTGA
The DNA here is from genome assembly GCF_013347855.1 of Anguilla anguilla. Taxonomy (NCBI): domain Eukaryota; kingdom Metazoa; phylum Chordata; class Actinopteri; order Anguilliformes; family Anguillidae; genus Anguilla; species Anguilla anguilla. Next base: position 26,171,311 of record NC_049216.1, on the reverse strand, counting down.
ACTTGTTGTGACAGGCTAGTTAGAGAGAGGGGAAATGGTACAACAAAAAAAACTAAAGAATGAGAGGAATCCAGTAATGGGCCTATTGGTGTGTGTGTGTGTGTGTGTGTGAGAGAGAGACAGAGAAAGGTATAGTGTAATAAAGAGAGAGAGAGAGAGAGAGAGAGAAAGGGAGAGAGAGGGAGGGGCAAAGAGAGGGAGAGAGAATGAGGGAGAGAGATGGTAGATAGAGTCAAACTAAAGAGAGAGGAGGAGATGGAGGAGGAAGAGAGAATCGTAGAATCGCAGCTTTGAACCCTCTCAATGTCTCAGGAGAAAAAGATCAACCTTAATTAAAGTGCAATTGCAGAGATTTACCGGCGTTCCTATAACACCAGATGAAAGACATTTCCTACTTCATCACTCCCTTCCTTCCATGTAAAATCCTGAAGCCAAATTGGGCACGGACCCCTCGCACACAAGCCTCTTCTTATTTTCACCTCAGGAAGATGAATGAAGGGCATCAACTGTTGCTAAATAAACCCTTTAAACACTCTGCTGGTAGGAGCTCCAGATGCACTTCCCATGATAAAAACATGCAGTGCCACTGTTTGCTGAAGGCTTAGGGTGGCTTCTGTTGGGAGGCTGGAGCATTTCTCTACTGACACAGGCCACACTGAAATCAGCCACACACACATGGCTGTTTGATCACAGCGAATACTTCACTCAATACACACATGAGGTTGAAGAAATGACAGGCTGTGTGGCAGATACCGGAGACATGTACACAAACACACACACACACCTCGGCTTGCAGGCTCATTGCAATGAATCACACACAAGAGCCTTAAAAACATAACGTACCTGAGCAGATGCAAACACTGACATCCGAATGCACAGGGTAAAAATGTGTGCAGTACTGCTGCTACCGAAGCAGATAAGGACCAATGGTCGGTTGTGGAGAAGGCTATACCACCATCTACAGCCCTGCAGACCCCCTACTGCAACAATCCAACACACAGTGGGGTGTCAAAAATATGGAGTCAAAATGTACTTATTGGTGAGTGGGGCTGATTCTCATTGAATATCCATTAAATGGTAATGTCTGAACATTGAATAACATCCCTAGTGGCCCCAGTCACCTGTACCGCAGGACAAAAAACTGATCTGAGATCAGTTTGTGTTTTGTCAGTATAAGTGAGCGAGAGCCTGCTGGATCGGAGGCAGAGCGAGGGGCAGGCCTAGGCTGCTGTGTCTTTGCTGGCTTGTGTTTTTTTTCTCAGTCATTTCCTGTTTTGTCTGTTTGAGTGTGAGTGTGCGTGCGTGTGTGTGTGTGCGAATGCAGGGGAGGAGGCTGAGGGAAGTCACAGTGTGGAGGAGGTACAGGGTATTTCTTCTGAGAGGAGACGCATTCCTGAAGAAGGAGGACACGCTCCCTCTGTGTCCCTCTCTCTAAAGACTCTCTCCCTGTGCGTCTCCATAGAACTCTCCTTTTGCATCTCTCTCTAAAACTCTCCCTCTGTGTCTCTCTAACGCTCTCCATCTGTGCCTCTAAGACTCTGTCGGTCTCCATAAAACTCTCAATGTACGGCTTCCTGAGAGTCTCCTCCTGTGCATCTAAGACTCTCTCCATTTGTGTCTCTCCCTCTGTCTCCTCTCTCTCCTCTCCCCGTCTCACCTCCACAAGCTGCATGAGGTTCTCGAAGTACTCCTCCTCGTCGATGGTGAGCTTGCCGTTGTGGTAGATGATGCGGTAGTGCTCCACCTTGCCCTCGCAGCTGACGCAGAGGGTGTAGTCCCCGGGGTAGTTGGTGCTCTCTCTCACTAAGAAGAGTCCCGTCTCTGGGGGGTAGAGAAGCCTCTCTGCCTGGTCCCGCGTGATCTTTCCATGGAACCACCTGGCAGACCGAGACCAGAGGGTGAAACGGGTCATGCAAGCACACGTACACACACACACACACACACACTCACGCACACACACACACACACACACACACATACTCCCACACACTAATGAACAAAGAAGCCCACAAAGTGAAGAAAAGCAAGCGGGGACAGTTACACTCCAGCCTGATTGTGTACATCATTCTGGCATAGCTGCCAACCCAGTGGCCAAAACTTTGAAGACACAAGTGGATCCATATCTGGTGCACTGTCCAAACTGGGTGCCATCACTTTACAGGATTTGAAAGCTAAAATTACTGCTGTCTCCAATTTCTGCAATCATATCACGATTGTATGAATATGAATATGGATATGGATGTGACAGAGGCCTACATATTGCCAAGGGGAAGATGTACATTGTGTGAAAAATAACCCAGTCTGTCACTCATTTACCATTCCATAACCTTGGAAATTAGCATTCATTTTCACTGGTTTAAATGTCACTTAATTCACAGCAGATGAGACTCCAGGCAAGTGACAGTTGACCTCCAAGTGATGGAATATTTAATGAGTTAATAATAGGACAGAAAAAGCCTCCATCATTTTGAAGGAGAGCAGACTGGCATGACTTCTCACAATGTGAGAATGACCAGTTTGACCCTTTGAGCGGACAGCAGCCTAAACGTTAGAAACAGAAATACAGATTGTAAAGATGTGGGGTGTTTTTATAGAAAACCAACAAGCATAATCGAACACTGAACCTGTTTTCCAGTCCCCTGGCGGTCTCCTCCACCACTGATGAAAGGGGAAGCCTGGCTGTGTTAGAGTCGAGAGACACCCTCAACACCCTCACCTCTCCTGTCTACAATATTTTACCACTGCTGAAGCAGGTGCAGGGATCCTGCACCCACACTGCCTCCAAGAATGCAGAACAAAGAGAATACCAACAAGCAACTGAGAATGAGCAGAATCCAAGGAGGAAGCAACAAAAAAAAAATATAGAGAGAGAAAGTGAAAGACAGTGAGACAGGGGACATGCTGCTATAGAGTATCTGCTATTGAATAACTCTACAAAAGTAGAGTGATATGGAGTGGGCAGAATATTTCAGTGCCTACTCTCTGTCCCTGCTGCAGTGTCCAGTACCGCTACGCATACAACCTTCAGACACCAGGGGGCAGACATGTGTAGATGCCTGTGTTACTGGTGAGTGGATATAGAGTGTTGGCTATGGGGAAATGGACTTAGCCAGACATCTTCAGTCCAGTTTCAACTCATCTTAAAAATAACCCAGACTGTCAGTCACCTGACCATCATTTATACCAAACAGCTGAAAGTGACCATGCTGAGACTTTACCAAACAGACAGACGTATTACTCTCTAAATGCTCTCTGAGGTTCCATATAGAACATGTAGTGTGTGATGAACATCAATTATTTGCCTCCTCTATCTGAAATGATTTCATTTGCACAATTCCCTCAGTTTTTCTCTCTTAATCCTGCCGTGTCTTTAAAAGGCTTGATTCCAGTGTGTCCTCCAGTCCGCCAGCCAGGCCTTACTCACAGGCAGGAAGTGAGGGAAGGCTAATTAACTGGAGGTGCCCTCTGATGTCATCACCCAACATCCTTCTCACATCTCAAATGCTAATGAGTCCAATATTCTAGGGCTCATTACACGGGACTGAATCACCCAGTACACTGGACTGATCAGTAAACACAATACACTCGCCTAATCATTACACACCACACCTTACACACTGGTAGGGATAATTACAGAGATAAATGCACACCGGTATTGAGACAGTGCATTTGCAAATATTCAATACTGATCATATTAGACACACTGACCAGAATAAATAGAAATGTTAAAGGAATTATAGCCTTTTATTTCCTCTGTAGTTATCATCCGAACCAGCTGGCCAACAGTAACAGATCTGCAAATCAAAGGCTTGAAGTGTTTTAATGTTTTTAATTTTACGTGCGTACAAGAGGTGCCTACGGCGGTTGAAATCAGCCCTCCTCCATGTTCTGTGATATATCACTTACGAAGGCAAACCAAGCAAAACCATATCAGCTAGGCCTGGCAAAGTTTCACCATCAGAGAACCTGGAACGGTTCTGCCTGGGGAACATGTGTACTATTCTTACATGGATGCACGCATGCATGGTCAGACAGTAAAACTGGTATTTTAAAAAATGTTTTGGACCTATACTGCTTGGAATCTGACACACACAGTTATATTTTATGAAACTTTCCAAGCAGTGTTTAAAAGTAGAGTTTGGGCAGCTGAGGGCAATAATTATTGGGGTGTAGTCAGGAATGAAATCTCAAATTGAGTCAACGCTGTCATCCTGATGTACAACATCTGCTCAAAAAAACGCGAAATCACATTTATTAGTCGACCCATATTTATTCTGAGCATACTTTTCTCAAAAGCCTCATTTCTGTGAAAGAGCTGTAAAATAACTTTTCACCAAACAACACAATGCAATGCTATGAGCACACATGCACACGGACACATTCACAGATTCAAATTAGCGCGTGCAACACATGAGCGCACAAACTTACGGCATGAGGCTGAGTTTGCCTCCCGATTTCACGCCCTCTCTCTTCTGGACGTAGTTGGCGGGTATGGTACCTTCCCTCCCCATTATATTTTTGGCTTTGTACCAGTTAGGATCCTGCAGTGCAGAAGGATCACATTAAGAACCACAGCTGGACAGCACACAACAATGAAGAGACAAATCTTCTGTGGAACAGTGGGCCCAACACTGGGGGTAGGGGGTTTGGGGGTTTTGGGGGAACTGAGTGGATTGTGACAGGGGAGAAATAACACATGTAAATAATGCACACACCACCCCAGTCAGATCACTCACTGCATGTGCTACAAGCATTGCACAAGTTACAGTGTACACAGTTGCTTTACAATATGTCAACATTATATTTCAATAAGGGCTGAGTCGCAGGAAAGATATAACCTATCACACACAACTGCAGATCCGCAGTGTGTGTGTGTGTGTGTGGTCTCACTACTTAGGTTTTGCAAAGCAATTATGGATCTGTAAAGCTGCTCTAGATAAAAGTGTCTGATTAAGGCCAGTATAACATGTAATGTTTTAACATACGTCCACCTCATTCCAATCCATCTCATCGGGTGGAACATATTTTAACTGACCCAGATAAAAAAAGAAAATAAAAAAAGATACATTTTTTTCTGTTTCCTTCCTTCACACCTCCTACTCTTCTAGCAAAAGTAGCCAGTTACCTTGGTAACACTGATTATGGTTAAGACGTCTCCTTTGCTGAAGGGCAGGTCCTGCCCCGTCGTGCCCAGGAAGTTGTACTTGGCTATGCACTCGGTGCCTGCTGGCCATGTTATCTGGGAAGGAGGTGGGCAAACGGTCATTTACACACAGGAGCTCTGTGGACACTAGAGGCCCAGAGAGGTACTGGGAGCGTTTGGACAGTGCAGGTGTGATCCATCCTCAGTGTGGCAAGGCCCCTTTGTCTCAGTTAGACCCAGGGGAAAGGGGGCAATCATTCATGATGTCCATCCTGATGAAACTGCTGTGAATCTGCTGCAAATCACCATCATACATTTGCGCTGGACAAAGGTCTAAAGCATCACCGAGGAAATTTAGAAACAGAGGATGGAGGAGGGATGGAGAGAGAGAGAGAGAGAGAGATAGAGAATGACAGACAGAGGGAGACAGAAGGAGAAAGACGGAGGGAGAGGGAGAAAGTGAAAGAAATGTATGCTGGGAAATGGTATGGTAGAATATGCAAGTGCACAACAGTCACATTCATTCGCGCACACATTCACACACAAGCGCCCATTCAAACACACCCAAGAGGCAGGCTTGATAACGGCTTCTGGCGAATGCCATTCTAACAAGCGCATATTTTCCCCAATGCGATTGGTTGGAAGCTGCTCCCACACTGACCCCAGAGGCCTCACTGTTGCCCCCTGTGGGTGTCCCGGGGATAACATGTCAAAACCTGATGCCTCTCCACCATCGCCATAGCTGCTGCCCTTCTGAATGCATGCATGACTGCACTAAGTCAGACAGAAGCACACAGTCACAAAGTAGACGTAGTGTGTGCCCATGCATTCATGCTGCATTCACTTCCTTCACATAAAGGATATAAACACCAAAAAAGAGATGAAATGAATAGGCAAATGGGTGCTTTGAACAGAAGTGACAGTGATGTTAATATATCCACACACATAAATGTTTTCATGGCAATGTGTTCTCTGATAGAGGATCATTCTCAGGTGAACTTTTCTCTCCTATTCATCTATTTATACACAACACATACTGTACAAATGAACCTTTAAATTGTCTATTGCTTTACATGTAAAAAAAATTACCTCCGCAGTCATCCAGGGAGATGCATGTATTTTGGCAATTAGGCTGTATTATGCTTTATGCTACAGACAACATTAGCCTTGTGCCTTGTAGACACCCAACACCTTTTAAATCACATTTGACGGCAGTAATAAATGCAAAAAGAAACACCATCACAGGTCTGCCTTGTATCAGAAGACAGAGAGAGACAACATTACATCAGTGGCACTGCACTGATGAAAACGCTAATCAGCTAGTCAAATGAAATGTGTGTGTCAACCAATTAATAATACTGCAAGGAGAGTATTGCCAGTCAATATCACACATGCTGGTTACATTTTTAACCAAAGGGACTTCCTGATTAAATACATTTGTAAATAAAAATATATCAGCCTGTCATGATGACGGCTTTAGCTGTACTATGATTTACTTAATGCTGATTGGCTGTGGGGGACTTTCTCTCACCTGGAGACCAGACATGCTGAAGGGAATGGGGCAGGGTGTCCTCTGGCTGGTGTCACAGATCAGCTGGTACCATCAGAGCTGGGGGAGGCAAGCAGAGAACACCTTCAGCACAGGCACTTTTTGTGCTAGGCTCTTCCAACATAACAAAACTAGGAATATGTTGAACGGCACACAGACTGAAGCCCCACAGGCAGACCAGCTAGAATTTCTCTCTCATCTGACTACCGCTGCACCTTTACCTCACTTTCCTTAAACAAGGAAACACACAGCAAAAGCAAAAATAAATACTTCTGCGAAAATAAAATAATCCACGATGTACCACGCTACACTGAACCGAGCTTTACTTGATGGCCAAACAGAACACGAACAGACAGAACCACGGTTGAACGGTTTTGTTCTCAGACAGAGAACAGATCGTCAGCAGCCTTTCCGCACTTGTCCACTGTGACAGGGAGCTCAGGCTGTCACTCACTTTGGGTTTCACTTGACTGAAGAGCTCCGGGGTCCGCTGTGCGCTCCCCAGACCTGACACCCTGCGAGAGACTGTTCTGAGATCAGCGTGAGGCCCCTCTCACTCTGGGGAAGTGCTGAGAACGACTGTTCTGAGCTCAGCGTGAGGCCCTGCTCGCCCTGGGGAAGAGCTGGTTCCTAATTACACAGCAGCCCGATTCCAGCCTTCATCTAGATCGGGTCACATCCAACAGCTTGCTAACAGGAAGTTAAGAAAAAAAAAAAAATGAAGAGGAAGTGGGTGATGCAGATTTTCCAATGCCCCAGACGAGGGGGGGGAGTGGGCGGGCTGTTGGGCTTCTCATTTTTGGTTTGTGCTTTGGAGCAGGGGTAGCGATTTCATTCACAGGCACTGCAGCCGGAGACGAGAAGGGTGCCATTTATTTCTGATCCATTTCATCGCCACCGACGACCCAGATATCAGAAAGACACAAAGACAACGGTCACTGTTCAGGAGGTGGGAGCGCATTCACAGATGTTCACGCTGTAAAATGGCAGCTTGAGGTCGCTCCACACGCAGGTTTAGCCCACATCAATCCCCCCCAGCCACACCGCCTAACGATCCTCGATTCATGTGCCCATCTGCCCACACACCTTCCCGTCACATACACTCACCCCACAGATCTTAATACCACCGGCGCGTCGTCCGATTATCAGGCTTTTAAACGCGACGTCCTGAAGCTGGAGCCCAGAGAGAGTGGGCGTGGCAGACTGGGTCGAGGACGGGGGGAGAGGGGCGAGCCGCCTGGGCCCCGTGCTGCCAGCGCAGACGTATCCTGTGTCGAAACAGGAAGGACCGGAACTGCAGACCGCTGCAGATCTGAATGCAAAGCGGCGCGGCCAAATTTAGCCACGCTGGGTACGGCGGGCGTGGAGGCTGTCAGAGAGCGCACTCCGCTCCCCAGCCGCAGAGAGCGGGGGAGACGCGGCCGGGCCGGGAAGACGCAGGGCAGGAAGGAAACGGGGCCCGTCTTCCGCTCGTCCGATCGGCGCTTCGTTCAATCATGTGTCTCCAAGCGCTACTAAACACTGTGGGGGGGGCAGGGGGCGGGGGGCGAGGCCGGGGGGCGGGAGGGGTGTAGGATTATTACACAGAGCACAGAAGTGAGGCTGGTAAAGCTGCCTGCCAATTACTGCTTCCCGTTTTACGTGTGACAAGCATTTTTCTGTGGAACGTTCGCCGAGACAACAGCATTACAACGGTAAAATTTTTAACACCACCACGCGCTAAAACGTCGAAGGAGACGAAACGACGATGGCAGCGGATATTTTTTTCTGCAGGGCGGTCGCTGGGATGGATCTGCGCCGTGGCAACGCTGGGCCCAGAGCGCACGGAGAGGAGAGGAGAGGAGATGGAGCTCTAGCCTGTAATTACGCAGACCGCGCCGGCAGCGACGGGCACGTGCGGAGAGAGGCCGCGTGGCACGGTCCTGTCGCCGCGGACAACGCGGAGGGAGACGAAGAGACGGGCTGAACTCTCAGCAAGCGCTCCACGCGCAGAGAAAGCGTCGGACAAAGCTCCCCTGCCTGACGCGAGCCGCTCCCCACCTCCTCTCTCCTTCAGCCGTCATCCTCCTCTCCTCCACCCCTCCACTGCCGCTCCCTCGCTTCCCCCTCCTGCTCCCAGCAGCCTGCTGCTGCCATCGCCATGGCAACAGGCAGGGTTACATAACGCGTGCCCATGAGTATCTCGCTCTCCATTTTTGTCTCCTCTCTCCTCTTCCCCCAGTGACAGTCATTAGGGATCATTAGCGCTCTCTCACAGGGTCTCGCACACCCAGGACGCTAATGCATGGAGAACAGTAGCGATGTGCGTAATGTACCTATTTGTAGAAGGCCAAATGATCAGTTGTTAAAGACACAAATGACTGTGACGATGGCCACTAATAAAGCCAGGCACACAAACCTGATGATAAAATCTTTACGGGGGAAAAAACAAAAAGCTGCCAACAAGGTCTTTGTTTAAATTTTGCTTCAACAAATAAAACAACGATGCTGCAGAAAGAAAGGTTTTCGGGTCTGCTTTGCATGTTTCTTTGCAAAAGGCTCCCTGTACCTGTACCCTTGTCCAGAACGCACTTTACGCTCCTGACTCCATATCCGATAAAAAAAAAAAACCGCAGACACAAATCAGGAAATGACGGTGTGAATAAGCCCTTGTGTGGAGGCCGAGGTCGGCGAAAGATTTCCTCGGGCATTCCGTCTGGCTTTTGAGAAGGGCTGAGCTGTTCGGCGTTTAACAGTTAATGTGTTCGGCTTTTTTCATGCTACGCTGCACATCTGAAACACAAAGAAGCTTATTCCCTGAGCCCTGTAGCAAAATCCCATCACAGAGGGAGAACGCAAACTCACAGAACGGTCTCCAGCGTGCAGCTGCTGCTGAATAAATAGCACTCGGGAGCGTTGTAGATGGGATTTGAGGGTGGCTTTGATGATGTGGTTCTTAAAGGGAATCCACTTATTTCTTCCGCACAGCTCCTAACGGCCTGACCACACTTATAAAAGTGTCCGTCGTTGGCACAGAAATATGATTGGTCTGCTGCTGGGGCCCAACGGCACTATGGGAAAGCGTCACCGTCGGCATACGGCGGCTCCTGCAATTCCTGCGTTGTTCGGCCCAAAATCAGGAGATTTCGGGAGAAACAAGAGAAACCGGACTGTTACCTGCACACACTGCAGAAGCTCAGCTTGTCCTAAAGAGCATTTACCCCGAGCACTTACTCAGAAGCGCACTGACAGTCCAGGCATGTGGGTCCATCCATCACCCTGCAGGGCTGGACAGGCGATGATGTGACAGGCATTTGAATCCTAACCGCCCTGCACGGTGCTGTGGTAGTGTAGTTAATTACACCTGAATCCGGACAGGGCAGGATGAGTGACAGCACTGGGAGAGGGCGGGCTGGGAAGAGCTGTCAGATTCAGGGGAGGCGGTGGGGGACGCGGGTGGGGGTGGGGTGTTCAGCTGTCTGACGCATAGTTAATGTGTACTCCCCCCCAAACCCCTGTTCCTCCAGCCAAACTTCCTCCCCCCGCCTCTCTGCCAGGGAATCCAGGGTGAGAGGAAGTCAGAGGACGGAATCGTAGTCAGGGTCAGGGCAATACCCAGTGCAATGTGCCATAATGGCATGACATCACTTCCTCCCTTTTTATCGCACAACGGGCTTCCTGTATCTCCGCTCGGCTCCGTGTGGACAGTGATGAATGGCGTGGCTGGCAGGCCGAATAGCGGAGCCCAGAAGACGGACGCAGCGGGAGCCTGGAGCGAGACATCATGTCAAACTTCCCTTCACAAACAGCTACGCTTCCGTCCCCATCACATTCATGAGGTCTTTCTTCAGCATCCGGACAGGATGAATAAAGTCTGGCTGGGGCAGCAGCATCTCTGACAGCGAGCGCATTTCAGAGCCTAAATCAACTTCCGTCTTAAAGAAGCCATCAGCCCCTCCCAATTTAGTATGTTTTAGGTTGCCCAAACCCACAGTCGTCAGACTTTTAATAGGATTAGACTAGGCTACATATTTCATCCAATTAATTCAGTATTGCAGAAACTACTAACTGATGTGTGGTGGAAAATGAATGTTGCCTCTCAACGTCATCTGTGGCCATGTGAACCACAAAGCATAATTATGATATTCCAGTTGTTTTTAGGTCAAGTCCCAGTCTACCGTTAGCCGTCAGAAATGACTAAACCGTGGCTCACACTGATGCGGTCATGTGGGGGAGGAGGCCAGCTTCACTCTCACGAGGCATGTCCTATCTGAAGTGCACTCCTGGCATCATTACACACATCTCCATTATCCTCTGAAAAACTCTTTCAATTCACTTCGGATATAGTCCCCATGGTGTCTCATTGTTGGGGTTGGCAACATCGTTGTACAGCTTGCTTCTCATCACTATGACGACGACTGAACGCATTCTGACCTTAGCAGGAAAGCTTGGACGAAGCCCCTCCCTGTAGGGTGTAGGGACTAGGGACCCACCCCTGCAACCCAGCAGCTGTTAGTGAACGTCAGCAATGGCACTGTTCCCATCGACCCCTGAGGGTGGGGAGACAAGAGACCCTGAAACGCGGAGGGAGAACTGAAGAAACCTGACACACATCCAGTTCATCTTTGGACAGGGCAAGTTACTGCATGTTGTGGCCACTGGACCGAACCACGCGCATCAGTGAGCTTGCACACGGTATATTAGGACCTCAGGGAGTTCTGATGGTATTTGGACCGCATGGAGCTCTGACAGTACTGGTCAGGTTCCGGCTCCAGTCCAGGCATTAGAAGCGCTAAGGTTGGGTCAGGACAGCAGGAGTTGGCCAATGCACTACACATTGCTGGTAATGTGGAGACAAACAGACAGACAGACAGAGACGCTGGTCCCTTGCAGAGGCATTGAATTACAGAAACACAAACCACACACCCATGCAAATACCGAGACTGCGGCACCCACACATGCAGACAAACACACACATTTCTGCATGGTGGGGCAGGACTGATGCCGACCGGCCCTAACACACCACCTGTGGGGCAGGCACCACGTTAGCTACGCGGCGGCTTCACCCGCTCCAGTTTCACAGAGATACAGAGCTGATAAAGGCTGAGACAGGGGCACTGCCAGACCTTCCACATGCTGCGGAATCATTCGATTACCAACCGGATTTAGGAAACCTGGCTCTTTGTCCAAACACAAGTCTCATTTTAACTACTATATTAGATGAAAAACCTACGGGTAATGCGGTCCACCAGGACCTGAAAGCTGATGCCTGGAATGATGAAATGGGCCCAAATGAAATTAGTTCCCATGACGTGTTCTGATAGTGGGGTCAGGGCGTGCCTGGCCAGGGGCTCCAGGGGAGACTGACATCATCGCCCAGGGGCCGCGCGCGAAGAGCTCCGCCCAGCGCACAGCGCGCCCGAGCAGCGCACGCATCACAGCAGCACAGCGCCGACTTACACGCCGTCGATCCGGCCGGACCCGCCCACAGACAGACAGCCGCTAACCGCCGGCAGGGAAACATGCGCAGAGCTGCGTACGGACACGCAGCCACAGCGCGGACAAAAAGGCCTGCTCCGTGCCCCTGACCACTTGTTCCCGGCACCTCCGGTCATGCAGTGACTCAACAGGCAGCGCAGAGCTGCTGCGGTGAAGTACGGCGTAGGAGCAGACGGACTATACCACCATGTTCCATTGGAGGAGCCACCCTAGCAGCACCCCCACTCGGAAAAAAGCAGTCGGGCGGGGCAGCTGGGGGCGGGGGGGGGGGGGGCATAATCTGCCTGCACTGTTGAGCTCGGCACACATTTCCATAAAGACAAAGCATGCCCCAGTCAATCTGGCCCAGAGCACACAATCCAGACCACAAGCACAGCCACCCACACCTGAACTACAAAGCCAGCTCCACCTTTGACTTTCCATATCGGTATCACACCTGGGCTCGTCGACAGGAAGCTAAACTCAGTCAGGGCTGACGGACAGCCTGGGCCTCCCGCCCCAGACCGAAGCGGCCTCGCCGCGCGGCGAAGGCTCATCGAGTGGGAGGGCGAGGAGCGGGGCGCGTGCTGCGGGACTGTAATTACCTCAGCGCCGATTACACGCCGCACAGCTGCGCTGCCTCCCAGGCCTCAGCATCTCAATCTGCCTGGCAGGATAAGGAGCACAGATGCAGGGGCTCGCGCTGCGCAACCGCCGCTGCGCTAATGAACCCAAACCCGCGGGGGCCCCGATATCCCGCTCTACAGCATTCACCTCCCACCGGCCCACAGGGCCCCCGCCACAAGAGCCCCAACGCCGGCTTCCTTTCCCCTTCCATTCCACCACCCCCCCCACACACACCCAATGGCCGCTGTTGCTTTATACGCTTGCTGCAGCAGGTTGTCCAGGAGCCTGTATAGCGTGCTTACAAGTGCCAGGCTGTTCTGATGGAAGGGCATACACTACATCATACCACACAGTCTGAAACCATGCTGTCTTTAAGCAAGTGTGAGCCCCTGGGGCGGAGAGCATAATTAAGCTGTATCTGCAGAGGCCAACGCAGCAGGTCCTCCAGAGGAGAGAGCGAATGAAAGAGCACACAGGTCAGGCTCCTCCCTGGGTCAGGAGCCAATCTGGCTCCAGCACAAACAGCTGCAAAGAGCGGCCGGCTCTCCATGCACACAGAATAAGACGCAGGTCATACACACTGACATCAAACCGAAAAACAGGCACGACAACGGACTGCAAGCTCACACCCAGGCACTGGCAAATTAGAGCATGTTGGGAAACAAGATGGCAGGATACTTGTTTCAGTGCCTTTTTCAGAGAGGGACTTGTGTGGGTTCACAGACACTATGGCTGTATGCCACTTTCCCAGAGCAAGAAAGAGGCCAGGATCCAGATTCAAATAAAGCATCCAGACTGACATGCAATATTCCCTCAGAAGGAGTGGGGGAGGAGGCACTGAAATGCCCTCTGTCTCTGGGCACCTCATCATCAACTCCAGCCAATGCAGAGAGCGGCGCTCTCTGTAAACAGGGACATAGTTAACGCAGTGCAATTAAAATTAAATTAAAGTCAGATACTTGCCCTGGTCATGGAAGGCACAAAACATCCTTCACGGCCAGACCTCATACCTACACCACAAAATGCAATTTACTAACTCAGGAAAGAATGCAAGGTCTCGAAGAGAGAAAGGAAATGAGAAAAATAAAACGAGCAGTAAAATCGGAGAAACGCAATGAACTCTCCCCGTCAGAAACAGTCTCAAGAGACCAGGACTCCTATGCTGAAATATGCCCGTGTCAGCATTTTCCCAGCAGCCCAACATCAAGGGAGGGGAGCAAGCCTGAGGCAGTGACTTTAACACCGGAGGAGCCGATTGGTCAAAGCTCTTTCTGTTAATAATACTGCCTTACATTGTTTTTAAAATATATAGCCTAATGCTTTGGTGGGGTGAGCAGTCTGTAGTAGCATCGGCAGTGTGAATCAGTGCCAGAAGGCAACAAAATGCAGGGAACGATATGAAGAGTGTTACTAAGCCAATGAAAGACCTCAGTAAAATGTAATATACTGAACAAGGCTGTGAATCCATCATACCCCTTTTATAGATTGTGACTCTATCCATTAGCCTATTTCAATCCTGTGTTGCCTTTGCAGACCTCTACCCCCACAATATTTTACCTTAAAAAAAAAAAAAAAAAACTGCAGCTAAATGTGCAGCAGCGATGCTCCACGGTTGGTTAGATGAAAAAATGTTTGGTCATTTATACCCTGGGTTTTATTTTCAGTGGGCTGACTGTAGTAGTCTACGTTTGGGTGTGAATTAAAGTTTTAAAAGAAATGCTACGCATGATTGCATTAATTAGCATTTCTGAGTGTGTGTGCCAGTGTGTGGGGACATGTGCGTGTGCACACATTTGTGTGTGTGTGCGTGTGTTAAAGTGTACTTGCGGGAACTATCAGCAGGACGGCAGGTTGTAGCGAGTGAGGAGGGATTCACACCTGGAGGGTCCTACAGCTCAGCGGCCCCCCCCCCCCCCCCACACACATGACAGTCACCCTGCTCATTAAGCACTGCAGCACAGGTGGCCATCTGCTTGGCACCGTCTTCCACCTTCTACTCTCCTCATTTACCTTTTCCAGGCACGGTCTGTTTCTCACCGTCCCGGGCAAATGCCAGAACCCATCTGTGGCACACTTTTTTTTCCTGCCAATCTCTCCTCGTGCACTCGCTCTTTGACATCTAGGCAGGAGAATCTAGAAGAATCTGCCCATGTGCATCAAGCAGTTGCTCCATTCATAGGAGAGGGTTTACTCACAACGTCTGCCCCATTTCCACCAATCAGACTGGCAGCAGAGTTCTACAAACCACGAGACTACTGGGGCAGCCGTTCAGCTTCCTCTCTTCTCAGAACAGCTGCTTTAATCAACACTATACAGGCTACTTTGGGCAAATCTTCAAACAGAGCACCGACAGACAGACATGGAACTCCCTGCTGAACGTAATGAAGCCTGAGCTGACGACTGCAGTGTGCGCCCAAGCTACTCGATATCGGACATTCAAAATCAACTCAGCTCAACACCCCCTCACTCCCTGACCCTGCTGATAAAGGGGCAGCGACTGACTGCAGCACACTACCCCAACTATTCTCAGCGAGAGAAAAAGACTCAAGCAGGAAACAAACAAATCATTTATTAACAATGCGAATCCTTCCACAGGGGCGGCTCCACGCCATAAATATTGTAGCGCTGTGCTGTAAATGAAGATTAAAACGGACGGGGCTAGACATGCGTACCATTACAGAGTGAGCCCTGCGGAGTGCTGGCTGGAGTGCTCATTTATTTGCATGAGGCATTTGGTTAGCAGAGCCGCTCATCCAGAGCAGCACACATTTAGCACGCTTTCCATTTGCACAGGTGCACATTGACAGCGGCGAAGCAATTCAGGTTGAGCAACGCCAGAACCGGACACGAGAACTGAACCTGCAAACTTTCACTTTCAGCCTACTCACCCACCGTCACGCACTGCCGTCCTACAGTACTGGCAGCTGGGCATATAAGCATGCTTTCGGAAATTATTTTATTTTACATAACCTTTATTTACGCAGGGTAAGTTGAGTGAGCTAGCATGCGCTTTTACAGCCACGCCCTGTTTCACACTCATACAGATAGCCTACCCAGTCACACAAACTACATAAAATCAAAAGTACAATCTAGGCTAGATAAAGAACGTAGCAAGCTCAGAGACCAATGGAATCATCAAGTTCTCTGCTCTTTACAATAGATTTAAATTGTCCAAGAGTAACCAGGGAGTCCACTGATTTCCAACAGTCAAACTGCCAATAATAACTGGTATCAGAATGATTTTGAGGGATCAAAGCCTGGCTCAGGTCCAGATGAGCTCACCTGGGTGAACTGAAGCCACGCTGGTGGTCTCTGAGAGTGCGTCCTCTCTCTATGGTCCCTCCTGCGTCAGGGCACTGAAACAGAGAAAGTCTGAGTAAGAGGACAGACCGGGATTGATGTACTGATCAGGGGTTCAAAGGTCAGAATTACGAAATCAGCCGGGTACAGTCAAAACAAATTCAAGAAATGTGTCGGGCAACTTGTCAGCTTTGTAACGCAATGCACTACAAGACCGTTCCCACAGTCTCAGACAGCAAATATTTCACAACACCAAGTAACGAGTGCTCTAGCACTCCAGTGCGTGTGCCCTATAAAACACAAAGATTAAAAAAGGAGTAAAACACAGGCGTGACTTCAATTCATTAACAGAATGTCACAAATTTGGCACCACACTTAGTCCACATTTGAGTTGGTCCATGTCAATTAAATACCTGAGGAATCTTGACTGCAGAAGCCCGTACCAGCCTATGCGTTTGATCGCAGTGTGTGTTTATCTCTGCAGCAGAAGGAGAGACGGCTCTGAGACCCGCCCCTCGAGTCCGTTCTCCTTCGCTACTTCTGCGGATCCCTCACACATGGTGCAATCACAGTACACAACTGAGACTAGACTTTCAGCTCTACAACTCTGCTGAAGCGATACCCACCACCACTGAGGCTATACAGGAGGATTTACAACACAGCTGAGTCTGTACTGAGGGTTCCACAACATTGCTGATCCCTTACTTAGGGTTCCACAGCACTGCAGAGTCTTTACTGAGGGTATAAACCCTATACTCCATATTGGGTCTCTATATGAGTCTATACCAAGGGTTCCACAGCATTGCTGAGCGTACTCCTTTGCAACTTACTGCTGAAAGTACAAATGGTTGTCATTGACAACACACTGCTGTGTTCTCCTCTGAAGTACTGCTGAGTCTGTGCAGGACTTTCACGGAAACCGATACTGTGTGAAAAAGGCTATTCAGCACTGCTCCCTATTTCCATTCTTCTTTAAACTATGAGTCCCTACACTGAGCATTTCACACTCCAGTGCCCACGGCATAAAAGCTCAACAGCTGCCATTAAGGAGGAGACAGTTGGCAAGGGGGAGCAGAGGGCCCACATGAACACAGCAACAAACTGTAGGCTTCCTCCCACAGAGACTAAAAATATCTATCTAAAAAATACATCTAGCCTATATATAATGTGCAGCAATGTGCGAACAGAGGAAAAACGCCCAAGCTCAGATATCTAGTGAAGAGCTGGAAATAGTCTTATCGCATCATACACTGGCAATTAGCTAATCTCATTTCATAAATATCACATGGATTCAGGCAAAAGGAAATGACATAAATTTGAATTGTCACATATGTCGGAGAGGGTGCGGGTCGGGGGCGGGGTGCATCTTGCAGAGCCTTTAAAGTGAGAACAGCTAGGGCACCGAGGATATTCTGCAGGGGTGTGTGGGCGGGTGAATCGGAGAAGGGGGAGAAAGCACCGACGCTCAAACACACACAGGACAGAGGAACAGAGGAGTCTTCTAAAGGAAGGGCTCACATGCACACCCGCAAGGGAACAGTCTTTACCGCTCCATCTTCACATCACCTTGCTTGTGTAAACACCTCATCGTAGCTCAATGCAGATGGAAGATGGAAGTGCGCGAGAAATCGTCAATTAAAAACAAGCTTTTCATTTGGGATTCTGAATTATGCGTACAGGGCAGGAAGTGCACCATTTAAATGCTTTTAAGCTCAATGAGAAATTAGTTTTATGTGCCTCCCTAGTTGCCTTTATGGTTTTTTCCCTTTCGCAATAACCACTTATTCCTTTCCAGATAGGAAATTAGACTGGGAGCCAAGAGGCACACAAGCCTTTATCCTACATGGAAGCACCAGTCTTATCACTAATCCCTTATCACAAAACATAAGTAAGGAATTGGTATCCTGACAAAAAAAATAAGATCCGATAGGATTAGTGAACAATTGTGGTGGCAGCTGACGAATGGTTCTCTTCACACACAGAGACGCCGTCTCACATCACACACTTGAATGGCAGGTCAGGTTAGGCACAGGTGCTCCTGAACAGAACGAGGCGAGAATTCACGCCCCGCAGCGAAACCAGGAACACAAAGACGACCGCGTATTTCTCCATGCGAATCACAGAGAGGAGAAGGGTGGAGGGGAGGGAGAGCGCGCTGAGAGAGGCAACTGAAGTCACGAGTGAGGGAGATGTGTAAAACCAGAGACAGGGCTAAGAAGACATGCACCCTGGCAGCACTGTTCATGGGGCTGACAGAAGCCTCATGAACTGGGGTCTGACTTAGACCCAGAGAATGACAGAGAGCTTTATGAATACGCTGCCATGCTTTATGAGCACGCTGCCATGCAGTCAGCTACAGATTCATATTTGTGGTGCTAACCTACAGGAAGGAGCACAGCTGGAGTGAGCAGGATTGTGAGGATAGGCATCAGTGTTGGGAAAAGCGCCTCACTCCTGTGTCTCCCAAAGAGAACAGGCTGCACATCCCAGCATCCCACAGACTGAAAGGGACGACGGGAGAGGGAGTCGAGGGGTTAATTACGAGCCACCGCGGCGTTTGTCACCTTTCTCTTCTGACGGCTGCCATGTGCTGCCCCCCCCCCCCCCCCGAGGCATGCACGCCCACACCCTAACACTGAATAATTAATACCTAATGAGGCACTTACAGTAGAGCCACCGGCCAGGCAGCCTCCACCATCACACCAGCCTGGGAAGGAGAGGCGGAGATGGAGAGAGACCCGAAGGAAGCTTCTGCATTCTCTCTGAACGAACGATAAACCCCTCAGCCATGAAAAAGTCAGACCGAACAGTGAAACACCGTGCCTGTGCGTCACACAAAAACCTTTGAAGCGTGGGAATGGAGTGCAAAAATAGGATGTGAAAGGGTTTGTTAGGAGGCTGCAAATTTTCATATCAAAAAAAAAAAAACCCAAAATGCTGCATTACCTGCAATATGCAAATTATTCACACTTGCACAGCATCCTGTCGTCTTCTGCGAACCAAGCCTGGGCTTTAGCACAGCTATTATATGTTTAAATTTAACATTAAAATCCACTATCATGGGCTGGACATGACTTCTGCTTCTAAGGACAGACCTTCTACCCAAGGCTGACAGAGCTGCACACCAATTCAGCTTTGAGGCAAAACCTTAATTAGTGCAAACGCTTAGGTCTCTGCCGAGAGTTATGCATCAATGCGTCACAAGACTGATACACAAGGCCATTCTGCACGCCGGCAGAGAGGGCAGGAAGGGAAACCATACGCAAAGCTCAGCGCTACCGGCTGCAGGAACTAGTGCTGCAAGGAACTCTGTAAAAAAAAAAAAAAAAAAAAAAAAAAAAAAGATGTAATTAAGGTAGCAGAGCAGAGAGACACAGAGCTGACACTGCCATTGGGTCACAAAGAGAAGACGAGATGGCCAAAAACGCACAGACACCGAGGGAAAAGAGGCAATGAGCAGAGCCAAAATGGACTCCATGTGTGAAGGAGTACTCAGTAGCGGAAAGGCAGTAGTCGACATAAAGCCCATTAGTACTGTTACCATACAGGAAGACTCGTGCACAGCAAGCTTTCTTTTTTCCTTTTTAGATTTTTAAAAAATTGTAAATGAAGATGATATCAACCAGACTATTGTAAAAATTACTCACAACATACTGGAAAATAAATGGAGAGATTGAAAATGTAGAGATGAAATACGCAGAGATCATTTCTACAGATGCAGCACGCACGCACGCACACACGCACGCACGCACACGCAACCTTGCTTATTTGGCATTTTCTGAGAATTCGCTACATTGCAACAAGTGTTACCAGAATTTATGCACTAACTAGGCCAATAGACCAGACTGGAAAGCATGTTTCCTGCATATTCAGAAACCAGTACATCTGAGAGAATAGGTGGCTGGTTGCTCTGGACTGATGTGACCCTTAGCAGCAGTGTGTGATCTAGACGGTAAAGCAGAGCAGAGTTCTTAACCTGGCTCAAGCACCAGTCTCGGTCTCGTCCCGAATCCTGACCCTCCAAAGCGGGCTCCTGTTGGGCCTGGGCCTGGGCCGGGCCCTCCGACGGGACATCTGCTCCGATGCTGCGGCCCTGTCATTAGAACCATTACAGAACCAGCAGGGAGGGGGCGGGGCGGCCCACAGGACAGCGCCGAGCGTGCCACGGCCTCGTCCCGCTCGTCACGAAAGGCCCCAGATGTTCCCGCGGGGCCACGGGACAGGAAGCGCGGGACGACCCCCGCGGGGAGCCGCGGTATGAGAAACGCCGTAACGCGGGACGACCCCCGCGGGGAGCAGCGGTATGAGAAACGCCGTAACGCGGGACGACCCCCGCGGGGAGCATCGGTATGAGAAACGCGGTAACACGCATACGCCCCCCGAATGAGCTGCATGCAGGGCGCAAAGAAAACACACTGTGGGAAAGAGAGAGAGCTATTCCTGGCTTATTGTGACCCCAACAGCTGGATAACAACACAGCCAAAAGGTCTCTGCTTCCCTTGGAAGCTACTGCATCCTTAGCCTCACCTGAAATGGGACAGAACATATTAAAGCCAGTACAAGAGGCACATGCATACTGAACCTCTTCAGCAGCTTCTAATCTTAAAGAGGAAAAAAAATACAGAAGCCTGCAGCGTAAGACTACTCATACAGCATATACCGGTGGTGCTGTGGGGCTCATAAAAAGGCTCAGTATTTACGCTCAGCCATCGATAAGATAAGGGCAGTGTCCAACATGCTTGGATTTCAAATGCAACAGGGCACTCCGTCAGAGAAAGAAGCTGAACACGGTTCATGTCTTTGTGAATTCCCTGCTAATTCTTCGGAGCCAACATGCTGCAAGATCAGAGCGCATGGCTTTTTAATGCCTAATTTAGAGGGGCCTGTGAGAGAGAGAAAGCACATCACTGCTGAAATGCACAGTACAGAACAGCCCGAGAAAGGCTGCCAAAACAGCAGAGCTGCTGATGTTGCCAGGTACGCAAATAATTCTCCCGCTCAGGAGAACCGACATCTGAATGCACTCCTGAGGCAGCCAGGAGAGGCAGGCAGGCTCAGAGGGGGTTGGTGCAGAGGTGCAGTTAGCTCCTTCATTTACAGGGAGACTGGGGAAGGAGCGGAGCTTCAGAGGCATTATGGATGGGGGGGGGGGGGGGGGGTTTGGTGTGTCTGCAGGGGCTACATTAGCCAATTACCTGAGAGTGAGTGACAGTATGGAGAGGCAGAGCAGGGGCTGCTGGGAATACATGCTTATCCCACAGGCTTTGGCCTCAGTCCTAGCAGGAGCATCATCCAGTGGCAGTCTCCAGTGGTTAAGTGCATCATTAAAAAAACAGGAAATAAATGTTCCACCATCTAAACAAGTGCCCTTTTTAAAATATAGCCTATCAACTGAATTAAGTTAAGCAAACTTTTGTTGGAGCCCCTTCCCCTTCAGCCAATAGCCACTGGCCCTGACCTACAGCAGGTGACAGGACTGTTGTTTTATTTTTACAGAACAACATTGACCTCTCACTTAACATGCCTTCCGCAGAAAGGGAAAGAATGCACAGCCATGTTCTGTCATAAACAGCAGTGTTGTCAACACCACCCCCACTGTCACCATGTAGCACAAGCATTTTTATGAGTTATTGCATTATGCATAAAACATATTTGGGCTTATAGGCTACACAACAGCATATAGGGCTATATGCTTTTTAATGTCCACTTCACAATTTGACTGTTTAAAGCACAGAACATTAAAAATGCTTTTAAATTTTATGCACTGAACAGACCAAGGTTTACACTCTTACCCACCACGAAAGCAAAAATAATTTTTAAGTGCCATCAGTGACAAGCTATAGGCTAGGTCATACCATAACAAAGGATTCTTTTTGTGATCACCCATATGCAAAATGAAGGCAAATAATAACCATCTAAACCTCTAGGCTATATGTTACGTATCCAGGTTATCAATTATCCATGTCCAGCAGGCTTTCAGGGAAAGAGAGGGGAAACCGAAGGGAAAACCCCCATGATAAGGAGCAAATGGTTCAGCCCGGGTGGGAGATCGAGCTTACGCAAAGACAAACTCAGACACCAGCTCCATACTGGACTGTGCCACATCAGACTGATGACCAAAATTTCAGTTTTGTGAACTTAAGTTATCAATGACTCACAGTCTGTTTCATAGGATTTTAAAATAATGTAGGTAATCATTTCAGCAAAACACATTCTTGGATTTGAAGCAATAAAAATTAATGGTTATCATTTTGGAGCCCAATGCATTGCAGTTATCAGTTTTTTTAATGAACTTGTCATATATCAACATAAATGGTGTCTTGGATAAATTAACATCAATAATCTATTCAAGCTGACATGTACAAGTTCCAATTTTTTCACATGCTGACACATTGTATCCACTTTTCTGAACAGAATATTGTAGTTGGGATTTTTCAAATGATGAATATTGTTATTTATTTGATCTGATTTCTTGTTCAAAAGTAATTCCTTACGCATCTTAACCCCCCAGCAGTGGTGCTTGGATCTGGCACAGCTTGTGGTAGCCTAAGTTATCTTGTCATTATTTCCCAACAGCCTGGCGGCTTCATGACATCACCCAGAATATTTCTTCTGTGTAAGCAGTTTGACGGCCCTTTTGCAATGAGAGGTCAGTATAAAACAGCTGTGAAGGGAAAGAGATGATGTTATAGACAGTAGGGAGGAGGTTGGGTAATCTTTAACAAAAAAAGTTGAGCGTAAGTATTATGCTGACGTATCCACTGGCGTATTAACAAACTTTCATGAAGAGTTCTAAAAGTGTTTTTCTAAGAAGCAAAGCAACACACAGATAGCTTTTGACAGGCAGTGATGAATCCCACCCTTTAACAATTTCAAACATCTTATGAAGGTTCTTGTCCTCATGTTGACCCCTTCCTTAGTTCAACAGCAGTGAAAACCCACAAAACCTTCCATGGAGTGACCATACCATAAGAAAAAGGTAAACACTGCCCTATTTTTAGTATTTTCATAAAAGTAGTACACCATCTTATGAGCCAATTGTTTAACCCTGCAGTCATGAAATCGGAAGACAAAAACAACACTAATGTGTACTTAAGATGAAGACAACACAAGGGTTAAGATACAAAAGTAACCACACCAGTCTGGCCACTGGTACTGTAATCTGGGAACAGGAGACGACAAAGAAATGAGCAAGTAAATGACAAATACAGACCAACAGGGAAGCGGCCATCATGGGTCAGTTTGGCAAACTAGTGGACATCAATCTACTAAAAGGGGTCAGGGGGAGAACTAAATTTACTCAGGATAGGTGGAATAGGCAAGTACTGGCTGCATAACTGCAGCTTAATGTAGGCTACACGTTCACTTGAAACCCAGAACTAACATACCACAACATGGAGTCTGACAGCACATTATATGATAAGCACTGGCACATGTTTTGTTGAACCAGTGTTTAAGGTTGAATTTGGGGCACGTATGGTTATCATGAGCGGGAACTGCTCAGACCTCTGGTAACCACTACAGTTAGGCCTAGTATCATCAAAAGAATACTGATCCCAAATGAGTTTCTGTGTTTTTCACCAACTGGGTGGGATAAGATTATGGGGTAGTCTCCATTTTCAGATGCTCAATCTCTGACAAAGCATCTAGACAGCTTAGTTAACTTTTGTGACATAGATTTATTGTAATCCGATTGGTGGCACTTGATCACATTGACTGGAGCAGTTTATCGTTTCAAACACTTGCCCCAGAAATTTCATCCCCGCCCCTCCCCACAATTTGCACTTCCTCTTCTCCACACTTCAGCACATCTTGCTTCAGTGGTTTACAAAAGAGTCCCTGCAGCACGGACTTCCACATTACACTAAATGACATAGCGACTTCTGGTCAGCACTTCCCGATGGCTAAAATTGAACATGCATTATGTCCACTTTGTTAACATTGCATAAGTGAACTGGAAAGGGTATTTGGATACATTGCATATATTTTTATTATGAATCAGCAGTGCTTGGCAGGCTTGTTGGCTAACTTGCTAAGCAAGCTTGCTATCTATCTACCAAGGCAAGCTAACTAGCTTAAGTTATAGACAAATTCCTGCCGTAAAGCAGCTAGTATGTTAGCCAAGCAAGCTAGTTATTTAGCTTTAGATCTCCAAATGGATTCATCAGACGTATGAATGGTTTGTATGTTTGTATCATCAAAAGTATGAATTGGTTTATTATTGGCTTTGTTATAGCACATAAGCCGACCCAGTCACCAGTGCTTAAGACTGGCGAGTACTAGCCTGCTGCTGCCTGGTCCTGTCTGATGGAGGAAGTGACCTTATGTTTCCATTGTCTGCAATTTACCAGCTGCTCATTCCATCAAATCACCTTCCTTCTAATTAAATGTTAAAGCCCAAAATTTGAGTAACTGACCATAGGACCACTACAATGTTTTACACATCTTACTTCAATGAGAAATAACCATGGAATATCAGAGCCTAGCAATAGCTTCTTTCATTGACTAAAATGGCCATGTTGCCAAGGTGCCAATTGTATGGTAATTATGTACAAAGACGCTCGTCTAAAAAAAAAGAAAAGAAATAATAAATAAAAAACATTTTCCATTTGTTTATCATGACAAAAAGTCACATGAGCTATCAGAAAGGTGCTGCTGTAGGAAATATTAACATATGAAGCGGGTCAATTCACAATAGTTTTAGCTAGCTCTGTTACTGGAATTCTGGATATAGCCTACATATGAACATTAAAAGTATTCTGCAAAATACAACCCCTCCACGATGGTGCCCAAAGGAACTGCATTCTGTATTTGCCCCGTAAGTTAATATGCATTTGCTATACTGCAGCATCAAGGACCGTGAAGCATAGCATATGACAGGTGATTGGTACGAGTGCCTGGCATCAGTGACATATCTCTCTAAACCTCAAATATACAGTATGACTTTATACCTGGACAGCAAATTCAGCTTGCCTATGATTGTTAAAGCTTCAAGCATGCAGGAATTATACACAAATCGACTCAGTGGTATAAATATTGCAGTGTGTTTGAGCTATATAATAGCTCGCAAACACTTTGCTTAATTGCTTTTTCCAGAATCGCACCTAAACCTTAGTTTAATAAACAAAATACTATCAATAAAAATAACCACTCAGCAATTGGAAATTTTTGCTGTTGTGTTGTAAACATTCATTGAGGAGAGGTTTGACAGATAAAGATGATGAGTTCCCTGGGCTGTGGCAAGAACACAAGTGTTTATTTGATCCACTTACGGCTTGGAAAGCAATCAGTAACACGAAGTGGTAATATTCATAAAAATCAGAATTCATGTGGTATATCAGCACTGACAATTCTGAAGCAAGACATCACAGAAAACCATGGATATGGTGCACAAGGAGTTCTCTCACATTGAACAATTAAATGGTGTTGCCTACGGTGGAACATTAGGCAAGCAGCATTATAAATTCACAGGACAAAGCCTTTTTGCACAAGGAGTTATGGGGAATGAGATTTAAACTCAGTGTTCACACTTCAAAAGATGGTTCTGCTGACGGCAGGCCCTTATTCCAGGGTAATACATACACAAGACTCAAACGGCAATATGGATCGCACCCCAGACAACCGTACATCCTCTGCCAGTCAGGCCTCACCGTACTGTAATGGTCTGGCAGGCAATATTAATTCAGTTATGCTTGAATGCTTATTTTCTCTCTCTTCTTTCATTATGGCCTTCCTGTACTCTTTCAGTTCCAGAAAGAGAGGCACCCCAGTGCACTGGTGATCTTCTGCTTCCTGCTTCCTGTGCAGAGTTCTCATACTATTGTAGCAGCAGTGAACACTGCAGTTGTTTCTTCCATAGCTGCTTGCGGCCTATAGGCCTAAAACCCGTTCAGACTTTAAGGCCTTACAGCAGGCACACAATAACAGCTGGCTTGTAGCACAAAGTGGACAAGTGTCCACTCTCTCTCTCTCTCTCTCTCTCTCTCTCTCTCTCTCTCGAGGGGTCATTGCTGTAAATCAAGGCTTTCTTTTCTTATTAGGCCTATCTGAGACTGACAAAACCATTCTGCGCCAAGATTCTCAGCAGTGCGCATTTGATCTCTGACAAATCATTTCCTGTGTCTGAATCAGTCCCCCCCTCCAGAGGAGAGAGACAGAGAACCCTTAGTTTCAAGATATCTCCCAACATACACACCAACACAAGCTTGAGCACACACACACACGCACCAGCACACACACACACTTAATAGCCAACCCTCTGTCTTCTCGCTTATTCCTCTGCCAACCTTATTCCACAAAGAAATGAAGAATCAACTAAAATCCAAAACACAAAGAACAGCCCAGCGAGTTACTCTGCACAGGAGGAGGCGGGGCCAGTGCGTCTCAGAGAGCCCTGGCCCATCCCACACGTGGTGGCACCCGCCCAGGGACACACTCGAGAAACGGCCTGCTTGACCAGCCCATGCCCAGATGGACCAGGGCCACTTCATCAGGGCCCCAGACATCAACCACAATGCTTCCATTCTGCTGCACAGAACGAAGAGGGGAGAGAGAGAGAGAGAGAAAGAGAGAGAGAGAGAGAGAGAGAGAGAAGACTACGGCGGGCACAGTACTGTATTCCTCAAAACTGCTGCTGCTGCTGCTGCAGATGAACACAAGACTATCACAGCGAGGGCCAATTCCATTCCTCAGTGACAATTCCAACACCATCAGTCCAACCAAATCTGTTGCAATCATACCCATATGTTTCCAATTCATTTTAAGTACCAATTAATAATGAAGAAATAGACCAGCAAGAGGTGTGAATTCTTTCCAGACAACTTTAAAAGACTGGAAAAAACATTACTAAATGAAATATGAATAACATAAGGCCTAGGCCTATATGTACACATGTCTAACAACTCTGTCCATGTGTTTTTACAATAAATATTACATTACAATAAACAAAAACATAAATGTCATTCATGGGAAGCCGCACAATCGTGAGCTCCTCAAAACTAGTTGGATTCCTTTTTAAAAAAAATCAAAATTCTGACAGGTTTTTACAAGCGGATACATTTTGATAAGATATGCATTATGACTGATCACCACTTCACAGGTTAGGGCTGTATCAAGCATGCGATCAAGGTCACAGGTTCATGGTAAAGCAAAGACAGGCTAGTGGGGTTGAATCAAAAGCTGAAGTGGCAAGGGCCAAGAATAGCACAAGCGCACATCCTTTTAACAGGAACAGGAAAGACAATTATAGTGTACCTACGTTATCGACATGTTCGCTGCTCGGCAATGAGTCAACTCATTACAACACGGTGATATCAATGACGGCCACTAGAATTCCTTTGGGAATGTCCACCACCATACCAACTTCATGCTCATGCTCAAGTCAATAGTAATCAAAAAAGATTATTATTTTTTTTTTTAAAAAGAGAATAACATCATATATAACTTCATAATTTACATTCAAATCTCAATAATTACTTAAGGCACAACCTTGAAATTTGGTCTTGCTGCATAGCCAAACCCAGGAAATGCTACTGTTGAGTTTTGACAAAGAATTGCTTGATTATGCAGCTACTGAAAACAAGAACATGAAATATATGAATAATAATACAATTAGAAAGCAGCCTTTAGTCGGCTTCAGTGCCACAGCTTTTTCACTGAATAAGTGAATGCAGCTCACTGGGAAGGACCCGAGCCAAAACCAGCATATCTGACAGAACACCCGGGCTCAGGAGGCCTGGAAAGAGCCTGACACAGCAGCGCGCTCCCAGAGCACAGGGCACGTCCAGCCCTTCATACACAGTGCCAAACCAGCCCTGGCATGACTCAGGCTGGCTCAGGACAGATCCCACAACCTCCCAGTGCCAGGGTGGACTTAGGCTACACCAGAACTCCATGCAAGCTTTTAATTTACCTTACTGCAACATGCGCGCACACACACACACCCCCACACACTCAAAGGGTTTCTCTTGATTGGGGTTGGCAATTCCTTTCCTAGAGGGATGGAGTAGGCTATATGCAGGTTTTTGTCTCCACCAATTACCCTGGCTAAATTAGCTAACTGGTCATTTACACCAACACAGGTTCACTCCTAGATTCGAATCACAGTAAAAAATCTCATATATTAGCCTAACACAAGAACAGTCTTCGGCTGCCATTCATGCGCTTGCCAAGAAATGTAGCTAAAATGTCAGATGGCATAAATTAAGGCCAGAAGTTGGCATGAACACCGGAAACTGATACGGCCCTTGTTACCCACCTCTGCACTTGATGGTGAAAGTAAATATTGCATGGCACTCAATTAAGAACGTTGTGTGACCTCCACAGCTCTAGTGTTCTGCTTAAGGTAGCAGTAAAACTGGCACATGGCCGAATCAGCAGTGCTATAGCCGTTCCCAGGGAAGCTCTTTCCATAGCAGCCTATCAGAGTACACCAGCAGCGCTGTGTGTGTTCATTCAATGGATCAGCTGGTTGCTATAGTCTAATTGACTATATTCACGTTTAAATCCCTATTTGGCACTACTGATGGACCTTCAGGCAAGATACGTCCTCTGACAGAACATGCGACTCTACGAACAGTGCATGTGAAAGGCTCACTGGACAGGTTTCCCTTTCTGTAACACAATTTAATTATTTTACAATGTGCAGTGATGCCTAAATACTTGATGAATCCAGCCTGGGTGAGATCCAGCTGCTTGCTCTTCGCAGTTCACCTCAATGCAAGCAGATTTATTCTTTGGCAACAGGCTATTAGAAACAGAAACAGCACAACAAGAACACACATGTACCAATCTGATTTTCTAAATTCCTGCGAGGATAATAATGCCTACATCAAATACTTCCCTGTGAGGGCTCCGAGCGATCGTGTCAATGATTAACCAAAAGAAGAGCTGCAAATAGCAACAAGTAACTGTAACCCTGATTCATATAAAACACTGGAATTCCTCGACTGCATTCCTACTGTACACAACTGTGGAAAACATTTAAAAGAATATTCTGGCAAATAAGTCTGAAGAGCATTTTGCAGAACATTTATAGACACAAAACCAGGGTAAAGGAGAAAATATACAATGCCATTTGCAAATAGTTCTGATCATGGTCTAATAAGATATTAACCAGATGCATACACAGCATCTTTGAGCCACTTTGTCATCATCTCAAATACATCGGCTCAAAAAAAGAATGAATAACTCAACACTAGCCATGCATAACAGTAGTGGCCATTTGTGCATGAAAGACAATATTCGAGAGGATTATTGATGTGCAGAGGAACTAAAAAAATACAGCAAGACACAGGGAAATGTGAGCGTAATCATATCTGTTGACATACAACAGATAGGAGCAAATGATCTGTAGCCAGTGACTAAAGGAAATACCACACCAGATTAAATATCAGGCCATATTCAGGAATCATGCAAATTCAGCTGGAAGAAACCCTCTCTCACAATGCCAAGCCTATTTGGGTACATTTGCTATTCCTTGCATTCCCTATTTAACATGTACAAAATGGCGCACCTATTATGACACAAATTATTAAGAACAGAATTATGTTCTTTGTGTGAACGTCCTTTATTTTAAAAAACACACGCCACCTTTCAAAAGAACAACTGGAATGTAACTATCCTATACGTATACTGTAGGCTGCATGCAGGATTTACCAGTAGAGCCAACGCGCAGCGCTTCAAACATGTCAAGCGGCTTTGCTTAAGTAATGTCGGTAGCATTCCAGTTGAGCACCGGGGGAATGGGGACAAATAGACAAGAGTACGTTGCTACAATTAGTGGAGAGGAAGTTTTGTTGAGGACCTGGCTCATTCTCAAACCCTTTAAACCTAAAATAAATATCTCGGCTCGTGGCAACATTGGCGTTATCTATACATTCTCACACCGAGGACATAAGACTCATTTCCCCCACACGTAGTCTACAACGCTGATACACTGGATGTAATGTGACATTTTGTCAGCCAGCCACCCTGCCAATCTCACTCTCACAAGTATTTGGCAACAACTGCAAAACAGTCGTCCAGCGGAACTGACCCTGAAGCTTGCAGTTTAATAAGTTTTGATAGAGTACAGGAATGCTAACGATTTCTATTATACTATCATTCTAGCCACACCTCACCACTCCATATGTAATGATACATTACCCCATTAATCACAGCAGTCGTTAAACTTAATATTTAAATATGAATCCAAGTTAGAAAACCATTCATTGCCAAATTCAAATTATTTAAAGGTCTGAGAGGTCAACGAGCTGCTGAAGAAGAGGGGAACAATCATAGAAACTCATGTAGACTGCTGCCAACATCCATTCTAGACGTACAATGCAACACCCGTGCAGTTCGCCCAGTACTGATGCAGCAAGCAATAATTAATCCAGCACCAAGTGCTATGATAGATTGCCAGAGAGATATCTTACCTTGTTTTCACGAAATGATCTGCGTGCGATTCCTTGATGTTGCGTTGGAATGATGGGGGCAAAATAAGATACAGTTAGATTCCAAAGTGGATCTCCTCTCCAGCCTCAATTCGTCAGTGTTCCATCAATGGGCTGAACTGCTCTGCTCTCGCCAACACGGTCAATCGTTTGTAGCTAGCTGCAGCGTACGGATGTGGCTGACACTGGCTTGCTGGTTAGAAGACTAGAGTCCTGTTGCAACCACCGAAATAAGCTACTGAAAAACAAACAATTTTCTGACCGGAATTCCATACGATTAACAGACAAACTAGAATGTCTGTCTTGCTTTAAGTCTCAATCGATTCCAAGGTGATACGGTTATAACGTCAGTTGTAGAATGCGCTGATGAAAAAACAAAACAGTGCTGGTCTGCAGCAAACCGTGAGAGAAATTTAGGCAAATACTAAAATGAGATAAAAAGCGACAGTGAAGAAAGATGCCTGCTAAGTTGCGCATCCAATTTATAAGCGGCAAAAAAGCCACAATCAAAACTGAGGTCCGACCGTAAACTGCCTTGTGCGATTTTGCACAGGCCTTGCAAGGGAAGTGGTCCTCTACGTTTTTGATAACCGTACCACGCATGCGCTTCTTTGTGAACCACGCTCCACCACCGCCGCGCATAACAGAAATTAGAGCAGCACAAATCTAACACACTAGCGCCGCCCTGTGGATTAATTAAAAACGGCAAAGATCATTAGCTTTTATGTTGATTAGATGCGATAGACATAGACATAAAAAACTGCGTCGATGGAAATACTGTAGAACCGGAAAATAGTCACGTAGCACTCACAAAAATCCAAATACTTGACCCAACTCCAGAATTTTTCCCTTTATAAATGTTATAACCTCGAATTATTCTCACAACATTCTTTCCAGTTCATGTTGAATCAAAAACCGCAGAGACCTGGGCAGTCGACACTAGAGAAGTGCTGTTAACATGTCATTATAGCCCTTATCGAATAAAAAGCAAACGGAAGGGCGGTATGCGGTCTTAACATTTTTTTGGTTCACACATTTAAATGGTCAGTAAACAAACACACACAAAGAGCTTTTCAATCATTTTATTTTTATTTTAAGTTCTTTATTTCCCAATCTTACATATTAATAATGACAGGATCCAAATGACAAACTGCTCTTTTACTGAGGAGCTGTCTATTGGGCTCAAAAATATCTAGCCCAATGGCTACAGAAAATTAAGTAAATATCACAAGGCTGGGGTGAAACACTGCCTTTCTCCAAAAAAGATGGTGACATCATGAGCTGCCCTGTTCTGCTGCTCTCCCATTTCTCTGGCTGGAAACCTGCAGCTACAAGGGCAGTTCCACCATGAGGTCAGCTGTAATACTGATGTCGCGCAGTCTAATGTAATGGTTCACTAGCCACCAAGTGAACAAACTGGTGTCATTCACAAAATCATAATGCACCTCATACAGCGGCAGCATTTATTTGCTAATTTATGTTTTTGGAAACAATTATATTCCAGGATTCAGGATATTTCCTGATACTGCATTTTCCATGTGGAGAAAGATAATGGCTTCCGTAACTATGATTATTCTACAGTACACCAACCAGAGGAAGGCAGGAATCACCTCAGCCACTGAGATACGAGAAATGCAGCAAAGTTCCCTTGATCCCTTAATAAGACCTGCTCGTGCACAGCAAACTGTACCAAAGCATTTCCCAAGAACAGAGCATCTTTTTTTTTTCAAGAACAGACCAGTGGAACTCGGTCAGGTCAAAAATGGTCAAAGTCAATCCTTGGAATTATTAAAAATGAACATAAACATGTACACAGTTGGCTGGCAGTCATTCCTATAGACTGGGTTTCAAAAGTCAGCCAAGAGGAAAATGCTCAAGACATGCCTGGAAAACCAACACAAGCCTGCACAACTGAAACAAATGCATCAGACGCCTTAGTGCATACATCAGACAAAATTAAAGTAACTAAACAAAAGTGAGAAAGAACCAGGCTGATTCAGTCATACCTCAAGCCAAATAACTGACAATATAGACTGAGAATTTACCAGATCCACAAAAACAACCCAAAAAGTACTAGGGTAAGCGGTCACTGATAAAAGGCAGACTGGTACAGCTGAAATACTTTGCTGCAATACCAGTAAACTCCTCAATTATATCAATAAAATTCCTGCAGCCATGACTGGGCGGCAGAGGCCAGTGAGAGGCCAACTATCACAGCCTGTACCCTAAACTACTGAAAAACTGAGCTTTAGTAAGCGCACACCCACTATTCCTCACAGGGAGCCAACTGGCTCTTCCTGAGACCTGACACAGGTGTACCGATGGCCACCGTGAACCCTGGGCTTCCAATTCAATACAGCGAGGCCCGGTGTCTCAGTGTCCACCTGTCAGTCAAATTCTTCCACCCAGTGGTGCTGAAAAGCATGGAAAAACAACTCTGTTTCTCAGTGACAGGAAGACTTGCTGTAAATAAAACCTTATAGGTCACCATTTCAAAGTTACACCAAAAATCCTCATTCAACTTGTGTACTTACGTTTAAAGCTGCCAATCATTTTTTGCCCAGTACATACACAACACAGGTGTATGCGCACCTGCAAGTAGGCCCCATTTTCACACTGCAGACGCAGATAGAAAACAACAACTGACAACGTGAGAGCAGCTGATTGCTCCAGCAGTCTCTTACAGCAGTTCCACTTTACAACTGAGAACGATGGAAACCGTGTAAGTTGTTCCAAATACTTGTTGTTCCGCTGTGCAGCATCAAACCAAAATCTTAGGAGGTTTGCCAGCATAGAGAGACACAAGATCTTTCGCACTGTGAAAAAGTCCCTTTCCGCTGAAAGTGATGTCAGATCTTGTTTGGTGCAGATTGAGGCAAAAGCGCTGGCATTGCCCACAAAAGCATCAAACAGCCTATTATTAAATGTGAAATTAGCAGTCCACATATTTAAAGATTAGGTCAGACATGAACCGCAGAAGCACAAGCATGTCTTAATGGCAGCAAAAAGTTAAGCGGAAGGTGCTGGACTTTCACAGGCACATTTACGCTAACAGAACACAGTCGGTCTGACCAGTACAGCGGACAACCCTCTTCACTGAGCATAGATTAGCGTAAATACAAAACAGCCTAATGGCAGAATTCCAGTGCTTAACCCAATTCCTAAAGCAACAATGCATGCGCTTGTTTTGAGGTTACAGCTATTCATTATCATTTTTTGTCAGGTGTTAAATGTCCCCCATGCCCAACGCAAGGGGTACAGCAGGAAACCCTGGTCCTGGAGTTCCACGCATGTTTCTTTCCCCCCTCTATCATCCAACCGCCTAAACACCACAGGCCAATAGTTACGATCTAGGAATGCACATGACCATGTGCTTGCTACATGATTCCACAATTCCACCATTCAGACTGAATATCCAGGCCCAGGCTCTTAATGATCGGAGAAGCGATTCAATGGAATCAAAACACAGAAACACTGTACTACTTGAGGAACATGGTTACCTACCACAGCCCTACAGTGAAACAATATTTAAGTGCACTATATTTTGAGAAATCTGAAGGTATGAACAGAAATAGTTAATTAACACCAATTTAGACAGGGGAACTGGTATGAACAAGCACACACAAGCACCGTGTGGAACCACGTTCAACCACCCTGGCCAAACTCAAGCAAAACAACAGCTCCTCATGGAGCAGGACACTGAAACGAACATGTTCAAAACAGACAGACATACCATCAAACGCCCAATGCATACGCACAGCTTCGTTCATGATACCTGTGCTAGCACGGAAATGCATTATTGGACAAGAAATGAGATCTCAATATTAAAAAAAGGAATAACTAAGAAAGATAGAAATGAAAAGAAATACAAATTAAACAAAACTGATACAGTTCTGAGACGTACAGCAGTCTGCTCAAGTGATTGACAATGCTCCCATGTTTCCATGAGCAGTGATTTTGAGCAAACAGACAGCCTCTATTAGAAAACAAAAAAAATTACAAAATGTTTATCTTAACCAGTGACCAGACATGTCACTGCAAAGCATACTGTCACTGACCAGCAACTGATATGCAGACAATCAATCCACATTCACAGATCCAGATGCAGCAAGTCCAGAATCTGCACATATTATCACCAAATGACATTTTCAGCACAGACATGGTTAAATGTAACACGGTTTAAGAGGAGTAACATAACCACTGAAACTCAGTATTGTCTATTGTTCTTGGAGGATGTGGAGGAACATTTTCCACATTGGGTTCAGTCAAACCCCAGTCACAAACTGAGCAGAAAAAATCTTTTTGATTAGAAGAGAAAGTAATGAAAAAAAAAAATGTCCTAAACTCCGATGTCCTAAAATACACAATGACAACCCTGGCAGTATTTTGACAGACAACACTTCCTTATTAATGCCTTTTCCATATGTTTACACACACACACATGCATGCGTGCGCACCACACACACACACAAATATAAACATACACACGTGTGAAAGAGGGCTGGAATCATTGCCGTCTCCCCTGTAAATATTAACGTTCACACAGTAAAACAGACTGTACGACAGTGTTTTTCATAAACAAGACCTGATTTTGATTGAAGGTCTGTGGAGAGAAAAAATGGCCGTTGTTCACTTCAAGCTTCATGTCAGAGCCGCTTGAACGCAATCAAACACAAGGTTTTGGCACAGAAATGATAGCATGGCAGATTCAGCTTCTGGTCTCTGTTTCACAGCAAAAGCAGACGGTGTGCTGCCTGACTGAAATTTCAAATAAAACTAAAGCATTCACATACACATATTAATATAGTATTTGAAACCCTCAGAATTTTAAACAAATGTTCAGATATGAAGACAAGCATCTTTGTGTGCTGCTGTATTGCCATTCTTGGAATGACAGTCAAAATAAAGCCATACAGACGGTAAGCTGAAAAGTAGTGCCAAAAGCTGCAAATCTCAGTTCAGCAGCAAGCAACCAATCTCTAAGCACAGTTTCAATAAATCCCTCCATCTTCTTCAAATCCTTGTTTTATACAATTTTAAAGAAATGGTGAAATAATCATTCAAATTGGCTCCATTCATGACAAGCTTCCCATTGTCTAAAAGCAATTTTCATTTCCAAGTCTCGACACTTCTGAAATAAGAAAATTCACAAAAAATCTCTACACCTGGTCAAAGAGGCCAAGTCACTGGGCCTGGCTCAGTGTCCAGCAGGAAGCAGAACAGAAAACAGGAAGTGTAATCAGGTCCAGCCTGCTAATCCAGAGTACCCAGTGTAAATGTATCTTTTAAGGGGAGGGACTGAGCACGCTGTAAACACAATCAGAGGTGCGGGAGAAACCGTGCTTTATACGCGAATGTGTGCAGGTATGCATGTACACACACACAAACTTACACAAAGTTCTCCTCAGGGGTTTTTTTTTTAGCCTTCCTGGTGGTACCTAGCATGATAATCACCAAAAAAACCAGCAAAATTTCAGGAGAAGGCCTGCTGATGTCGCTTCCAGTCTTCCATTCACACAAGAACAGCATTGCTTCCCCCAGCCAAATGCTTTTTTTTCCCTCCAAAAATATACCACTTCAGCTACACCCCTAAACCAATCAGTCACACACTGTTTATATTCATTCAAGCTATGTGGAATTTAAGGCTAATTCTGTGTTCAGGAACACAGGGGCAGAAAGGAGGCCACAAGTGAGCAGCCCCTGATTTGGAGGCCCCGCTATGTGGAGTGCAGGGGGATGACAAACTTGCAGCCGAAGGGCGAGTGGTATTTGATGCCCACTTCCTGGAAGACCTGGCGGGGCACGCCGATGTCACACAGGTACACCCGCCCCGCGCTCTCCGCCAGGGGCAGCGGCAGGCCCAGGGACAGGGACCACTTGGCCTCCACCGCCTGCTCCTGCCCGCTCACCGGAGGGTCGATGCTCAGCACCGGCGCCCGGTTCTGGTTGGCCCAGTCCGCTGCTGCCCGGTACCAGGGCTGGTCCCTCAGAAAGGCGTTTTCGTGACAGTCCAGACAGTTGATGACCAGGTCCACTGGAGTATCCGGCAAGTCTGTAATACAGTAAGCAGAGTTAAACGCTATATATATGCGCATGTCCACTAGAGGGCAACCTTGTTTCACACTGTATAAGTTGGCTGAAGGAACCAACAGGCCACGTTCAAAGTTAATTTCATGACTCCTTGATTTAAGCGCCTGACTCTGGAGTAGAGGGGTAGCCGTGGTGATGGCAGGGGCGGGGTTACCTTTGACGCTGGACACCTGCTTTCCGCCCGTCTTGCTGAAGAGCGTGAGTTCATTGGTGATGGACTCCAGCATCTTGACGAAGTTGGGCAGGAAGAGGATGACCTCCACCTCGTGGTTGGCCAGGTGGCGGCCGCAGCTGATGCCCTGCGCCCCCTGCACGTGCGGCCCGCACAGGAGGGCCACCGCCGGGCGCTGGTGCACGTTCTTCGGGGTCAACCTGCGAAGGGAGGACGCCGGACTATCAGACTCCATGAAGGGAAGGTCCACCAGGAGGGAGAGAGACGTTAAAAGGTTCGGACGACAAGTAATTTTACTCAAAGATGTTCCTGAAAACAAAAAAGTTAAAGCGCTCTCGTTCTTCTAATTCAGGCCTTTGTACTTGCCGCTGCCATGGCGCGATCGAGCACCAGTCACTACAGAAATAAACGTTTATGAACAAAAGACACTGCGTTTACAGGACTACACAGACTGAAATTCCTTCCTGAAAGGCCAGGCTTCCATGTTCATAAATGCATTCATATAATTGGACAGTCTGCTGAACAACGTGCCCTCACACAGCATATTTTGGATGCACGTTTTCAGGAAGGTAAAGTGGGAAACTGTAGTGCAATGCCCAGTAGCCTTACATGGGTGAATCTGCTTTTCTTTAATTCCACATGTGCACCAGTGTCTTAGCCCGCCAACACAATCTAAAAAAAACCTACTTCAGTCAAGTTCAGTGAACTTTATATAAATATTATTTATTTGCACTTTCAAATGCAATTTAATGCATGAGGAAACCTGCACTTATGGAAGTAGCCGAGCAGGCCCCACACACCGGTCATAATGCTACAGTCTTTACTAAAGGACGGACTGAATTCTAAATGAGGAATCCACAAAGCCCAGAGAGGTGGCACCAGCAAGAATTTCCAATGAAATCAGCGATGTTTCACACAGAAAAGACAGGGGCTTAACAACTGCCCGGAAGGCTGCGGTCAAACTCCAGAAATAACCGTCTGATGAGAGAAAGCGAGCACACAAAAAGGGCAAAATGGCTGTTCATTAACGCTCAGAATTTCCCAGCTCTTAGCGCTGGGCTGCAGACTCAGCAGACATGCAGTTCCTGGGCGTGACTGCGCAGTCAAAGCAGAGATAAGAGGTTTCCTGCAGTCAGTGGGACCTGAGAAGAGCTGCTCTGGGCTACAGTACGCTGCCAACTGGGAGCTCAACATTAGCACCTTTCACTCAGCACATAGCACGCTCTCTATTAAACCCCATGTTAAACTCCACCTAGACCCCTTTCATTTCGACCAGACCAAGGCCTGAACAGTTCTACATTCCCAGAGAACACAAGGACAAGAGAAAGAAATGGTGAGAGAGAGAGAGCGAGAAAGAGAGAGAGAGAGACAGGGGTTCTGCTGTCCCCGACTGAACAGGGGTTACAGCCAAGCCTAGATCGGCTAGAACAGTACTGCCAGACCTGGGCCCTGGCAGTAAATCTTAATAAAGATCCAAAAGAATATCCAGATCTCAGGAACTAAACACAAATTCATGTTAGGAACAAATTATATTGTACATTCCTCTAGCTACTATTGAGGATTAAAAATCAGTTCACAGAACTGATTGCAGTGAATGAATCAAGAGAGAAAGCATGCAGGGCCTTCCATGCCATAAAATGACAAATCTCTGTAGAAATTCCAATCAGAATTTGGCTTAAAATCTTTGAAGCTATAGTTGAACCAATTGCTCTTTTTGGCAGTCCACTCATCAATCAAGAATTTGGCAAATATCCAATTGAAACTGTGCAGGCAGAATTCTGTAAACATATCTTAAAGGTACACAGAAACACAACAAACAATGCATGCAGAGCAGAATTAGGCCAATACCCATTACTCATCAAAATACAAAAAAGGGCAATCAAATTTTGGAAGCACTTAAAACATAGCGACACCCATGCATACACATCAATACAAAGCCCTGCAATACCGAGAGTTGAGCAAAGAAAATAATCCCCTCACTCAACTGGTCCTGAGCCTTAGTTCTCCTCATACACTAACACATTCTAACACCTCACTGGCTCAGGATCAGAACAAAATTACAAACCTAATTACAGTAATGAATCAAATTCTAACACAGCTGCAACAAAATTACTTATTGGGAATCACAAACAAATCACAAAGTAAAATTAAATGTTATCTGGCCCTAAAACGACTGTAGCAAACTGACCACAGTTACTGACAAAAAACTGAGAACCACCTTGACGAGGTACAGAATCAGCAAGCACCACCTAGCAATAGAGACTGGGAGGCACAAACAACATGACTGCCAGAAGAAAGAAGATGGTGTCAATAATGTAAAGACAATAAAATAGAAACTGAGAAACACTTCCTGATTGAATGTGCCCCCAAAATTAGCCAAAAATGCCCACAATTTAACAACACACCTGACACAGATAAGCTACCCTAGGGGGAAAAAGACTGCTGCATACTAGCAGCACAATTTTAGTTTTCTTGCCACACTCTGAGGGACAATGACTGACCCTGTCTTGCACACACGTACACACATACTACAAACACACAGTGTACGCACAGGCATATACGCGCGCACACACACACACACACACGCACGCACACACACAACACACAGACAGACCTAACATCATATATGGTCATTTTTGTTGTATGATTTTTTTCCCCCTTAATCTATCATCCATACTGTACATAGTTTTCTTATGTAACCTGCTATGGCAACACAACAATGCCTGTATTTGTCATGCCAATTAAAAGCTTTGGAATTTGGAATTTGAGTGAGAGAGTGTGTGTGTGTGTGTGTGAGAGTGTGAGACAGAGTGAGAGAGAGAGCGAGAGAGGGAGTGAGAGACAGAGAGAGAGAAAGACAGACTCAGAGAGAAGTGCAGTGGTATGAATGAACACTGCTCAGCAGTAAGGCATCAGGCCACCACGCTTTCACTGCCTTCCCTGGCGACGCCCTATCATTTCCATAACTCATCTTCCTTCTTTTTTTAAAAAAAAAACTGCGGCGTGAAGCTCGGTGTGCTGTGCCGTGTGTAAAACGAAAGAGCAGACAAAGGCTTTGACAAGAGGATGCAGATGAATTAGCCGTGCTGACAGGCACACGTGACTCTGCGAGTTTCGACAGCTCCGGCGCTGGGCTGACGGCCCTGCAGAAACCGGCTAGACGTTAACCTGAGCGACGACCTCGGCGGCAGGGAAACGCACACGGCCTAGTAACACTCAACAGCAGCACCGCGCGCGGTGGGACCAGCGCAGGGAAAGCCAGCCTGCGCGCGAGTCTGTGTGTGAGAGAGTGTGTGTGTGTGTGTGTGCATGTGTGTGTGCGTGTGAGTGTAAGAGTGTGTGTGCGCGAGTGTGTGCAAGTGTGCATGTGCTTGCTTGTGTATGTGTGCGAGTGTGTGCATGTGCGCGTGTGCGTGTGTGTGTGTGTGTGTGTGTGTGTGTGTGTGTGTGTGTCTGTGCGCATGTGTGATGCGTGTGTGTGTGCAAGTGCATGTGTGCAATGTGCGGCGGCAGCTCCTCCGGCCCCCCCTCACCTGTTGGGCCCCCCCAGCAGCGTCAGGGCCATCTGGCTGGCGCACACGCCCGTCATCTCCAGCCGGCGCTCCAGCGAGAGGCCGTGCCGCTCCGCCGCCGACAGCAGCCGCTTGTGCAGCTCGTAGGGCACGCTGGGCACCACCAGCCCCGAGTCTGCGACGGGCAGGGGGGGAAGAGGGGTCAGCACCACTCAGTTACCTCTGAGTTAATGCCTAACTGCATCACTTACATTACAGATTAATCACGTCTGAGAACCTTATGCGAGCTACAAGAATAAACAAAAAAATAAAATAAAAGCTGATATGCAGAAGCGGGTGTGTTCTGATAACATCATGCACCACAGAAGAACACACCAGATACACACACCCCGTCAGACCAATGCCAGCTCACAGGGACTAATCCACCCAACACCCAGACATTCTTGACTGGCCAATACAGGAGGAACGTTGTGATTTAAATCCTTCCCTCGTGCTCTTAAACGTGCACGCACGCACCCACACAGACACACACGCACACCCGCACATCCGCACGCACACACACTCAGAAAAAGCAGGAAACGTATCACATGGCGCAGAGTCTTGGCTCGGACAGCGATAAGCAGAAGAAAGCAAAGTGCTCTCTGTCATGCAACCTGCCGCTGATAAAGAGGAAAAGAATGATGGGCAGAAAAAAAATGTACTTCGTGCTAATTGCTTCTGGACTTTGCCTCCGGGTGTGTTTGGAAAAAATACCTCTACCAGACACCCTCTCCTCACACACACACACACACACACACACACAAATGTGCATGCATGCACAGACACACGTGCGTACACGCACACACGCACACATGCACGCACACAAGCACACACGTGCATGCACACACGCACGCACGCACACATACACACACACGTACAAATGTGCGTGCATGCATGCACACACACAAAATGCAGACACACAAGCACACACAGAAACACACACACGTACATTTTGTGTGCATGCATGCATGCACAGACAGACATGCACACACAGAAACACACACGCACACACTGCACACACCCACTCCACTGTGGTGCAGACAAGCACGCAACGTTCAACCTGCTCAACTGGGTAACCAAGGAGCGTGCAGGAGCGGTAAAATAAACTGAGGTGGAAATGATCTTGATCTTTCAAGCATGATAACAAAAACGCCAATCTGAAACTAATACACGGGGGGGTGTTACCTGGACGGAGGCCATACCTAATTATGCCTGGCGCAGAGTGCAAAAAGTGATTTCACAACCTTCCACTGCAGGTTGCGGTTAAACACAGGCTATATCCTGAGATGGACCTTACAGACAGGACGACGGGTGCGAATGTTTACACAACACAAGCCCCTACTCCATGCTCATCTGGGCTAAGCAGATTCAGCTTT
Source organism: Anguilla anguilla (assembly GCF_013347855.1). Lineage (NCBI taxonomy): Eukaryota > Metazoa > Chordata > Actinopteri > Anguilliformes > Anguillidae > Anguilla > Anguilla anguilla. The sequence goes on along the minus strand of NC_049216.1, from coordinate 26,129,611 downwards.
GTGCAAGTACTGTAATACAGTGTGGTGTGGAAAGCAGCCCCATGCACCTCAGCTCCAGGGCTCCTTTAAGTAGGCACTTATTCTCCAATCGACCAATGAACTTTTAGAAAAAGAACCACCGGTGAACATGCCGTGGGACACTGTTGTCAGTATACTCCATACAAACTCTGTTCTTGTTTTTTTGGAGTATCACATGGCTGGGGGGGGCTGCAAACTTGTTGTGCAGATATTTACAAGTTGCTTCGCACAACTCAGGATCATTGACACCAAACCTCATGGAAATTTGTGCCAGGAATTTGAGCACATTTCATTGTCTTTAAAAGCTCTGCATGAACAATCATAAAGATGACAATACCCCTGCACAAGTTCAGCAACTCTTCGTTCAAAAGTATTAATCTCAAACACATTCCAGTCACGACAACGATGCTACCACCGGCATATCTAGATGGGATACAGAAGATTTCAGTAAATGGTGCCTGGCCCGATAGGTTCACCATGATAGAACAATTCAAATGAGGAAGGTTTGACCTCATTTGTGAGCCAAACTAAAGATAAACCATTTAAACAGAAAGATAAATGATAAAGCTGAGGAAACTACCTATAGGCTAATAGAATGGGGGAACTATCTAGCTAGCCATCTCTTTTACAAAAGAACATGGGAAATGCTAATAAATTTTAGCCTATTCGGATTTAAAGCTACCAAAAAGAGAACAGCTGTGACTGACTGAATGCTGAAGGGCTGCTGGTTGGCCTGAAATCTAATATTGCCTAAAAGTGTCAAAACTAGGACAACACTGATGAATGTTAGAAACTGATTCAATAACAGTATTCCAGTATTCACTGACAGAGGGACAGTATGAGAACAGCACTGCTGCATGTTCTTTGTTTTATGAATCAAATAGCTGGTTTGATTGTTTACAGTGCGGAGTTTCCAGATCAGGGCTCTCTGGTTCTTCCAGTTTGGGATGCGGTTACTGTAAAGTTGGCTCTGAGCAGACACACGCTCCTGTCTCACAGCACATTTCTGCATGTGTGTGAGGCAGCAGCACACGTGCACCTTCAGCTTCAACTCCCCCTCTGCTCTGGCCTGTTCTGCCCTTAAATCCTTCATCTGGTTCGGGACAAAAAGCTTCAACTGACAGCACACGTCTAAACTTATTTACAATGAAGGCGTTTAGCAGGTGCATTTAACCAGGCGTATTTAGCATGGCTAACATGCTCCATGCCTACACTGAGCCCAAATGGTTTCCCATTGCAGGCGCTGCTCTTCCTCGCAGTGTCAACTTCAGTATTTGCACTTCACTGCTTCATATCCTTCATATCCAGCGCTCGCCCTGCCGCCAAAACAGCCAGGACGCGGCCCCTCCCTGGCCAATGGGAGGCAGTTTCACCACAACCAGCCTGTTAACGCAGACGGAAAGTCTACGGCTTTACCGCAATACACCCGCTTCCAGCGGTACAAACACGAAAGACAATACCATTCCCCAATGCGCTCTTTACTTTACACTACTTCTGTTCAAGTCAATGCAAGAGGCCAAATACAATGCATACAATCACAGTCTGTTTGCACAAAGCTTCAGCACAACACGTGAAGCAATTAGCCTGCGGGGTCATCTGAGGACAAGCAGTGCTAGAAAGCCTTGGCAGCACTGAGAACAAAGATAACAACTATACCAATAACAACACGCTAAGTCAACTATCCACCACAATAACAATCGATACAAATCAACCAGCAAGGTAAAAAAATGCCTCAATTTCAAACTGAATGGATGCCTACTATGGACAAGAAATATGGCACTAAGGTTCTGCCTGAGTTCGTGGAATACCAAATAAAAGCTAATGAGCATGTTGCATGTGCAGTTACAACCACATGTATAAAAATATAAGATGTTAAATCATCTAATTTACATTAGAAACCGACTAACAAACTGAAGCATCCAAGCAGTCTTACATGTTACATGAGAAGCTGGGGAAATATATAATAATGATTTAAAAAACAGACTGTATGTGCTTTCTGCATTAGCGCATCACGCTAATTCTCTGACCAAAGCACAATGCACAGTGATTGATAATCCAGAAGCATGTTATGCTTAGCTGAAGACTGCTAGGTAATCAGTAACCGCACATAATACATTTGACAGTGAATTAACTCATTAACTAATGCAGCAAGTCTAAGCTTACCAGTGCAGTACTCTAGTGTACAGTGCAGTGAACACAGTCTTACCAGTGCAGGCCTCCTGAACTCCACTCTAGTGTACAGTGCAGTGAACACAGTCTTACCAGTGCAGGCCTCCTGAACTCCACTCTAGTGTACAGTGCAGTGAGCAGTCTTACCAGTGCAGGCCTCTTGAACTCCACTCTAGTGTACAGTGCAGTGAGCAGTCTTACCAGTGCAGGCCTCCTGAACTCCACTCTAGTGTACAGTGCAGTGAGCAGTCTTACCAGTGCAGGCCTCCTGAACTCCACTCTAGTGTACAGTGCAGTGAACACAGTCTTACCAGTGCAGGCCTCCTGAACTCCACTCTAGTGTACAGTGCAGAGAGCAGTCTTACCAGTGCAGGCCTCTTGAACTCCACTCTAGTGTACAGTGCAGTGAGCAGTCTTACCAGTGCAGGCCTCTTGAACTCCACTCTAGTGTACAGTGCAGTGAGCAGTCTTACCAGTGCAGGCCTCCTGAACTCCACTCTAGTGTACAGTGCAGTGAGCAGTCTTACCAGTGCAGGCCTCCTGAACTCCACTCTAGTGTACAGTGCAGTGAGCAGTCTTACCAGTGCAGGCCTCCTGAACTCCACTCTAGTGTACAGTGCAGTGAACACAGTCTTACCAGTGCAGGCCTCCTGAACTCCACTCTAGTGTACAGTGCAGTGAGCAGTCTTACCAGTGAAGCCCTCTTTAATGCCACTGAAGTGTTCAGCGCAGTGAGCAGTCTTACCAGTGAAGCCCTCTTTAATGCCACTGAAGTGTTCAGCGCAGTGAGCAGTCTTACCAGTGAAGCCCTCTTTAATGCCACTGAAGTGTTCAGCGCAGTGAGCAGTCTTACCAGTGAAGCCCTCTTTAATGCCACTCTAGTGTTCGGCGCAGTGAGCAGTCTTACCAGTGCAGTACTCTTTCCCGCTGTGTTGTGGTACAGTGATCTGGCGGTAGACGATGGGTTTGCCCTCCAGAATGTTCTCGTCGTGGCGGTAGCGGGAGGGCGTCCGCTCCCCGGGCGTTCCGCGGGACCGCACCCCGTTGCCGCGGCGCTCCGACGTGTCGATCTGCGAGAAGACGGCGGCCTTGTCGAACAGCGCCAGGTTGCCCTCGAAGTCGAAGTCCGTGTCCAGACCCTCGTCCATCCCGTCCCCGAAACACTCGTCGTCTTTGTTCTTCATGGCCCCCCCTCCGTTCTTCAGACCGTTCTTCTTGGGCGTGGCCTGGCTCGGGCCTCTGCTGCTGGACGACCCTGTGGAGGGGGCGGAGAAAAGGGGGTCTGTATAGCATCTCACCCAATGAAATGCCCGGAGCCTTCCCATAAAAACACTCCATACATCAGGGATACCACAACCCCAACCCTGGAGATCTACAGTCCTGTAGGTTCTCATTTCAACCTTTATTTGGCACACGCGACTCTACTAATCAGCAAATCAATGAGAACTCTAGCCTGTTGAAAGAGGTGTGCTTTTAATAGTGCTGGAGTGAAAACCTACAGGACGGCAGATCTCCAGGAACAGGGCTGGGCACAGCTGCCATAAAGCAAGGATCAAACAGCCATTATTAAAAATGCATGCTGCTCATAAACACACAAACATCCATAAATCTTTCTCAGAGCCAAATGTTCTCTCCCTGCGCAATGTAAACATGCTTTTGTCGTGTATGATTTTTCATATACTGTACTGTTGCAGTATTGACAACTGCAACAGAGCCAGAAAAGTGCGCTTACTTTGCTAAAGGTCTAAAGCATGTGAGCAAGGGCTGTGAGCGACAGGAATCCACCACTCATCTAGCAGACACTGATGAGAAGGGATGAGTGAGTGAGCAGCAATGTTCGCCTGCATTGTACGCCTGGTTTGTGAGCTTTGCGTTGCAGTCCATCCCTCCAGTAACAACCAGTGGCTTCAGAAAGCCACCTTGAACACTACTATCGTACCTGCTGTCCACACACTGGTCACAGACATACATACATACATACACACAAACACACACACGCACACGCACACGCATACACAAACACAAACACAAAGGAAAAAAAAAAAACAAAACAAAACGTGCCAGCATGATGAGTGGAGGAGAACTGGAAAAACCTGGTGTTCTGCCCGGCAGTGCTGAGCTCTCACGCAAAGCTGGGGAGAGAGAGAGGCGCTGTCTCACGCAAGTGTGGCAGCCACAGCCTGGCGCTGAGGCTCACACGCAGATCACATGCCACACGGGCACGTCCGCCCGCCCCGGTCTCTGCGCCAAGCCACGCTCACCCGGGCCCCAACTGGGGCCAACGCTGAGCTTCAGCATGCAGCACCAGCATGGTCTACAATACCAGAGGCCCCCCCCTCTCCTCCATTAATCACATCAGTTCTGCTATTCAATCTAAGTCATCTGAGGCAATGCGTAATACCATGATATGCTGATAGAGGGCGCAGCAATAAATGCCACTGATTTGTCCCTTGGGGTATGCATTTGAGAGCTACTTAGCACACCAGATCAAACCTGATGTTTACACACAAAGGTTTAATTTTTTTTAAGCATCTTGCTGATAGGTAAGACTTAAAATTGTTGATAAAGATATAATCATTTACCATCTGAATCCTGTGCATACTAAAATAGGATTAAAAGAATATGGAAATATATAGGCTAGACATTGTGACCTGACAGTAGATTAATGTGCAGGAAGTGATAATTAAAATGTTCAGAATAAAGTTAAAGCTCAATCATCTTTACAGCAGGATTGGTACACCGAAATAAACAGGATCGACGACGCGATCACTACTACAGGTATAGTGGCGTGGAAAGTTCCTCTATTATTGCATATTTGTCACACTGAATGGTTTCAGATCTGTAGACGAAATGTAATATTTGACAAAGGGAACACGAGTAAACACAAAACACATTTTAAAATTATCACGAGCTAAGTTTAACCCCTAATGTATCACATCCTTTTAACACAAGCCTGAAAACGACATGCCCAAAATAAAATGGTTATTATTCTTGAACCCTTTCGACTACGGGCATAATCTTGACCTCTCCTGAAAGGTAACCCTTGGGAGTTTATTTCGCAAGAGTAAGAAGTACTCTAAATATTACTGAAACAAAGTAACCGAAGCTCAAACAGTGGAAGTTTTTTTTTCTCATCTAAAAATTATGATTTTTTTGTTTTGTTTTGTTGAGCAGATAGACACTTGAGGCTTTGCCCGGTGGGCTTAGAAACACAATGCAGACAAACCCTGGTTCAAATGTGATGACAATATTACCAAAAATGAGCATTCTCCATTGTTTTTTTCTGAGCTATTTCTAGGCCGGTTTCCAAAAAGGACACTTGGTAACCAAATGATATTTGGGTTATTAGAGGAGTAAAATATATACTTTATACTATATGCCTGTGGAAGAAGTAGTGGCCTGCTTTCCCCCTACCTTTCACTTAGACTTAGACATTGCAAACTATTTTTGTTGTAAAATTTTTTAATTTTTTTAATTTAACCTTTATTTACCCAGGGTAGGTTCACTGAGCACAGCTGCTCTTTTGCAGGAACGCCCTGCTTCACACTCACACACATTCACACCTGGGAGCTGCCCAGTACAACCACTGGGTAAAACAACCTCTGAAGGCATACAGTCTCAAGAACGCTGAGAGTCATGCGTAATGTTTTCAGCATGAGTACTGTAACAGAGACGGTGTGTTTACGCTGAAGAAACAGTGCGGGTAACTTTATGCAAGCCTAGCAACCGACACATCGTTAAAAACATAAATTCATTATCAAAAATGGTTCTCAGTCGTCAATATAATAGCTTGCCACTGGCTGGCAGAAGTTACATTGTCCATGTCGAGTCATTGCGGGTCCCATTGGCTATACTGAGGAACTGCTTGGTCAGTACTTGTCAGAGAAGCTTATATAATGAATGAATGAATGAATGAATCAGTGAATTTATATAGCACTTTTCCGAACGCTCAAAGTGCTTTTACAGTGATAAGTGGGAACTCCGCAAACCCCAGGCCCAACCAATGTGTAACACCCACCTGGGTGATGCACGGCAGCCATTTTGCGCCACAACACTCACCACACCACACAAGGTGGAGAGGGAGAGAACATAGAGGGGCAAGGGGGTAGGGGTAAGTGCCCAAGAGACTAGTTAATTTTATTGAAATGGGTCTGTATAAACTAAAAACTTTAGCTACAGGAAAACCTCAGAGTGAACGGACAATGAAAGGGTTAACACAATGCAGATGACAGAGGTGAAAAACTGAGGCAAGTCAGCTAAAATGAATTTGTTATTCAAGCCTTAAGGCTACTCCTAGCCATAATTTCAGATGCAGTCTTTGATAGAGAATTATACATTAATATGAGCCTGACATGGGAGGCTAGACTCCCCCTAGAAAAGTCATGCTATGGCATAAGTGACTCAGAAAAAGAGCAATATAAAATTGCTCCATATCAGTTAGGATATCAGTTCAAGTTGGGTTACTGAAGGCTAATATTTCATTACAAATGCAGCACCTTTCCCATCTTATGACCCACAAAGCTCAAGATAATTAGCGTATAATCCATCCATATAATCTATGATCTTAAATAACAAATGTGCCCTGTCCTTCACCCTCCACTACTCTCCCAAGTCAGGCTTGGATCAGCCAATCGTATTGCGTTTCAACGGGACAGCCCTGCCCCTACCGTACCAAATCCATGCACTGCTGCAACACCTCCGTGACAACATGGCCACCTGCCCAAGATAAGGAATTAAAATAAAACATCAGAAAGCCAAACAGTGCTTTCAAAACTGCTGTCCCCTGCACCAACACGCACACTGGGATGCAAGGTTTCCTGTGGGGGTGCGAGAGGGGGGGTTCCTGCTCTGGGTGGCGTGCCAGAGCCAGGGAGGGAAGAGGGGTGCAGAGGCACGTAAGCCTGGCCTGGGATAACCTCTTCAGGAGAAGTCAGACGGAGGGCAGTGGGGGAGGGGGGATGTCTGTTGATTTTACTGAAACAGGCACAGAAAAGAGGACCTCTAATCCAGGTCTTTAGCACACGATGGAAAGCCAAAAAAAAAAATCACAGCTACAGTGTGTGAATCCCAGCCCCCTTCTCCACTTCGGATTCCTGCCAGGAGCTGATAGGACCTGCCACTGAGCCCAGAATTTACAGAGATTTACTGCCGAGCAGGGAACACAGTGTCTGCTTGCTCAGTTATACAGCTGGGATGGCCATGAACGCTCATTAGACACGGCCTGCTACACAAAATCACATGCATTCAGGTTTCGGCAGGTGAGACAGACACAGAAAAACATTAGTCATATGCTGCACTCCACCTTATTTTGCGAATGCAAACGCCAAGTTAACATTAGCCAGACCACAGGGTACTAGCACTTGTATGTAGGTAAATGAGCAGTTACACCAGTGGCCCCTCGGTTCAAATACATACATTGCGTTAGAGTGAAGTGAATGTTTCAAAATTCTTATTGAGCAAACCAAAGCCCAGTTTTAAACATCAGGTGGCAAGGATCATATCCAAGTCCAGGGATTTCTTGTTCCAGTTGTTAGGAAATTTTAAAAATAATAATAAATCTAGACTGAGAAAGGCAATTCAAAATAAAATTTGTGTAGCTATAGTGCAGTTTCAGACAAAACATACAGAGAAAATGTGTTGAGCATAATAGGCTACAACAGAAAAATGATATCTATACTTGTAAAACATAAGAAGCTGAGGTTTAATGGCATAGATTTGTATCTCCGATGAAACCTAAATTCTTGTTTTTTTTTGGTGTAAAAAAAGAAATCTGGAATCTGTCTGGAATTTTTATCTGAATACCTTCCCACACTGTACAACGGATTGAGTCTTATGATTATTACATGTCACACTGTGTAACGTAACCAAATAAAAATCTTTAAATCAACTTGGCCAGATTGCATCAGTTCCCTTGTCACACTCTGCAATTGGCTTGCGAGACTATGGCAACTGACGGGCCAATCAAGCACGGGGTCAAAAGAACAAGTTGTGGCTGCAATATTGGCTGCGTTTTGTTTGGAGAAAGCAAAGAAAAGGAGAAGAAAAAGAGTATGGACCCGTTCGTGGCTGGGAAGGACAGGACAGTATTGGCTGTCTATCCTTCAAAGAGAGCTTGATTTAATGTAAACATTAACAGCATTGTGTAAAAATGCACTAATGGCATTTATGTAGATCTATGCTAATAAACTGAAAACTGAATGGTTGATGTGAGGATCACACAATCATCTCTAGCCCTCTACAATGCCCCCACATTTACCACCACAAACACTGGCCTCAGCCAATCAGGCTGTGGTACTTACAGGAGTTGTGTCTGCGGCGAAAGCCCTTGGTCTGCCCCGGGCCCTCGAGGTATCTCTCCCCATAGCTTTTGGAACACTGCTGTGGTGAGCTGAGGCCCTCCTGTGACCTCAGCTCACCTTTACGCGGAACTGCCACTGGGGCGCTGCTGGCAGGGGCCCCGGAGGCTCCGCCCCTGCCATTCCGTCCGTAGTGTCCCAAGGAGGCGGGGCCAAAGTCGGCCCCACCCACCTGGCCGCTGCCATTTCTAATGTCCAGGATCTTCAACTCCTTGATATCCATAGCACTGCAAAATGCAGCACAAAAAACAAGGCACATTTTTATGCAAAGAGACACCCACTGCACATCAGCGGTGCGGTGGACTAGATGGAGGATCTTTCGTGTACTGTTATCAGCAAACTATGCTATGTTATAGCGTGGAGGAAGCTCCTCCTAGATATTACTGTGACATTCAGTACCATTCTGACAATGCAAGTAAAATAACAACTCCAAGAAATTCCTCACCTAAAAGTGACCTCCGGGACAGGACACTTGATCCCATTGTGAAAGGGCTGTTTGAGAGAGATGGTCTGGCTGACTTGGTCCACCGAGGACACCTCTCCCTGATACACCCCTAGTGTCACTCCACAATTTATTGACACCAGACTCCCCAACCAGTCTGCAGCCATACTGCCAGTAACAGACAACCAGAAAAAAGAAAATGTGACCATCATAGTGAGTTTATATTTTGTGGCTAGCAGGGTAGTCTAAATGTCTGAATTATTAGACAGCATGCAGGTTAAGTTACCTAAAATTGCACGTAAAAAGCCCGTAAATCCAATTTTGGGTCATCAAGGCTAACTAGCTGACAAGGTTGCTAACTTAGTAAACAAAGCCAATTAACTTAGTAAACAAGATATGTAACCACCAAGTTAAGGGAATATACAGTATTCAGGTATAACAGTAAACAGGTAGGTTAAATGTTAGAGAGCACAACTTATATTGATTGTATAATTAGCCAGACTGCATAAAAATGTAATCCTCAGTTTCAAAGAGCTTTCTAGCTACCTTTCAAACTCAATTAATTGTATTCGTTAGTAAAGTTGTCAAAATTTCTTCTTACCGCAAAGAATCCCTGACTTGTTTACATTCTGGACAAATTTGACTGCAAAGTAAATTTATTTAGACCTACAAACTGAATAACCAATTTTAGGCTGAAGAGAACTTTGACAAGGTGGACACTACAAAGTTTAATAAGCACATTAATATACCACTTACAATAAAGTGTCCTCGGTTCACTTTTGAACTATTATACACATCAGGAAAATATAGTTAGGCGTATACTTTTAGTACATCAAGTATACTGAAGTAGGCTGCAGAAATGATACAAAAATACTGGACTAGTAGTAAGCCACTAGTGCTCAATGGTTGTTTAAGTTACTTTTGAGTTTTATTACCCAAAACGTGAGCCAGTTTAATCCGAAAGTTGTCAAAGTCAGACTAGTTGGTTTACATTTAAAATTCAGGTCCAGCCTACAGTTTTCTTTTCTGGTAAGGGGGTGGTTTTATGGTTTTAAGCAACGCGCTATGACCGCATTATGAACACATTGAACGGGTGACTTAGGAGTGTTTTGTTTTTTATGCTTGGTAGGTTTGATCTAAATGCAGTTACTGAATATAGGCTTTTACTCTGCGAAGATGGGATTTCTCTATATAATTGTGTCGTCGTGGCAACACATGTCTACGCTTGCAGGTCAGGCACTGTTCATGGTACGGAGAAATTTTAGGACAGCGGTTCCGATAATGATTTTTTCGAAGGCGCTGAGACAGAAACGGCAATAGATTTGTTTAGCAGTCACATATGTCTATGTAAACAAGTCATAGTCAAACAAGGCATTTTTACACATTAAGAAGTAATTTAAAGACAGTGTTACATGAGTAGGGCCTACATCCACATGCTAAGCCAAACGAGCATGAAGATAAAATTGTAATTTGCTAGCATTTAACATTGTAAATAACTATCATTAACGTTAATCTAGCTAGCTGACGATATATTAGCTACCTAAAAATTCGCGCACACTAAGCTACCTAGCGATCAGTTATAATTAAATGCGTCTCAAACCTGACGCAGCTACTTAGCTAGGTAAAATTAATAATTCGCAGCAGATTTGGCTATCAGGTACGAATTATAAACAGATTAACTACAGCTAGCTAATACTTGGTAGTTTCTAATATCGGTAAAGTTTGACTTTTCAATACCGCCAACACACTAGCCTTTTCGATGTAGCCTGAGGTCCTTGCTGTGTGTCGAGACAGCATGGGTCACTATGAGGCGAACTACTTCTATTTCCTCAAAAATCACAAACAGTCAAAAAACATACCTGTAGTCAAACTTGTAAGACAGCTCGTATGTACTTTAAAAGCCTTTTCTAAACCTGTTGTGTTATTCTGAAAAGCTGGTAGTGGTAGTGGAAGAAGCAGTTGCGACCCAGCGTATTACTTCCTCAGGCCAAAAGTGAAATTTGCGTCATTTCCTGTGGCTCATTGCAGCTAAATTCGCAAGACCTTACGCACGTGTCTGTTGTTTACACTTTGCTGCTAGCGAAATCAACTAAACGACATGTGTAGGCCTATCATCTAGCTATTACTATTACTTTATATCCTAGCGAAATAGTAAAATAGATTCCTTCGGACAGAAAGATTCGAAACATAACAGAATGAAATACAGTTTCTGTCTTCATCAAATTATTATTATTATTATTATTATTATTATTATTATTATTATTATTATTGTTGTTGTTGTTGTTGTTGTTGTTCATTTGTGTGTGTGTGTGTGTGTGGAATGTACTCTCAAAATTGCACAAAATTTCCACAGTATGGAAATTATGTATGCTATGATCACAGATGGAATCAGATCAAAAGAACAAAGACACTTTTTATATTCACATTGTACATTTAAAAAAAAGATCGCAAAGAGATGAAAAAACTGCATTACATTTCACAATATTGATAAATAGTTACACCAGCATGAATTAATATCATTTAATTACAAAATAGCTCGCATCTGTGTATCTGTTTCCATATCAATGGAATGAAACATCCTTCATAATTACCATTTTTAAGGGTGACTGACATAAATACAAATAAACAAAAGGGCAGGTGGTCTAAAAAAAGTACCATTTTAAAGAAAAACATACAGCCACAATTATATATATATCATCAGGTTCCTTGGTGAATTGTATACTCCAGTGTATAATGTGTTTTTCTGTCTCTTATTTTTCTTTTTTGTACATATAGCAGTATGTGTAGGCACAGACATCTACAAGTTGTTCTTCACTAATAATTCTCAACATTAAAAATATGTCACATTTTGGGATTAAAGATACCAAAAATATCAAAATAGCTTATGCGTGTATCAAACACATTCTCTCAGCAGATTGAACGACACAAATCTATAAGATGGTAATCATTTCTTTCAATGAAAAATATTTTCTTTTTCCAAAATTAATTCTATGTATACACAACAACAGTTAATGGAAAAAGGTGCTTGATGATGTAAGGGGCCTGATGTTTTCTTAATACACTGATGGGCAGTAAAGATTGCTTTGTGAAATTCAAAAGTACTGAGCTTTAACTAAATAGCAGCTATTCTATCTTTCACTGGAAGACACCTTCAGCTTTTATCTCCACTGACACATGCTAGTGGTATCTCTCACTTGCATGCTGCCCTGGGGTAATATTTATTTTTTAATGAAATGAGCATCAAAAAATATACACTACATATAACCATTTAGCTTAAAAAATAAATCAAATTCCAGGTCTGGTATTAAAACACAGACACTTGGCCATCTACTGGTGTTGCAAAGGGATTTAGGTTTTGGTAACTTATACTCACAATGTAATCTGAGGGTATATGACAGACAGCAGATATATATTCCTGCTAATAACTTGCTCATTTTTCCTGAGGGTTGTCATTTCAATTAACATTCTTTGCAGGCTTCCCCACACACAGCCCTGCCACATGTTCAATATCTGCCCTAAAAAGGGCACCAAACTGGCATGACAATGCAGATTTTTCTCTGTGAGACCCCCATTCTGTAATAGCCTGTGCCCACTAATATTTAGGGTCAACAAATGCAAATGACAGAAAATGCATGGCAAGCATTTGGCAGGCCCTCCCAGGCTCTCGCTGCTGCTCTCATGTCCTCAGGCTGGCACTCAACTGGCATCGCTTGTGCTTCATGGTGAGCCCATACTCCGGAGTCATATCCGGTGCTTGCCCTGGCTTTTGATAGAAACGTAACCTCTGGAGCAGGATGGCCAGGAAGAGGAAGACTTCGGATCGCGCAATGGCCTCGCCAATGCAACGCCTCTTGCCCAGGCCAAACGTCATCACTTTCTCTGCCTCCAGTTTGTTGATGCTAATGCCATCAGCATCGAGAAAACGCTCTATGCTGAAATCAGTGGGCTCTTTCCACACGGTACTGTAGAATATGAGAGAAGCACAATATAGCTAAAGAATTTCCAGGGAACAATAAGCAATAGTTAACATTTATTAACAATATTTTTATATTTTAAGACTCAACAGATAATGCTAATGGGCAGCAATTACTTCTGGAAATTATTATTCTTGCAAAAATAATTGTAAGAAAAAAGAAAACTTTTAACTGTATTTTGAGGCAAAACTAGCTTGATGTTTAGGTAGGACAGATAAATGATACTTACGGGTCATGGTTGACTTGCCACTGGTTGACAAAGACACAAGTGTCCTTTGGGATGAAGAATCCATTGAGTGATGTATTTTTAGTGGTGCTAGAAAGAATTAAAATGAGTTAGCTGACCAAGCTATCCACATCACCGTGCCTTTTTACTTTACCCTACTAGTGATAGAGTTGAAATTACTTCACTAAAACTAGGTTCTCATAGAATACTTAATTTGACAACACATTCAGAAACATTGTCAGCGGCTTTGATTGTATGAGTCTTGATGTGCATTTTGAGATGTGACTCACCAGTGGGGGATGGTAAAAGGCACGAAGGAAGAGTGGCGGAAGACCTCCGTTATGAAAGCCTCCAGGAAGGGTAGATTCGATTTGTCAGTGAGACGGGGGAAGCGATCCATTCCCACTTTTTCTCCTGAAATCAGGAAGTGACAGCACACTGAAGTCAGACATGATGTGGAACTGGAGACTTCTATGGTTGTCTTACATTGTGTGAATACATATCCATTAGGAATGAAGAAACATTTTTAGTCCAAAATCAAATTGAGAGAACTTCCTGTTCCCTGCAGTTAGATTACAGTCCATTTTTGATAGCTGATAGAGTTGAAATACTCTGCCAAAAGATAATATGGCACAGTAATTTAACTGATACAAGAAGGAGATACGGTTTCATCTGACGAGCACAATGTTTCCCAGAACTGGATGATGCTTTAACTTACTTAGTTCTTGATGGAGTTTCTCTTGAATTTCAGGGTAGGTAACCAAGTACATGACCGCCCATGACAAAAACGTGCTGACAGTATCAAATCCTGAAAAGCCAGAGAAAATAGACATTCAAAAACATTAGCACCTTTAATCACATTATTCATTTTCACATTATGATTAAATTCATGATTAAATTGTGATTATGGTAAATAAATGTATATAAAAGTCAAGCACTACATTGAACTCAGTGATAAAAAGTTTTCACACACCGGCTCCAAAGAGGTCATTAACAATTCCAACAATTTTTTCATCAGAGATCTGGGTGTTGGAGTTTTCATCCAGTTTTCTGTCCTCGCAGTGATCAATGAGGGAGTCAGTGATATCACGAATATTGTTCTGGAACAAATAAGAAACAATGAACACCATGGCTACCAGAGAAAATGATGCATGAATGATTCAGAGGCAGTGAGATCTCAAATAAGGGAGCATTTACATTATATACAGACCTTATCATAGGAGATGTAGTGCTCCCTGACAATCTTCTGCACAAATGAAGTGAAACGGTCATTCATTTCCATAAATGCTTTCATGGTGCGACTGGGCAGGAATCGCAGGAAGGGGATGAAGTCTGCGGGATTGCCTGTGCTTGCAACTTGACTGAATTCATGGCTCAAGTTCACTATGCTCAGCAGCTCTTGGTCATCGTGGCTGTAGCGCCGGCCAAAGCACATGCCACAGATGACATTGGCGACTGAAACCACAATGTGACGGAAGGGATCAAAGGTCCCATTGGCTTTCATGACAGTGCTGAGCCGTTCCACCAGGTACTCGCCCTCCTTGGAGATGTGCTCTTCCAGTACACAGGAGTACTCTGAGCTGCTTCCCTCGATGGTGGAGAAGAAACGCAGGGCGCTCAGCGCAAGTTTACGACGGCCCCGCCACACCCCTGCCTGGTCAGTGCTGAAGGCCAGACTCTTGCCATCACTGATGTACTGGAAGCTGTGCAGGTCAGGCCGGCCTGAAAATTCCTCCCCTTGCTTAATTAGCGCCTGTCGCACGGTTTCGCCTCCACTGAGTACCACCACTGGGCGCATGCCGATCTGGATCTGGAAGACAGGGCCGTAGCGTTCGCTCATGGCAGTCAGGCTGAGGTGAGGGTTAGCGCTCAGCTCCAGCACGTTCCCAATGATGGGGAGCGGCTTCGGCCCTGGGAGCCGCTTCAGCCCCTCCGGAATCTGTGTGGACAGGAGCCGCAGCAGCAGATACACCACACACACTGTCACCACAGCTACCAGGCTCTCACATACGGAGATCGGGCCAACCACTGGCAAATTCATCAGTGCCATTTAGGAGATGGTTGAATCTTTTCCTTGACAGATGAAGGAGGGAGCTTTGTCGCTTTGTGATTGTCTGTTTGTCTGCTGGGAGATAAGTGTAAAAATATTTTAAGGTGCAAAAAGGTAAAATCCTGGAAAACATCACTGTGGCATTTCAGCACAGTTCAGGTGTTTCATGAGAACCTGACATACATGAAGTGCAGGACTCCCGTTCGGGAACATTAATTAAAAACAACAAAATTAATTGATGCATGACTTTAGCAGTGACTGAACCAGTTAATGAACATACATGGCTAGTAATGTTTTCATGAGGCAGCTTGATGCTGGCTGTAATTTAAAGAAGTCAAACTAGTGAACAAAAAACGTCTTTAAATTCCAGCCAGCAATATGCTGGAACTATGATTTACGCATGGAAGTCATACAAATTCGCATACATTGGGACAAAACTTTTCCGGTCAAAACCTTTGTTTTCCCCAAATTGGAAAATAAATCTCCGATTTATAAATAAGAATCACTACACGGTTAAACGTCACGAAACATGAATGAATGCATTGTAAGTCAGTATATCCTGAACTAATTATAAGCTGCAATATGAATAGGTTTTACTGACTGGTGAACAGTCCCCTGAGCTGGAGAACTGATTGCATTTGTAAAAATAAAAAAAGCCGGTAGAAAACGTTCAGTTGTATGCTAATTGTAGGATATTAAATTACTCTACCTCTGTTGTAACCATATAGACAGCGATGATGATTATATTACCTTTACGCTGGTGATAAGAAAGCAGAGGTCCAAATGCGGAGAGACGTCCAAACTCTGTTATCACAGAAGGAATTGCGTCGAGGAAACTTTAATCCTTGTTCTCTGTTTTGCAGCTCTTTGAGTAAGTAAATGATGAATGAAAAGTTTCTTTTTATAGAGCGCTGTTCGTTTCTATTGGTCCATGTTTGAATGACGTAGGGAGAGCTCTTCATTGTATTTGGAAACCCAGCGGCGCTCAGGGGATTGTTTCAGGTCGCGGCAATTCAAAAGAACAGTGATCATGACTAGATTCCATTGTTAGTAAAATGCTATGTTAAGAGCAATCACGGTTAAAAATAAATAAATAAAAAAACCTTAATACTGATAACAAATTACTTGGAAAAAGTGTAT
The DNA here is from genome assembly GCF_013347855.1 of Anguilla anguilla. Classification (NCBI taxonomy): domain Eukaryota; kingdom Metazoa; phylum Chordata; class Actinopteri; order Anguilliformes; family Anguillidae; genus Anguilla; species Anguilla anguilla. Next base: position 26,113,236 of record NC_049216.1, on the reverse strand, counting down.
TTTAACATACAATTTGTGAAAATGCCCTATGAACGATAGGCAAACTAAAGTCTATCCCCCAGATAATTTCATTAACATTTTTGCTTACTTTATTTTTGAAATATATATTACATTGCATTTATTTGGCAGACGCTTTTATCCAAAGCGACGAACAATAAGCGCATATAACCAAGCGCATTTTACACCTCCAGAAAATACAGTAGGCTACAGTACAGTTGAACAACGCTGTGCAAACGCTTTTCTGAATTTTAGTGCATGGAGTTTACCAAATAACTATCAATTAGTAGCGGTGTTTTTTTTAAATTTAATTAGCTGTAGGCTAGGTAGACACTGTTGGGAGAAATATTCTAAAATTAATCTTTGCAGACGTATTGGTGCAAGTCATCGACAAAGATAGACGCAGTTTTACAAAGGAAAGGATGCATGGTGGTGTTTTTAAAATTACGTGACTATTTTTTGTTTTAATACAGGTTAAAGACCTTTCTGCCCCCATTTTTTTAAATTACGAATTATTATTAAATATTAGGTTAAATAAACAATAAGGTTTCTAAACCGTTGAAAATTAAACATTGCATTATTATTATTATTATTATTATTATTATTATTATTATTAATATTATTATTATTTATTGCTGTTGTTTTGGAGTGGTTATTGCCATTACTGCAAACAACAAAATGTCAATAGTATAGTTAAAGCTTGGCTGGACCTTCCAAGGAAGGAAATGTGCTTTCACAGGATTTCTGCTTCATTTCAACTTGCGTTAGTTAAAATGCATCCTATGCATCTTTAGTAAAAAATTATCGTGGCTATAAAATAATATTTGAAAGTTAACGGTAAACTGATGTGCTGTTGTTGTTGTTGTAGTTGTTATTGTTGTTGTTATTGTCATTACTACAAATAATAAAATGTTAATAGTGTAGTGTATGCCTCAGATTTTCCAAGAAAGGAGCACATTACCTAATAGCAATTAATAATTCATGCACATTATGAAACACACACACACACACACACACACACACAATGGTGCCTACATTATTTGTTTAAATGTTTATTAATATGTTTATATTTATATACATATTTACACTATGTAAATATCGACTGTTAGCCATTTGTTAAATAGAAATACATATCACACTGGAATTCATTCAGGTTGTAAGTATATATGAAAGCCTTGTTACTCGGTCCCCAAGGGCCGAGAACTGTTGTTTTCCACCCTCCCTACCTGGGAGTCAGGCGTGAAGACGGCTTGGCCAATCAGTTGCACTAAATGTTCGGTTAATTACCTGAGATAAATAAAAACAGGGCTATAATAAATGTATAGCCTGCTAGTGTAACGAAATTAGTCTGATTAATCACAATCAACACAGATTAAACGCGAATCTAATCCATAACGGCAACTTTGACTAAATGCCCTATGATTACATGAAACAAGAACTGATCGAACTGTGACATCTATTTAAACTCGACATTTGTACAGTAGGCCGCGTATTTGAAATTCATTTAGCTACAGGAGGAAGAATGTCAAGCAATTGTTTTCTATGCACTAATCAAATCGTCACGTTTGATGTTCATTCATGTTCCCAGTTGCAAGTCTTGTTTTTGTGCTCATTAAGGTAAGAGTTTCGATAGCGTGCAAAGGTATACGTTCCGGGAGGGAGAACTTCAAGCCCCGGAGTGTTTTTTGAAGAAGGAACTCGCCTTTGACAGCTTGATAAATCTCACTCACTGTGTCAAAGTAGAAACGCTAACTTTTCAGCGTTACACTGAAAGCATTGCTGGGGAAATCAGTTTTCCTTGTTACAATTTAATGTAATAATTTAAGTTACATATTTTACTAAATAGCATTATTTGAACTGAATAACTTTTTTACAGAGTAGTAGTCTAGTCTACATGTTGTGTTTTATCTAAAATGAATATGTCGGTAAATTTAAACAGTGAAATAACTCCCAAAACGGCGATTCGGTCCAGAAATCAAATCAGATGTTCATATCGAAATTTAGACGCTGTCTCCTCGATTTATGTCACGCACACAGAAAGAAGAGTTATCACAATGTGGTGGAGTCGTGATAAAACAGTCAAACACCATCGCGTGCATGCACCTGTTAGCGTTCGGGTTAAAGATTGGCCAAGTTGCGTGAGAACGCTTTCGCCACGGCAGCACTTCCTCCAGCCCTCCCTCCGGTAAGGGATGCTGGAGGGAATTATCTGTCAGCCTTACAGGGGTGAAAGGATAACTGAGTTCACTGTTTCTTTTCTCTTTGTAGGTTGAAAAATACTGCAATTCAAACATTATGTGATACAAAACTAATGAAGAATGTCACAGTGATTACGAAGCGACATTTAACATGACTTGCTTTTTAAGATACATTCGCCTACTTCTTTCACTCTGTATCAATGGATAATATGTGAGTGTAACTTATAAAAGACGCAATGGGTGTCTAGTAGGCAAAACGCAGGCGTTATATAATCCTTGTTTTTACATGATTCAGTACACGAAAAGGTTCGTCGACTCACAATAGACGAAGGAACCTGAACATTACAGTCATGCTCGTTCAAAAAATTTCGTGCGCAGTCTCGCACATAGCAAGGTCATTTTTATTCCGCGCCAGCACGAACTCGGATTGCACAGCGACTGTACGGGATACCTTCGGCTATGTCATGTCCCATTAGCGAATATTTTAGCTTTCGCTTTATCGCAAGTCTATCGTGTCCCACAGAGCTGTCTCTGGTCCTAGTGTTCGCGTGAGAAAGCCGAGTTCATGCAACCCAGAGGGGGTGGGATCGGTCTTCGAGACAATCCTAAATCTGCTTGGTCAGTCACGCGAAAAAAGCAGCGGCCCCTGGAACGAGACGAGGTCCTAGGTTCGCCGAGCAAAGCCAACGGGATGTGGGGATGTTTTCTGGACACAGCGGAGTAAATATTTGTGTCCTAAATCTACTGTAAATACACATTTTGGGGCTTTGGAGTCAGGTGACCCGTTATCACAATTCATGGGCAAACTAGTAGTTGTATGCATAATGCCATTTTTTTAAATTAAAATTTGAAAAATATATTTGCATATGACAATGAAAACCAAAAAAAAAAAAAAAAAAAAAAAACCCTTCTCACTGCTTATGGTACTTTATTGGCATGCTATAATGAAGTCCACCTGAATTAATATTTTACTTTAAGAAAAACTTCAGAAAGACTCTTGAATGTGGCACATCCAAATCTTGCAAGTGAAAACTGAAGAAAGCTGAAGCTTTCAATCGAAAACAGCTTATACTCAGCAACAGATTCATGCTCAATCAACTCTGCTGGAGTACCTTTTACTCTGAAAAAGTACATTTGATCATTACTGGAGCCTGTTAGAATTAAATTAACACTGTCCATTTTACTGTGTATGCTCCAGTGTTGCAGGTGCACCCACACCCACCCACCCACCCACACACACACACACACACACACACAAACAACACGTACACGTGTGTGCTCGTGTGCACTTACACACACACACACACACACACACACATGCACACACACATACACACATGCACACACACGCACACACACGCACACACACATGCACACACACGCACACAATACATGCTACTTTTAAAAAAGTTTAGCCCTTAGCGCTGATCTCCAAAGGAATCTCTTGTGTCGAATGTGCAAGATGAATGGGAGTCAAACGACTGTGAAGCAGATGAAGCCTCAGCACGCAATAGGCCAGCACCTGTCACACTCACCTTCTCAACCAGGTGTGTGTTTGTGTGGGTGTGTGTCGGGGGGGGTCAGCTTCGCCCACACATGAAGAGTAAGTTGTAGAGACTTCACCATCACTCATGTCTTTTCTTCATAGACATACCTGTGGCTGGGTGAAATGGGTTAAGAAATGTGATGTTTGATCTTTTGGAGAAAAAAAACCCCATCTGCACGCGATCAGAAACAGAATACAAGAGAATGGCTTGAGGGTGCACACCCCCAAATTTATGTCTGTACTGCATGCACATTATATCAGTTAGAACCTCATAAAGACGACACTTCAGGTGCACCTATTTCACAGGACTGTTTGATAGGTGGGAAAGAATATCTGAGAAGCCGGCAATGCCACCAACGTGCACCCAAACCATTATGATTATTATGCTTATTCTTATTATTACCTGGAGCAGCAGAAGTATTTACAGAAGGATTATCATCATGCAGCTTGGTGTCCTTCTTTACAAAGTTTTTGCAGTCCTATATTTTACATATTCAATAACCTCCCTCTAAACATTGAACCATCTACATTAGAGCAATTTAAGTGAAGTGCTTTGCTCAAGGGCACGACGGGAATGTTTCACCTGGAATTCTAACTCCAGGAGTCCAGTCTTCTGTCCTGCAATACTAGAGGACATGAAGAAGGGCCTACGAAACTAAAAAGGAGTGGGAGAGATACACTCTCTGCGTACCCTTTGGCAGAATTCTGAGGGAAAGAGGATGCAGTGGAAGCTTTGATTAGAAGTCAGCATTAAGGCTGCCGTCCGCATTCCAGCACACTGGCGTGCGCTCTGATCATGGCTGAGCTTAATGGGATTATGTGGAGTTCCACGTCAGGACACATAGCCCGTGACCCCCACCGCTAACCTCACATGCACTGGCATTCCCTGCTGGGGTCCACCTCAGGCTGACTCCACACAGACGCCAGCCCTGTGAAAAGAACCTTTTAGAGCTCCCTCACACATGCAAGCAATGACTTTTTTTCCCCATTTAGTGCTCTTAGATAAATGTAAAATCAGATCCTTTTTTTTTTTTTTTTACAAAAAATATAAAAGAAGGAAAAAAGAAAAATACATTTTTATCAATCATGTGAGAATCAAGGGAAGATAAACAGGGAAAGAGAAATGCAATACATCAACTTTTATTTAATTTCACTATAGAGATGAAGAATGAGAGAGAGAGGGTGAGAGCAAGAGCAAGAGAGAGAGGGAGAGAGATTAAACACACAAACTAACCTTCAAAACAGTAACAACAAATGGCAATAACAAGCAAATGGCATGCCCACTAGTTCTTACAAAGAGTCTTGGAGGTGGAAGAACAGATATTCATGAACTGATAGACAGGTGAACTGTGCAAGTAAATAAACTAACAGTAACATATCTTTGCCACTTTGACTGGTTGCGTGCAGACAGCTATCACAGCGATCCATCTTCATGTCACCTCTTGTTTCTGAATGCTTTCGATTTGTCAACTGAAACAGTGTGGAAAGAAATCACAGGAAAGCACTTATAGTGATATTCTTGGACAAGTAGAACAGGCCTGACAAAACAAACAAATCTGTATATATATAAATATATAAATAAAAAACGATTGCAGCTAGTCCTAAGGCCGGACCCACGTACTGACAAAAAGCACCATGGGTTAATCATTTGTGCCACAGACCCGGCATTGCGTGCAGACTATGTTTACTCGGGCTGTGCCAAGGGTCGCGAGGCTGTATGCAGGAAGAGCAGTGGGGGGCATCGGCCAGCCTTGCAGGGTCACCCCTTTATCATGACAATCGTTAGCTGTTTCTTTGGAAGCACGCTAGGCTACTGTTGTGTAAATGCAGAAGTTGGCAGCTATGGGCTTTACTGATAGCAGACTGTCCGTGGTAAAAATGTGCTCATGGTATGAATTTGTTAATCTATGAAAAACGTCCAAAATCCTGAAAAAGTTTTGTGGAGAATTCTAAATTTTTTTCACATGATATCAATGCAGAAAATTAATTTGAGGGTATTTGAACAGCCAATTAATTGTCCAAGTACTTTTTGTGCCATAAAATGGGGAGAACTATGTACAAAAAGTTGCAATTGCTACACAGTTCACCCAGTATGGATGTAAATACCCACAAATTAAAGCTGACAGTCTGCACTTTAACTTCATATTCATTGGTTAATTTCAAATGTGTTGGAGTACAGAGCCAAAACAACAAAAATATGGACTGCACTGTATATGTAATATGTCTTTGTTGGTGTTCATTAATTTCTATCACTATTTTTGTTAGTGCATATAAGTGCTTTAAGTAGTAAATGGGTTTGAGTATACAGTGTCAACCCTACCTACAGTATGCTAAATTTCACAATGAATTTGCACACCCATTTGCAATTTAACCCTTTAAGGTGTAAGATCACAAATACACTGTATGACCAAAAAGTATCTGGACCCCCCTTGGTCTGGGGTTGTTTTCATGGTTTGGGCTAGGCCTTTTAGTTCCCGAGAAGGCAAATCTTAATGCTACACCACACAATCACATTCTAGACAATTCTGTGCTTCCCCAACAGTTTGGGGGAAGGCCCTTTCCTGTTTCAGCACGACAATGACCCCAGGCACACAACAAAGTCTATAGCCTCAAGAACGGTGTGGAAGAACTTGACTGGCCTGCACAGAGCCCCAACCAACCCCATCCAACACCTATGGGATCAAGTGGAAAGCCAACTGTGAGGCCAGGCCTAAATGCCAAATCAGTGCTCGACCTCAGTAATGCTCTTCTGGCTGAATGGAAAAAAATCTCTGCAGCAAGGCCCCAACATCTAGTATAAGGCCCTCCCAGAAGAGTGGAGGTTGTTATAGCAGCAAAGGGTGGACCAACTCCATATTAATGCCCATAATTTTGCGTGAGATGTTGGATGTCAGGCGTCCACATACTTTTGACAATGTAATGTATATGATTAGAATGTTCTTAACTTAACATTCTAATGTAACAAAAAATACTTGTAATTGAAATCAATGCAGTTCTAGAACACAGACTTCTGAAAAACATTCCAAAAAACCTACTCTTCAGAGTTAAAGCACATGTTATAGGTTTATGCATCAATGAATATTATTGGTTTTGACAGTGGTGACTTCGTATTGTCTCCTTGTTGCCTGAGCCTTTATGTACATGTATTTGTAAGCCTCTTTGGAAAAGAGTGTCTGCTAAATGCCTCAGCACAATCTAAATGCACTTCTAGTTGTGTAGCATTTCTTATTGCTTCAGATTTATTGGAAACCTCTGAATAAATATAGTCTATTCTTTGTTCTCAGTGCAATAAAGTTTGTTTGACCAGATTTGAGCACAACACAACAGAGGTTTTACCTCTGAAGTGTAGTCTATTCTTTGAATTGCTTAGGCCTCAAACTGATTTTATGGAATTGCACATTTTATTTTAATAACTAGCAACATTCTCTAATTAGACAAAAGAAAATAAAATATTACATATCGAGACAATTAACAGAAAACTAGGATTATTTGCTAATGACTTATTTTTATAATTTACACATTTGTTAATAAAACAATAATTTTTGACTGAATATGGTATATTATTTACATGCCTCCACTGATAGTGCCCTTTCTGTGTATGTGTAACTCAAGTGGCATAAAAGAGAAGTTTCATAATGTAATTGGTGATTATACAGAGAAAAAATATGTTGTCATACTATGTTTCATAATATTGTCATAATATGTTTAAAATATAATATAAAGATGAGTCATAGGTTATATGAGCCCAAAATATTTTAAACCATTTGTTATGACATTTGATTTCACATTAAACTCATTTTGTTATTTGATGTCAGTGCCTTCAAGGTATGATAATTTCTTCATGTCCAAAGAAGGAAAATAATGCCATTATTGTTTATGCCAGGGGTGTCAAACTACAGTCCTGGAGGGTTGCAGTGTCTGCTGGTTTTCAGTGTGTTTCAGCATGAGAGATTAAGTCATTGATTGACTAAGTTCCCACAACACCCCTGGTTTATGCAATATGAAGCAATCTGTTGTTGACATTTTCTGTCCATTGTGTTTGTTTAAGGTAGTGAATAATGGCAATCATTTTGTCCAAAACCCAAATTGGCCAAGACATACAAGACATTCAAGACAGATTGTTAAGTGCAATTCACAGTATTTTAAAAAGCCAGGTTGTAGTTAACATTTGTGGTCATGTGACATACAGCCACACTTCTGGCCTGTATGGCTCTATGTCATCTATTACTGAATATTCTGTATCTCTGACTGCATAGATCTCATGTGTGAGGCACAACTGAAGAGCAATCTCATGTTAACATGCACAGCTCCAAAAATCTCTCACATTTCTATGAAAGTGACTAAGCTGACTTTCCTGCAGCATCAGTTCTGAAGTGGTTATTTAAGCAGAGATTAGGTGGCCCTGTAATACCTTTAAATGGTAAAGTGTTGTGGAAGCCCCCCTTCAAATATGGCTTATTTGCACCGGTTCTCCCCCATTCATCAATCTGACTGTCTCATACAATCTTAAGATCTACATGGGGTCATTGCTGCTCAGTAGTGAAAGCCTAATAGCCCAGTGCTCAGTAGATTATGCAACTTTTTTTGTTAGGTGTATAACACCAGAAACATGTCTGCAATGTTTTTTTTGGTTTTTGAGACTTGTTCTCATTTGGGCCTCAAAATGTATTTGGTGTTAAAGTCTGGAGACCTTTTCCTCATTACTCATTACCTCTGGTTGCTGTTCTTAGCTGCACTGTTTAGTTGCTTTATGCATCTAAACTACCAGGTTCTCACAACCAACAAAATAATATAATGATCATACTAGGAATACAAAATATAAGGAACTTGTGTTTGTAGGTGTTTGTAGTGAGGGTAAATTTACTTTATGAACAAATTTATTCTGATCGATCAGACTCATAATCTTTTCCCTCTCAACTAAAACAAAAAAACGCATACATTACAGCCAGCTATGAACAAGAGAAGTTCCAAGTTTCAAAGAAGGTGCAAGTGTTGAACTGACAAAAGGGAAACATGAAACCGCCCACCCTCACCCACAGCTTCACCTCAGACTGTTCATTGTGCCGTTGCGTGACAGTGAGATCAAAACATCAGTAGCAAAATAAAGCATCCTTACACGCATAAAGAGAAAGAAAATAACTTATGTGAACTTGGGAAATGTGTGAGTTTGAGGGAGTGTGTGTGTGTGTGTGTGTGTGTGCGTGTGAGGAGGAGGAAGAGGAGGAGGAAGACTTGTGGCTCGTTCTAACTCATCTTTCAATGCCTCTGAATAAACCAGATCATGAGAAAAATCAGATGAATAATATGGATGGCAGCCTTGTGTTAAGGTTAGCTTAATGCCTCTCCTGCCTGGAGTTGCTCTCCTACAACTTCTGTCCAAAGTGCATGAGCACTTGTCTAGTGGTTCAAGGAACATGCCACTGAAGTTATCCATAGGTCATGGCCTTTTCAGATCTGCACATAACTGAGCAATTGAATTCCAGAATAATGGTCAAGACAGACCATTATACCATGTCAGGGTCATGGGGGTGCTGGTGCCTATCCCAGCATGCATTGGGCTATATATATCCATATAGCAGGAATATATCCATCTGCAGGTTTTTTGATGGTAAAATTGCCCATAGGAAATCCACACAGACACAGGGATAACTCCACACGCAAAGACCTCGACTGGGATTCGAACCTGGGACCTTCTTGCTGAGAGGCACCAGTGCTACCCACTGCACCACTGTCCCCGGAAAAATTCTTCTGTAGGATTCCAGACCCTGATCTAGACTTTAAACCATAGCACATACAGGCCAGTGATGGTGGCCTACTACTACAGAAATTGACATGCATTGGTATTTCCCTTTTTTGGGTCACCATGTCTATGTATGAACTGCTTTAAAGCCATCCACTTGTGACAGAATAATCTGACAGATTAACAGTCACGTATCTGATGAAATCAGATGGGGTGACATAGCTCAGGAGGTAAGACCGATTGTCTGGCAGTCGGAGGGTTGCCGGTTCAAACCCCACCCTGGGTGTGTCGAAGTGTCCTTGAGCAAGACACCTAACCCCTAACTGCTCTGGCGAATGAGAGGCATCAATTGTAAAGCGCTTTGGATAAAAGCGCTATATAAATGCAGTCCATTTACCAAATAAGACTGCACTGTATGGGTGCATACATATGCATATTTGCACACACAAAAAAAATCCAAATTACACACACTAATTTTGCTTCATTCAACATATAAGGATCAAAGTAATGCAAGTAAATTTAAATTAAAAATCAAGGAATCTTACTGGAGCTGCAAAACATTTATATGCTGGAAAGCATTTCATTGTCCCTGGTAATAGAATTACTTGTATTTTTTAACACACTTTTTTCCCCAATATTTATACATGGTACATTTGTAAGACCTTGCCATACTGTTCAATGTTACAGGGAAACTGAATTAAAATATTTCGGAAGCATCTGAGGTTTATGCAAGTAGACCAAAATGGTGGTGTCCCAAATGCAATCTCAGTTTAGTACTCAGTTATCAGTCCTATTAACTCCTGGTTAATAATTAGAGGACTGAAGGAGACAAAGGCACACTGTTGTAATTGTAACACTTAGGAAGAAAGAACAGAGACAAATGTGTTTGGTCTGAATTACTCTGATTCATTATTGCCGTTTTATGGTTGTACTAGACAGACTGTTGCGCTGTGATAAGACAGGTAACAATCACCGCTAGCTGTGAAGCCTGTATCGCACTGCCCCAGATTGGAGACTTGTTTGGTATTTGGCAGCAGCTGAGGGCTGCAGGTGCCAAGCCACAGCTAGCAGAGCACTGCACAAACTGATAAACAGCACGCTCACGTACCCTCGTGTCTATATGTGTGTTTGTGTATGTGTGTGCGTGCAAATGTGCATTTTTGTATGCATACAAGCGTGCTGTGTTTGTATCTGTAGGCATGCATGTAACCTTGTATACACGTGTGTGAATATGATGACTACATGCATGCCTGCATGTACAGTGGCACTGATATTTTTGCTAGGTACTCTTAAATGAACTGCCTTCCCCCCCGAGGCAGCTCCCCCCCCCACCCCCCCATTCTCTTCAGTCATGGCTCAGGGGCAAGAGAAATATTAAACAGGAAAAATAACTCTCTCCTCCCATATCCACACTCAGCTTTTACAATTATGATAGATTTTCACACCACCATGCACTTGTTCTTCTTTCTAATTAATAAGCCAGATTATGTTTTAACTTTTGAATCTTAATTTGATGAAGGCTGCAATGCACCGATGCATAACATTCTCCTGATTCAGAATAAAAGGGGGAGCAGAGATGCTTTCGGTTTCAGCAAGAAGCTCTTCAGAGCTTCATGTTTCTGAATGCTAGAGGCAGAGGTGTGTGCATTCTCAATCAACACCATTGAAGCTAGCTGTTCCTTGGTCCCGCACACCACAACACTCGGTAAAACACTTTACTCAGAAACCAACCCAGGAGACAAATCGACCAGCCAGCCTGCCCTTTGGCTCGTCTGCCAGGTGCAAAACGAAGGAGCTTCTGAGTTTCAGCCAGTTGTCAACCGACAATTAACAGCAGCTGTCACTGAAGCTCTTACAGCACTGCTCAGTCACAGGACTCAGTGGGGGCTTTTGCTTTGTGGCCTCTCATTCATAAAAACAGTCTACTGGCACCTTGCCTTGAGGACTCTCGATGGGTATAGAAGCCCCCCACCAAGTGCTTTCAGCCTCCCAGCGAGTGATTCAAGTTATATAAACTTGAGTTTAAATCAAACCATGATGTATGAATAGGCTTCAACAGAAACTACTTGACAGTGCACTGCGACCCTTTGCGATAATGAAATGTGTGGTATAGGTTCCATGCACAAATTGGCTACTCTAAATGGGGTCAGCCTATAGCTACAGATACAGCACCATGCATGTAAATGCCTATAGAGAGATGAAGCACGAAGAAAACCTCCAGACGATACATGAGCTCCTCTGTGTGTCAGTTAGTAAAGATGTTGTGGCTAAAACATACGTAACTATAACTACAGGTCTGCAACAAGAGATGCAATTTTCATTGCAATTCTCTTCAGGGAACCGAATGAGTAAATGGTTAGGTATGCCACACGGTGTGCAGATTCTTTCGGCATGAATAATGTTTAAAGACAGTATAAAATAATGAAGGACACCATGACATGCAATGCTCAAAAAAAAAATGCTTTGCTGAAACCAAACCTAAGAGATTAAGAAAGGGACGCAGGCAGTGAAGAAAAGAATGACAGACATTGAGCATAAAGACTGAAATGTATGCTACCAATTCATAGCCAGGACTCTGCCCAGTTTCTGTCTTTTATGTGGCACTGAATCAACAGGTTTTAAAGAGCCAAAGCACCTGCGTGAACATGTTTCCACATTATATTGTGGTTGTATGGTGCAGCTTGAATACACATGTTCTCCATGTCTACAAATGTTTCATAGTGAAATAATTAGTTCAGGTAATCAAAGAAAGCATATTCCCCAAAAATATCCAGTGGTCTGGAACAATGCTGCCACACAAACATGCACCTGCTTGCAGTCATCCGTTTTCATTAACAGACTCGCAACTAAATGCAAGTGATGATTTTTTTTAAATGCATGAAATTTATATATACGTGTGTGTGTGTGTGTGTGTGTGTGTGTATGTGCGTGTGTTTATGTCTAGTCTTGTATAATGCAATAAATAATAAAAATGCACTTTTGGGGCTAAGAGTCCTTGGTCATGCTATGAGGCCAAGGAGAGGAAACATGACACATAAATTAATTACTGTAATTATCATTTAGAAAACAGGAAATATATGGACGAATCTCTCTTAACTTATGGTATTCACTACACTTCACATTGCATGCATGTGTAATGCATTACTCAGATTTTGGAAATGATTTATATTGACTTAATGGCATTCAAGAGGCAAAACAGCACATGTAGTGGGAGATTTATTTTTGTGAATGCCACTATTTGTCTATCGCTTTGAAGGTTCAGCCATTGAGTCCTGCAATAGGTCAAGCTGAGGACAGTGTCAGACTTCAAGTGGTCTTTGAATATGTGTGCTACACGTGTGAATGCATCCTACCTACAAAGAGATGCCACTGCCGCATTCTCTCCAAGATACTGTTTTGGTTACCTGAGCCCAACACTTCCCCCCCATCCTGTCTGCCTGCAACACAGGAAGTGGCTGTCGTGACTGCGAGTCTAAGATTCTCACGCACTGTGCTGCCTGTCAGTCATAGCCTGTGGGGGGGGGGGGGGGGGGGGGGGGGGGGAGCGTGCTGAAGATAGGGGTAGTACCATGTGTGGGACATGTTGTTGTGTGCATGTGTAGGTTTCTGTAACTCCAGCATATACTGTATGTGTACCACTGAAGAAAGCGACTTTCGGGGAAATGTGATGGCGTACTCCTCTGTTCTCTTGTGACCCGAGGCTACTTCTCTCAAGAAAGCACTTGTGCTACGATTAATGGTTCATTTTCTGGAAAATTATCAGTCCTTCTGTTGAAGTCTTGGAAAGTGCACGGTCCTTATTGCATATAAATCTGCAATGACAAACAATTTAGCGTACAGTATATGATTGCCTGCCTTTTAAACGACCACTCAGTCTATCAGATTCACCATTATTTTTACTGAGATGCCAGAAACAAGATTAATACTAGGCATCAGAATGAATCAAATATCTGAGAGACCCCAAGGCTAGGCCAATTGTCATCTCACTTGAATGCAGCATTGATGGTCCTATTATATAGAATGATGTCTCTGTATAGCTGGCAGATCACAGTTTTCAAGTCTCTCATTTAACTAAATCCTGGGTGTCCATGTGATGCTGCTAACTAAGCCATGTGTACACAATGAAGAATGTCACTTATATTCACTGTGAAAGCAAGATCAAAAGAATGTGGACTACTGTTGCTGTATTTAATTACATCCTGTGTATTCCGTCACAGGCTTTTATGATCGCACAGGGTATCATTATTGTTACAACTATGTCTTTTCTTGACAGTGTGGTTTCTCATGATGTGTCTCATCTTTATGGCCCAGCACACCTCTCGTGCTACCTCCCAGCCTATACACCCATTCATCAAAATCAATGCCAGTGATTTTCAACATTTTTCATGAGCTGTACGGTAATATCACATCTCTTACGTTATGTGACCACAAAAGGTTTTTGGTTGAGGTGTCCCTGCTTTCCTTCCACAAATACTAGATGCAAAGGAGACGTTGGCAAGAGCAATTGCAGAATTTCTCTCTTGAAATAATGAGCAATCTGTCTCAAAGGTGTTTGCATTGATTTCTCATTCAAATTAGTCTCACATTATCTCAAGCCGCAGCTCTCCAGCAATATAACAATTATTGAATCCATTTTATTTTGGGATATAGATTCAAATACTGTGCCAGAATGGATTACTTGCTGAATTTTATCTGCTGACCGGTGAGCAGCAAGGGGGTGCCAAATGACCAGCTCCACTGCAATACACTGGAATTGCTTATCAAAGAGAAACAGATAGACAGAAGTGGACAGAAACGAAGTGAGACTTATTTAATGTACAACCTGGGTCAAAGTACAGGGTGTCATTAATCAGTCACAGAAATCAACCAATGACCACATCTCCAATGACCCTCCTCCTCAGATGAGGTATTCTTGAGGAAAATCTGACGTTCCTACAGAAAATTGCTCTGGGCTGACAGTTTGTTGGCCATAGTTGTGCTCCTAAGGCTCTCGGTGAAAGTTGGCATGTTCACCCTATTGCTAGAATGCACAGCTGACCGAATGTGGCGCAGACCACCGTTCCTGGTTGCATTAGAACAGCGTATGCAGACCTAACCTGTCCCAAACTGCTGCTCTTTATATTTGCCATGTCAAGTTGTAATACTTGTTTGATTTGTGGTTTCAGGTCATGTAACACTCCCATCCTGTGGCTTGGCTCAAGCATACATACTCTGAGGCTGTTTTGCTGTTTTATGCAACAGTTAATTTGACTAGCTGTCGTTCATGATGAGGATATGGCAGAAATGTTTGCATGCTGTTGACAACACCTGTTGCTACTTGTTTGTGCATTGAGAAATGTCACACATGAAAAAAAATTGTTATGAATCAGTTCATTAAAAAAAGAACTACCTGTATTAATATTTACACTGACTAGATTTTGTTATTTGCAAACTTGAGATATGTATTGAAACCACTTTATGAAATACATTGATACTCTATAAACCAGAAAATAATGGGCTAGGAACTATTTAATGGGGCTGCACATATGGAAATGGTGTGCCAGTTGCTGAATATGTACATGCAGCCCTGCTTAAATTGATTTGATCTGCTCATTGCAGATTGCATTATCAGAAGTGTAGCAATAGGGAAAAAAAAAAAAACATTATACCCTAAAACACACTAAGCCAATGTGTATAGGTTATTACTAGGTGAACCATTTCTTCACTACCAGCAATGGTAGGCAATTGGAATCGACAGTACTCATTGTACACAATACAAATTTAGTCATAAGTTGATTATGGATTTGCTAAAGGTTTTTGTTGGAATTTGGCATGCACACACTGAAAGTGTACAACAGCAAAAATCTTAGAGTATGCTTACTGTAATTGCTCTCATGAGCTTGTTTTCAAGTGTACAAATTTTTACATTTGTTATTTTATTATTTATTTTGCTGGAATGCATTCAAAGAGGGGTTTCAGGAGTAACACTTGTAAAATACAGGAGAGGAATTAGCCGAGGAAGAGCTTTACTGAATTTTGGTAAAAGTGTGAGAGTTTATCTGCTCCCCCACAAATATTTATCATGACATACAGCAAAGCTGAAAGAAGTAACTTGGCAGGAAGGATTAGCTATAGTTAGACTGAGTGCTTTACTACAGAAAAGCACCCACATGACCCTGAAAACATCGTCTGGAGATGAGGCCATATATCCCAATCCCTTTGGTTTCTAGATTTATTCTTATCTAACAGCTGTATGCATCACATAATATGTCTCATGATGACTAATATATGACTAATATACTAATATTGAAGACTAATATTGCCATACCGCTGTTGACTAAGGCACACAATTATGATTGCATGACATTGATTTAAAAAAATGTTAATAAATGATCTGAAGCAAAGAATAAGTGCAGAAGTAATTTTTTTATCAATGGCAGCAGAAGAGAATGAAACACCGAGTTGTGAGAATGGCACCTCCCACAAAGCGAGATGGAAATGTCATAGAAATGAGAAGCTCAGGGATTGGTCCTCACGCACGCCAGGCAGCCGCACGCCCGGAGGCCATACTCTTTCCCCCTAAGAATGAGCGCGACTACTCCCCAGACCTGTCGGACCGGTTGGCTGTTTGCTCCTCTGCGCTCTGCATGCGAGCAGCTTGTAAATGACAGAGGAAACCAGGGTGTAGAGACAAAATGCCTGGAGCTAAGGGAGTTTACACAGAGCCTGAGCTTTTATCCACCTGTCGGATATTTTTTATCCTTTTTCAAACACAGTGGTAATGACAATAAAGCACAACTATTCCAGTGAGAAATATCTGAATCATTTTGGCTGATTACCTTCTAATACACATGACAAATAAGATGGAAGACCAAGAAAATCAGCCTGTCATGCACCATATGCTATACATTATTATATGTTTATTTTACTGCAAATAAAATAAAAAAAGACTAACTAAGATATCTATATATTAATGTAACAGCCAGAGTGCAGATTCATTAGTCTATAGCACTCTTTCGATGAATTTCAATCCAGAAAAAATATTCAAATATTAAGTAAAAATATTCACTTTGTTGAGTAAAAATAGACGGAATTTGTGTCCAACTCTCAAATGCCCATGGGTCTGGGTTTCTCTCTTGAATGATGAAGCTCAATGTGCTTCTGCCCCCAGCAGAATGCCAGTCTATTGCAGGGCCTTCACCCCAAACAATCACTCAATGCTGAGGACCAAACAGAAAGGAAAGGTGGAAGACTTGAAATGTTTGGTATATTTGGCAGCTCGAAGTTCTGGCCTGGGGCCAGGTGAGCTAGCGTGTCAAGGTGTCCCAGCTTCAGACCACGCCCGCACCTGTCAAGTGCTCTCTGGCATGCATGTTGGTTCGTGCAGGAACTCAGGTGTGAGAGTGTATCCGTGTGAGCATCTGGGTGTCTGTGCAGTGTTTTGTATGCGTGCGTGTGTACGTGTGTGTGTGTGTGTGTGTGAGAGAGAGAGAGAGCAAGAGAGAGAGAGAGAGATAGAAAGAGAAAAAGTATGAGAGAGAGGGGGAGGGAGGGAGAGAAAGAGAGAAAAATAGTTCATCTCTTTTGTTTCATTTAGCTCCCTCAATTTACTTGCATATCCTGTTGTTGATTGACACCCATGATTGATCTGATTCTGGCAGTGGTTGTGCAGTCCATGTCATATGCACATATTTGCAGTGTTAAGCCATCACAGAAGGTCCCATCGCATAAGTTCTCATCCATACCTGTGCACACAATGGGGTAGTTACATAAACAAAAGCGGAAGGAAGCGTGGGGAATTTATTGTTAATTATTTCTTTTTTTCTCGCCCTCTGCGCATAATTGGCTTCAAATTGCTCACAGATAAGGGAAGGGATAAAGTCAGTAGAAAGAGCACTGCTCATTCATTTTCCTGAGCTGGCGGCAGGAGTATATGAACATGCTTGTACATAGTTTACAAACTGGACATTCTAAATTCAGGTGGGACTGGGGAGATGCCAAATAAAAATATTTAAATGTTGTCAGGCTTGCCCGAAGGAGACAATAAATTTCCCCAAATTTTGTGCCTGTAAAGATTTAAATGTCCTTTTCTTTCTCTCACTTCCTCTGTCTTTCCTGCAAGTGGTCAAGGTCAAGCTCAAGTGCCCACTAGTAGTTCACCACAAAGGTGGAAGGCACACTCTTTTCACAGCTATAGCCATGTCCTGTTATCACTCACTCACACAATCAGCGGAAAGCGCTCATGCACACTCATGCAGTTACACAGCTTCTCCTGCAGACTGAAAGAAATGCAAGCTGAACTTACAGCTGCATGGAGATTTATTTTAGGGTATTTCAGGAGTCTTTGATACGGACGTACACAGATATATCTGCAGTTGTGCACCCTTCAATAATTCTCACACCCCAATCAGGGATGCACTGCACTATACTCAGTTCAGTGCCAGGCAAGCTGAGGGGATTTTCTCTTTTGGGTGTGTACCTGGAGTTCTAATGTAAGGTTGTGAAGGCGACTCTTGTTCAAAACAGAACAATAAACAATAATTTGACAATAAAAAACAGCCAGCTCATAGATTATAGTTAATACTACCCTACTTATCTTCTAGGGACACAGGCTGGCACGACTGATGTTGGCTTAACTTCATAAGGTCTATGGACATATCAAAGCCCATATACCACCCTAGGACCAAGCCCACAGGGAATTGGCTGGGAACAACCAGGTTAATGTGAAGAATTGCAACTGCTCTGTCGCTGGCAACATCAAAAGCCTCCAGAATTGTGTCGTCCAAGGAATGCGATCAGATAACTGCCCTCCAGTTTCTGTCTGGCTTTGAATAAGCAGGAAGGAAAAAGACAAGGTCAGCGTAAGGTCACAGACACGCGTGTTGTCGGAATGTTAGGTGAAATATTGTGGCGCCGTGGTGGAGGAAACCTCGCAGAAGGCCGGCTATTTTCGGCTGGCCCCCATGCATCACAACACGGCCTACTGCAGAGGTGTACGTGCAGGTAGTTTCAGTCCTGAGTAGATCCACTGCTCTGACTGATAACGATGTGCACGCATGCACAATTGCACGCATGCACACACATACACACAGGTGTTCTTAAGGAATTCACTCTTCATGAGAGGAATGCGCCACAAAATGACACAGTTTCTCCGTAAAAGTGAGGTGGAGTATGCCTTAGTGGGCTACCCATGCAGCGTCAGTGATGATGAACAGCTAACATCTGAGCTGCTTTAAAACGCATTCCTGGCTGTGTTCAAATCAAAACCTGAGTACTCAGGGGCAGGAATGACAGTTTTACTAAGCATTTTCCTGCAGTGCTGGCGTTTAAACGATATAATGACATTTTCCACGGAGAAAGATAAAAATACAGTACGAAAGGCAAACTAACATTGCCCACACTGACTGACTCTCAGTATGGGAGCTCCATCGGGATGGGAGCTTAGCCCATTGCTCTACTGTCTGTTTACCCATGACCGCATTGTCGAGGATAGCAATAACTCCATTATCAAGTTTGACGATACCACAGAAATAGGTCTGATCCACACCATACCATACCATTGTAAGACATCTGTCCATAAGGTGTTATGAGAACAACCTTACCATTAATGTCCAAAAAAAATAATCAAAAAAAAAAATACAGAGTAAGCCACACCCAAATCAACACCAATAGGGTTGCCATGGGAACAGTCAGCACCATCAAATTCCTAGGCACGCATATCAGTCCCTCAACACAAGTACAGCCATGAACAAAGCATCCTGAAGACTGCACTCTTTCTGCACCCGCTGAAGAAATTTGGTATGAACACACAGGTCCTCACCAACTTGTTTACCTGCACACTGCAGAGCATTTTAGCCAGCAGCATAACAGCCAGGCACTGTATAGCAACAGCACTGCACATGACAGAAAAGTACTACAAAGAGAAGTGAGGACTGCTCAGGCCACCACTGGCAGCTAACCCCCCCCCCCCATCCAGGAGTTTTACAACAAGCACTGCCTAAAGAAAGCCCATGGCATCATGAAAGACCCTAGCCACCCTGGCCACTCCATGTTCTCCCTTCTACTATCGGCCACACGCTATGGCAGCATTTCCACATTCACAAATATATTCACCCACAATCCACATGACTCCATCCCCACTTTACCTGCTCCCCTCAACCCTAGCCCCATGGGGTGAAATATCAGGGGACTTGCACTTTTCACTTCATGCTTTGTGTTTTAGATGGATGTGAGTAATCATTTACTTGTCTCAATACTCTCAATATAGGTATAGTTGAATTGAATTGAGTAATTTAAGAATTTAAAATATGGCTTAAAAATAAGACATTTTCCAGTGGAGAAATTCACAAACTGCTAGACATATCCCATGAATTATTTGATATCCTCATGTAATGGGAGCTTTTATTCAATATAATAAGCTGTTCAGCATACAAAGGTTGCTCCCTTGAGCAACAATAACTGGCAATAACAGTAAAGTCATGATGTACATGATTTAAACCTCTGGAAACATGTTATTTTCTTTATCCATCAGTTTTGAACAATGTGCACTAGTATAAATGTACGGAATGTCAGTATATTCACAAAGGTGTACGATATAAGAAATGTGACAGCCATTGTAAAAAAACAAAAAGTTCAGCTGCAAGTAAAATCTAAAGTTAGTATACACCTATTCTTCTTTGTTCTCTGTACCACCTCTTTTCTTCGAAAAATATTTTTAGAGGTCACATTCCCCATTACATAAAGAAACGAGAAATATCTCATTTGAGAGATAAGCCTTGTTATTCTTGGCTTTAGTCGTAGATCTTCATGATGAACTCTCATGATCCGGTGCACTGCCATCCACTGGACAAATAATGAAGTGGCACTGGACTGCAACCTGAGAGATAAACTAATCCCTTGTTCTTTTTTAAAGCTGGCACCATTCTTGAATTATAGTTTGGGCGTGTCCTGATTACTTGCTATCAAACAACATCTCAACCATGAGCCCTGGCTGCACGTAAGGGGGTGGAGATGTCCAGTGACAGTCCTGTCAAATGCACACCTTCACCTGTAGAAGTGGATACATTTCAGAAGACAGCTGAGCAGTGGGGATGCTTTTCGAATATAAAAAAACAAAAACAGTAACATCTAATACAGATGTAACTATGTATTGATACTCGACTCACATTTCAATATGTAACACAACACCAGGGTTATGATATGACATATGTCGGGATATGCTGCTTATCACGATTCTGCTACCAGCAGTAGAACCCGAACATGATGAATAACTCTATAGAACCCTATGTTTTACTTAAAAATAAATATGATGATATACAGTACAGTAATACCACTTATTCCATATTGATATTGTAAAAAGTACTCAGTTGCTTCACAGCCAATACTATAATGTGAGTTATTAATATCTTGAAAACTTGCAATATTCAGCACCTACGTTAACCCCAATTACACAGATTTTCTCCTGATCACGTAAAATGGTTGCCTCCAGAAATCTCCAAAACATTCACACACCTGCTGTTTATGCCTTAGCTGCAGAGACTGAACTTGAAGGAATGGAGCAAAGCAGTTGTTTTGTGGCGAATACAAGAGAAGAAATAAAAATCAACAATCGTGCAATGAGCAAGAGCTTCTCAGGGCCAAGAAATTGTGCTCTCAACACCTGCCATTTCCAAAACAAGGCTTTACATGTGCAATAGCGCCCACTGCTGGACATAAAGGAAAACCCCATAGGCAAGAACTTTGAATGAGAAAGAGGGCACATGAGATTCGCTCATTAGCCACCTACTTCCATCAATTTCTCACATTGTTCTCTCTCTCTCTCTCTCTCTCTCTCTCTCTCTCAAACACACACACGCACAGACACAGACACAGACACACACACACACACGCACACACAGCGGTACAGTTCACAGTCCAGCACGTTAACATTGTTCAAATTAATGCCCAGAGCATACAGGTAAACAGGTATATTTCCTCCAGTTATCTAGGATCCAGAGAGAACAGCCATGTGAAATAATGAACAGGTTTACTAGCACAATTCACACACCATCCTACCACACAATGGTCAGCTAGTAACCCAATGCTCTCTAATCCCTTGGTAGTTTCATGGTGCAGCTCCGTACAGCACAATCAAAATGAGGGTAATACAAGCCCTGTGAAGCTGGAGTGTCAGGACCACAGGTGAATGAGCCACTAAATGAATGACAGGTCAGGGAGACACACAGTGGTAATTTAAAAAAAATATTTGCCTTTACAATTCATGTTTTCCCAAACAAAGTAATAAAAAAAAATAGTCCCTTCGAATAAATACACAAATATATTGCATATACAGTGTGTATATCTGAGAATTGGAAAGTACCTCTTAAATAGAATTGTCCTTCTTGTCTCAATAATCATTAAATCAGAGTGGTCACATTGGTTCACTGTGAAGGGAGCCACACCAGTATTGACCCAAAAGCCAATGCTGGTGCTGCCCAGAAAGACCGACATCATCTGGCCATTCTTTGTGCACATGCTCAGATATATTCCACAAGGCAGAGACAACATTGTAGCAATCCATTTGTTTTGGAATTGAGTGGAATCCAATTGTTCTCTAAACAGCTTTTGTTATCTGAGGACACAGAGAAATGTCTACATTTTCAATGCCAGCCACACATCGTACAGAGGTCAAGCATTTTAAACCTTTTGAGCATCACAGGGTTTGGACGGTTTCTTATTCTTCTTTGGCAGTTTATTTCCTATAAAGGGCGCTATACCTGACACTCCCAAAGTCAGGTTTTGTGTGATACCTCCACTAGTCCCCTGATCCCCATTCACTACGACCTGTCTCTCTGCTGGACTGGAATGGGTCCTCCAGGGACACTTCATGCCTACTCCTGAACACCTGCTCCTGCAGTTCCATGATGTCATTGCGAATGTCAGCCAACATCAGCAGGAGGAAGTCGAATGAGCCGGGAGGTCCCTGGAGGCAAGAGGAACACAGTATTGGATGACTGCAGGAAGAACAACAGCTCTTACTTGGTTTATAGTAATAGCATTAGCGAATCAGGACTCACCGCTGGGCCTCTGGGACCAGGAGGGCCCCTGTCCCCCTGCAGTGTACACACAGGAAACAACACACACAGATTTCTTTTTACAAAGTCCTTCCACATGAAAGGCTTCTCATAGATATGGATACAAGGCATACTGGGGAAACCCTCCAAATGTTCACATCAGCTGGAGTCAGTCCACATGGCAGGGGCTTCTCTCTGGCCATCTTGAAGCACTGGCTAAAGCAAGCCTCTCTCTCTCTCTCTCTCTCTCACACACACACACACACACTGAAGTAACACACACATAGCATTAACAGATAAAGATAAAACTACCTTCTTCCCATCTCTCCCTGGTGCACCAGCAGGGCCCTGTGGAAACAGAAACTAACCAATCAGGGCTGCAGGGAAAGGTGCTGCCGCTGCCATTGAATTTCATTGAACAGAGTGATCGCTGGTCGCTGATCAATAAAGCACACACAATAACCTCACCACCGGGCCTCTGCGTCCTCTCTTAACATGCTCCAGATCTGACTCTGGCCCCATGGGGCCCATGTCCCCTCGTGGCCCCTGAGGGCCAGGTGGGCCCATGGCTCCAGATTCCCCTTTCTCTCCGGGTAGTCCCTGCAGTCCTATGCCATGGACCCAAATGAAATGGACAACGTGAAGGTTTGGTCAAACTGAAGTGCCTGTGTGACCTGACAACTTTGTGTTCATCATCCCAAAACACACCTGGGGGTCCAGGGGGTCCAGGGGAACCAGGGGCGCCAGGCAGGGTGGAGGTGTTTGGCCCTTTATCCCCCCACCTATGTGATGGTTTGTCACTGCTGTTAGGCAGGTCTGGGGTGAGTATCTAAACATCATACAGAAACATGAACACTCAGTTGCGCCCTGTCTGTGAAAAAAAAAAAACTATCCAGCAATTCTTCTAATGCAAGGCTAATGGTCTTGCACACTCAACTGTTTTTTGCCATCTCATCTGGTCTGGTTACAGTTTTGCAGTGAATGTGAGATGTCTACACACAGTATTTTTACCATGCCTATTTAGAATAGTCAGCCTTCTCTGAGCTGAACCCTATTTGCACAAAAATCAACCATACTTGTGTGGTAAATTCTGCTGTCAGTGTCTATACATGTAAAGGCACTGTAGACACACCTGGGAACTGGGCGGAGCACCAGTCAGCCTCAATTTGAGCTGCAGTAGGCTGTTCCTCATGCTCATGAAGTCCTGACAGGTAAAGGGGCAGGACCCAGCACTAACCAGAGAGTGCAAAGTCCCACTTGTGGCACTCACTGAGGGGGACAGGGAGATAGAGAGGCAGAAAGAGAAATAGAGGGAGAAAGAAAGCGAGACAGAGAGAAAGCAAATAATTAATTGTATGATGCACAAAGAAAGGATGCTCATGTCTGCTTGTGCAGGGAGGAATATCAGGGGCGATAGACTCACGATTGTGGCGGGGGACGCAGGAGTGCTTGTCTGCGTCCAGGCTGTAGCCACTGTGGCAGTGACACAGGAAGCTGCCCAGTGTGTTCTCACAGGCCTGCTCACACACGGTGCCATTAGACTCCTCACACTCATCCACGTCTGAGAAAACAGGGCGTAAATCAAAGACCGTTTTCCATAGGCTTTCTGTATTACCCTGTGACCTCTTCGCTTTGGAGTTGTCACGCTAAAATGTAAGAGCTAAGTAATTACTAACTACTAAATGAGTTTCAAAATGACATGAACGGCATGAAATGAAAATGGAATTCATAACCCCTGGGCAGTGGTAAAAAAAATACAGTAAAAGTACAGCAGCAAAAAGAGCAGGATGTACTACCTAGGGTATTTGGCAGCTTGTTTGAAATCCTGGGACCTGTAGGAAAGAGAGTAGACAGAAAATGCTGTCTGGCAGAGAGACCAAATTGGACAGAGCTGATTAGGGAAATGGCCAGATGGAGAAAGAGAGAGAGGCAGAGACAGACAGTGTTGACTTAGTGAGAGATGAGACAGGCAGCACTGGCCAGATAACAGGGTTCAGATATCTCTCACTGTTGGAGAGGAGGGCGGACTGACCGAGGCAGTATGGGTGCTGGTTTCCGCGGTGGCGCTTCCGATCAAAGCGGAACCCAGGGTAACAGGTGCAAACGACCCGTCCAAAGTGGTCCGTGCACTGCTGTTCACAGGGTGAGCCTGCACACACGTCCACGCCTACGCCACAGAGAGACAGAACAGGGTGATGTCACACCAAGACCCACGTATGCTGATACAGCAACATGGTGCAGAGTTGGCCTCCTTACACCTGCACATTCACTGAGACAACCAGCATTTCCATTCAGTTTATGTTTTCAGCATAGATTATTCAAAATGCTTTGGCTGTGTTACAGCATGAAAAAAAATACTATGTGAAACATTTAGCATAATACATGCTAACAAATACAAATCAGTCAAATTCCTTGGAATCAGTAATACAAACTGTTCTGGAGATTTCTGTTACTGAATAGAAATGACGATTGAACACACACTGATCCTTTATCAATATCCATGGTGCTCAAACAGGTACATTTTTCTCTACTGGTATAGATAGGGAGTCTATGTTTTTACCTACTTTCTGGGATGCAGTGGCCCATCACAAACCGGTACCCCTCACAGCATCTCCTCCTGAAATGGGAAAACATTTATCTCACTCACACTAATAAATCCAAATGTGCGTTGTGTAAAAATAAATAAATAAATAAATAAATAAACAGGCAATGTTCCTCTCACTTGAAAAGCTTTCCCATCTTTCCTACAATGTAACTTCCTCCTAATGTCTGTGATGCATTATAATTCCAAATCTCCTGTCATCTGTTTTCTGGAATCTGTGGTTTCCAAGGGCTAGTGTCATTCCAGAACAGTGCATCAGCTGAGACTCATTGCCACATCAACAGTTTGTAAACTGCCACAAACAGAGAAATCCGCCATTACTTTAGACTTTGTTTTTTGTTGTCTCCAACAACAAAGGCTCATACTTTCAAATCATACAATTTACTGGAATTAAGGATGAAACTGTGGAGGCAAAACATTAGGTACATGGGTACAGTGCAGAAATAACACTTTACAGAAACTAAAACATTGTCAAGGATTCAACCAAGATATCAACACCATTTTATTCTTAAACTCACTCAAACCCATAAGTCACTCTCCAGATAAATAGATTAATAAATGCACCAAATTAAATACAAAAAAATCTGGCATCATCTCAGTTACTTAAGATAAAAATGCCTCCTTCCTACATATACAGTGCACTTGATATTGTTTTGATGAGGTCTGGAGTTCAAACAGAAACCGCACCCCTGTCTATCTGCCGAACGGTTGGGATGTCCTCATTAGTGTTCCCAGAACAGAGCCAGGACTGCACGCTGGTGGGAACCCCATTTGGTGAACAGATCCAGGACTCCCCACATTTCTACCTGCAGGTCTGGACCTGACAAATGTGGGGTCTAAACTGAGACTCAGCTCAATGCACAGATACTGTACCAGTTCAAAATTTCCCACGCTGCAAAGAACGTGTGTGTGCATGAGGCCCAGGACACAAGGCAAGTACCTGAGTAGAGCTTGTTAACATCCATTTGGATCATTAGTGAAGGCAAACTCTGACACACCAAGGCTTGTAAAACCACCCCAGCTCAGGAAAAATAGCCCCTGCGAACGATCCTCTCTACTTTTCCATTTTTTTATTTTTTCTTTCTCCTTCACACCCTCCCTGTGTCATATTCCTCGCTGTTTGTTTTTACTGCTAGTGAAGGGTAGCAGGCATGATTTATTTGTTAGTTTGCCCCAGCTGATTCCACACACTGACCCTGGGAGTCACTCAGATGCTGCCTCCAGAGAGCCACCGCTGGAGCAGCCAGGCCGTGCTCTTCGGCTCCACACGTTTTTTTATGTGGTCCAGCCAGCATCCCACTGTTGCACACTGTGGCAAACTGCTGGGAGAACGCTGGGTCCACATGGTGCCTGACTGATTGCTGATTGCTTCCAAGAACAGCGCAGCACGGTCTCGGGAACAATAGCGGTACGCCAGCCCACACTACAGAACCTACTCCTCAACTGTAGTTTTTCCATATTTGTTTATAACCATGTAATTTGTTTGCGTGCTAATGAGTTGGAGTGCACTACAAAGAAATAAAGTCCATTATCGCTGAACCACAGGGCTTGGAAAGTGAACAGAGCAGGGAAATGTAGTTTATGGTTTCCATAAAGAGACCTTATGTCGTGACTTGATAAGTGGCCTTTGAGCAACCAAGGGAACGGAGTGTTCCCTCTGTGTCATTGCTTGAGGAACATGAAAAAAACAAACCAAAATGGTCTTTTATTTACTTAGTTATTTATTTATTTATTTATTCAATCTTGCCATCCAATGTGGGGTTGTGCATGTACAATTCCCACCCTAATTTTGAATGTCAAACTATTTTGACCATAGCTGCATTCATGCTTGAACTCCACTGCTGATTCGGGAGAGCGAAGACATCCGCGGTTCCTCTCCAAAACACGTTGCTCCCAGCCAGCTTCTATTCACATGGCAGCCCGTAGCTAGGCTTGCATAGCATGTTGGAGGAAGACCTTTCATATGTGGCTTTGGTATGCAGTTCCCAGGCACCTGACTGGCCAGCAGGTATCGCTAGAGAACAATGAAACATGGATCCCTATCCAACTGAGGAAAAAATATAAACTAAAATTAAATAAAAAATAAAATTACGTGCCACATTATGGAGCTAATAGCTACAGGTGGCACTAGCATGGTCCAGATTTGATCTGAGATCATGGGACCTGTTCATGCACCGCAGCATGGTGCCTTAACCAAATGAGCCTCGCAGAGAGACACAGTCCTCACACCTCCCTAAAAAACAAAAGACTAGCTGTACAACGTATGTCAACAGGCTGATTAATAAAGGAATAAAGGAGAAAATGGAATTAAAACGAACATTTCAGGGGATGTTCTCCCATTGCGTCTCTACCTCATAAAGGTACTGCTCTTACCAGTGATTCCCCCTGAAATAAGGAAATGGTTGGGATAAAAAGCCTGGAATAAAGTGGGGCTGTAATCTTTTCTTGCTGGACATGGTTGCCTGTGCTAAGGGTGAGCATGTGGCCTGCAGTGTTTATTTACTCTGTCAGCACACTTCCAGATCCACGTTTCCCCGGGGACGCATCAAAGTGGCGGACACCACAATTCCAACAGAGCACACTTTCACTGAGAGCCGAGGAGCTCCGGGACTGCTGGGCAGCTGAAAAACAGTGGTGTGAGTCGTCTTTCTCTCTCTCTCTCCCTTATCTCTCCTCTTTCACTCTTTCATTCTCTACCACGGCCAGTGCCATCTTAACTCTATCCTTTCCACTGACAGGCAAAAACACCAGCGACTGCAGCTGCTCCCACCTCAGTGCAGCCGGAACACACTCAGACAGGAGGGAGGAGAGACTCAGGCATCCCGTGGACACCATGACTCACCCTGGCCACACAGTGATGTTTCACCCGGGAATCCACACTGATGACTTGATATGTTATTAATGAAACTAGGCAAAGAACAGTTTTACAGGATTTTAGATTTCAGTACCTCTACAGTAAGCCCTCTTTTGGCTGAAATAAGAAGGAAGGAACAGCAACATACCAGTAAGCCACCAACACTCTACAAATTGTATTCATGTAATGCACTATATATTTTATATCACCTTGCAGCATCCTGTATCTGTCCAGTGAAGTGTGGTGGAGCTATTTGTACAGTAAGATGGGATGAAGGGATGAAGAACATTTGCAAATGGCGTCCTTTATATGAGATGTGATAGCAAATAAAATACATGTCATAGTAACAATTAATAGTTAGGTCATTGGAGGTATCGAGTTACATCAGCCCTGGATTTTTTCCCCCACATTTTATTTTTATTTTTTTACACAACGCAGACACTCACTGTCCACTTTGAATCTTTAACATCGATAACAAAAGACCCTAATTAAAAGGACAACCTCTGCAGACGAGTTCACGTGTTAAATACTGTCAATAAATAAAAATAAGAAGCGAATTCAGGACTACTATTGCCCAATACTTCCTGCTTACCCACAGCACTTTTACAGCGCTCTGTCATTTCCCTGCAGGCCTTCAGAGGGGAGTGCACTGCCTGCCAGAGTTGTGCTTTATTCCGTGTGGATGTGCTGTAACATTACCTCTCCCAAAATTCTCCCCCTTCATACCCCCTTCAGTCTTCTTTTTGTCTAGGACGCAGGTCTCTTGTTTACAGCCATAGTGTTTGTTAGTGATTGTCAACATGGGCATGGTTGGTGGTGGAAAGCCAGGCCAAAGTAAGAAAAAAAATAATAACAAAACAAGAAGCTAAAGAATAGGACCGGATAAGCTGAGAACAGGGATATGGCTCCTTAGCATAGAGCTAAAAGCTGGGAAACTACACTGGCATTTCAATCTTGTGCAGCTGCAGGGCCTCCGGTAGACAGAGAGTTCCTGAGAGTGAAATACTGGCTCCACAGCACCGCATACTGTACTTCATTCACAGATAATGGGTGAAACGTAATAGGAAATTACAAACATCATTCACCTAAAATCCAGATGCTCTGGCTTCCATTGAGGGGGCTCTGAAATAGTGTAGAATGAAAAAAAAACACTCCACCCCTCCTGATCATAGAGGCAGAAAGGATATACAATATTTCTAGAGCAGAGATCCCAGACTCAAATCCAAGAGGGTCACTGTCTGCCCGGTTTTTTATATATTTACTAAAGAGCACGATTTAAGTCATCGATTGGGTAATGAGCCTGTATGCCATGTTTCTGAGGCCTGAACTGGCAGCTGATAAAAAGGAAATTAAAAAGCCTGTAAGAAACTGTACCCACCAGGACAAGACTTAGAGAACCCTGCTCTAGAGTAAAGGTGCCTTCTGGGACATGCTTGAGTCTGAACTTGGAAGCAAATAAAAGAAAACATTTATTTAACTGCTTTTGTACAAAAAGGTATGAAGGTTTCCGGATCTTTTTCAGTCTGACCACATGTTCAGGCCTGTGCGTTCTGACATTCAGGGGTGGAGAGACAACTGTGATCCAAAATATATAAATATCTGCCTCACTCCAGGGACTCTGGCACGGCACCACAACAATGATTTTGACAGTCACTCAAGTGGAAACAGACTAGTCCCATTCTCTTTCATTCTTTGTGTAAAAAAACATGCTTAGGGCCAAGGCTTCCCTGAAAGATAGAAGACTGTGTGAGATTTAAAGGAGACTTGGAAATTCAGATAAGTACAGGTTGTTTGAGGCCTGTGCTTTTTTTTTTTTTTTTTACAGACATTTAAACATGTAAACAGAGTTATGGACTATAAAGAAACACCTAGCAAGCCCCGATCAAGCAAAATGTTTCTTCATTTTTGGTCAGTATTGCCTTACCAGTGATGGCAAAACAAATCGACAGAACAAATCCACACTATATTAACAAAAGAATGGTCTTGGAGAGGTAGAGCTGAAAGACCAGACAATGATTAATCGCTCAACTTTCATTGCTTACAAGTCTTTATACCAAGCATTCTTTCATCACTTGCATTCTACCACATCACTGCAGATCCCACTATTAGCTTGCAATCCAAGAAGCTCTCTGAGTCTCTGCAAAACCCCATAAACTAAACAGAGTAGAGTGCGTTTAATCTCATTTCCTAACCATCTCGTCTGGTTAAATGTGAGATCGTCAAATGATCCTCAGGGTGTTTATCAGTGCTGTATCCGTGTGTTTAAATGCTGATGCCGTGCTCAAACACATAGCTGAGAGTGCGCACCATAGGAGGCCCCAGGGCCAGTAAATAAACCCATCCCCACATCATCACACTCTCCTCCGCAGGTCAGGAGAGGCTGCCCTGCGGTTAGGAGACAATACACACAGTCAAAGAGCAAAGAAGTGGAGACAAAACAGCCATGTGTTTGGGTTGGCACTGCTCACACTAGTTTCAAATCATTTTCCTTTTTTTTCAAGTGAAAGCCACTACTGAGGAGAGGAAAAAACTGCACAGTTTAGTATTTATTTGCTGGAAGACAAATCTGTGTGGATTTCCAGCTCACTAGTAAGTCACTGCATGATCTATGCTGGAATGGAACAGAGAATGGTCTGCTTGCAGTCCAAACTATGTTAACCAAACTGGTAGCCTCATATTTAAGCTAATCATTAGTGACACTAATTTATACCCATCATTATTACTTTAAGTCATGTTAACCAGCCTGGGGCAATATATACCCCTTCCAGAGTGATACATCAGGAGGGGCCAAGCCCCCTGATGCCATGGCTCATCTGAACCCAATAATTACACAGACCACAACACTGATTTCAGTGCAAACTGCAAACCATAACTGCAAACAGATCATATATTACAATTTTACCCTGGGTATGTAGCATGAGCTAGCCAGTGCAAGCACTAATATTATCACATCAGTGGCACATAGTGTGATGAAGAGGGGGATTGTGGGACTGCCACCAAGCACGTTGAAAACAATTGGAGGTGAGAGCCTCTTACCTGAGACAGGTGGCATTCTGTCCCCCTGGCTTAGTGCAGGGGTATTCAACTGTCACAATCTTGTCCTCTGGACAAACCTCCCTTTACAACAGATCAAGAAAGAAAGATGCAAATAAGAGCAGCACTACAGTATGACATGGCTTGAGTGAATGAAGACAATGTGACACTCAAGCACATTTTTTGAACAATTTGTCATCAAATAATACACGTAAACAGTAATATAAGGCCTCTGCATATTGGTGCATTTACCCTCAGTTG
The DNA here is from genome assembly GCF_013347855.1 of Anguilla anguilla. NCBI lineage: Eukaryota > Metazoa > Chordata > Actinopteri > Anguilliformes > Anguillidae > Anguilla > Anguilla anguilla. The sequence continues at coordinate 26,081,974 of NC_049216.1, read as the reverse complement.
TACTACAATGCATTCCACCCCTTTCTGCAAAAAGACTCCCTACATACTGAAATGTGTATGATGTGTTGTCCGGTAAGCAATTTACAGGACTGTAAGGCCCATAGCATGACTACATCAGACAACCTATAAGGGTAGTCGTCCAAATAAAAAAAAAATGAAAAAAAAAACTATGTTACATTGAAGTACACGTAAAGTTGTGTGATAGACATTACCAATTGTCACAAGACTGGTTTGGAACCAGGCTGCTGGTTGGTCTGGCTATATCAGTCTTTTTTGTGGCATTTTACAAGCTGTGCTGCCAAATGGTGCAAGTAGGAAAAGATTACCCTAAATGATTGCAGCCCCAATACCATGAGCTTATGTGGAAGAATGATGACCATCTATGAGAATGATCATTCAACAATCTAACGCAGGGAGAATTTTTCAGGTGTTTCCTCGTAGCTGTTTCGGGTAAGCTGTCTTCTGCCCATCTGCTATGAAGCACTGAGAGAGCGCTCGATTAAAGACAGTTAAAACCTGATACGCGCACAAAGAAAACAAACCTACAGCAAGCCAACAATATAAGACAAAAGAAAAACAAATTTGACATAATAAGACAAAGATCTTATTGAGCTGTGCCAAAAACATTGTTTACTTTGCGGCACTGTAAGTCTTAAAAATCGTGGCCCCATCATGAGGTAGAAAAACATACCGTGACTCACTGATTTCACAATACACTTGGTGTAGCAGGCCAGATTCCATTGAGTAAGCCGAGAGAAACTCAATACAAATGATACAATATGTAGCAGACAGGCACTCAATTAACATTTTGAAAAATGATACAGGACTTTCAATGGATAATTGAGGCCGGGATTTGATAATACATACTAGTACATGCTAGCACTGTACCTGGACAGAACGTATACCGAGAAAACCAAGCCATTGCTAAAAGAGGTGATAGTAGTTGTAAAAACTTGAGTCTTGGAGTTTTTCATAAGAGCTTTGATTTAGATGTAGGTAATTGTTCTTCTCTCCTCATCCTTGGTTTGTCAGTGCAAGCATAGTTTGTTACTTCTCTTGTTTGTCTTCAATATTTCTGACACCCATCACCCCTTCTTTGAATATGGCCATGTACACAGCAAAACCACTTTAACACAAAAGCACTGCAAACTGTAACTCTTATGCTTACACCATGCAGGATTTCTGACGACAGGACCAGATGGTATTTGGAACTATTCTGGCAGGACAGACTTCCCATGGTTATACTCAGTCTGCACATACCAGTCTCTTTGGTTTCAATATTATGTGAGATAATACGCCAGATCCATCGTATAACTGAAAAATCCAAAAATTTCACTAGCTCCCAACTTATCAATATGTATCTTAGGTTATTATGGTAACGGGTTCCCACATTCTTCGGTCCCAAAGGCGGGGTCTTTTTAACACCACGAACGAACACCGGCTAATTTCCCTTCGAAATATTTACTGACCGGCTTAATAAAATTTATTTTACTCGCAGAAAGCAACGTTAAAATACATACGCGAATGAATGAATAAATGGATCCACGAACTTACCCAGTAAGGTCCATTTTAGAGCGAAATTTAGAAGTTTCGGCGAAATCCCGCAGAAAAATAAAACAGACAACAGAATATGGGATTACTGTTGTACAAAATAGCCGCTCCATATCCTGCTACTATCCCGAAGGACGCTTAAGTTCAAGGGAGCGAGACGCTGTAATACTTTCACAGGATAAATTGTAACTATTTTCAACTAATAGTCGTTCCTGTAAGCTATGACTAAACATATACTTTTAAACATATTTTTAATTCATTATAATATCAATTTCAAACACACGAAAGCAAAACATTTTATTGTTATTATAGGCAATTAAATGCAACGTTCTAAAGACCGCAGTCGTATGTACGAGCATGTCTTCCGTCTCAACTGAGTTATAACGCATCGTATCATTTGGGCGACCTAGACTACGAGTCATCTCCGCCTAGATTTGAGTTCCTTTTCCTAAGGACTGATTTTAGGGAGAGGAAAATATCACTGTGTCCGCAAAAAGTATTTCTTCACCGTCCTCTCGTGGAACAAATCTGCAGTTACAACCTCAACCCCTTCTCATCTCTATCCTATCCCCATCTTTGGTTTTCCGAATATGACCAAATTTAAAGGCTCATAATTCAAGAATGTGAAATAAATGAATCCCGATATTTTGTCATTAAACAGTGTGATACACCATATTACACTTTTATAAAAGATGCACGCATGGACCATCAAGTTCACATTTTTTTCCATGCAGAAATTCAAATAGCTAATTGTATATCAAGTGAAACTGTTGTTAGAGTTGTAATTCTTGGTCAATTTTAGGAATATAATATGCAATCCAATGCAGTATCGTACCCTATATCGTCCTAATAATTAATTTGATACCTCAGTCAGTGGTGTAGAAAATAAATAACTTGTGTGAAATTGCATTTGTTTGGAGGCCCATTCCTTGATATGTGATTACATAATATTTGTCATTATAGCAGTTTCCTAAATCTGACTGGTCTCAGTAGCAGCTATTCCATAGAGAGACCAAAATGGTCCCATTGCTGAGTGCATGGGCACCAATAGGTGAGGGAAGTTTAGGCCAGGGTGGTCTGTGAAGCATATTCTGATAATTGTTTGTGGAATGCGCTATATAAATACATTTTGATTAGATTTTTTTTTATTTGAAGTTGCGTCCACCAATCACTTAAAATTTAACAACGAGCCACGTGTGTAAGTGTTGATGTGACTGCGCAGAATAGCATAATGTGGACACACTTTTGCTCCACATGCTATGTTTACATGTGGTATATTCAAGCAGGGGAAATGTTCTCAAGTGACAGGGGGAATTTTCAAAGGTTGGCCCGAGCAACTCAATGGCAATCCCTTGTTAACCAGGAAGGTCTTTGCGTGGGCAGAACAATGGAATTTTTTTTTCTATTTTGACAGCACAGTTAGAGGCTTCAGTTGCACTTAGAAACCGATCAATAATAAGTGCATGTCTTACGTAATTTCCAGGGAAAAGGAAAAGGTTTTCATGCAATGCAGAAAACAGGTTGTGAAATCATGCACTAAAATTTTAAGCTGTTTGGAGCTGTAAAAATGACCTGCTGTGCTGCCAGAGTATGCTTGCCTTAAGCTGACTAGGATTTATTTGCAAGGCAGACTGCACAATGATGCACAGATTTCCTTTTGTGGCTTATTTCACTTAACAGTCAAATGCAAAAGACAAATGTGAAAGCACTGAGCCAACACATTGACTGTGCGCATGAACATGCACATACAGACAGATGGCAAATTGAAGGAAAAACTTGAATAAATGAGTGGAGAAACATAACGAATGCAGACACTTCCATACAGGTGTACTGCATGATACAATTAAGCAATTTACATCTTATTATGCTCTGTGGCATGTTTGAAAATGCTGAGCGGGCCCAGGTGACCTGGATCAAGATGGCAAGAGGAAGAAATCTAAGTGACTTTGAAAGAGGGTTCATTATTGGGGCATAGATGGCAGGAGGTTCAGTCACAAAGACTGCTAAACTGGCTAGTGTTTCAATAGAAACAGTGACTAAAATGATATCTGCATTTAGATCTATTGAAAAAACATCAGTAAATGTTTTTCGGAAATTGTGGTTGAAAGCACTCATTAGATGATCGTGATGCTTGTGCATTAGTGTGATATGTAAGGTGCTCTTTAGGGGATGAAACAGTGCTGTTCCAGAACTTTGCATAATCACAGAGAAGCAACATAGTTCCATAGATCTTTAAAAGTCTTGTTCCTCTGATTTAATTTTTTTGTGTGTCCTGTCTTTATTGCTGTAATCTGACTATTTGTTTACCATTGCTTGGTAACCGTGGCAGAGTCCTACCTTTTCAGGGCTGTAGAACTGAGGCAAATCATGTGGCTGTTCAAACATAAAGCAAGTCAACAAGGAAAAGAAATAATGCCATGCACTACATCTACAATTACAATTTACAGTTTAGTGATTTGTCAGCTGCTTTTAGAGAAAGCTACTTGCAAACAGCACTAGGCCTAGAGATATGCAAAGTTAGCATAATATAAGTGCCACCACAAAACTCCATACCTCAGGATCTGGGAAATTAAGAAAGAGAAGTTAGTTAGAAGTTTGTTTGCCTCAGGCTGTAAACTGGCCAGCAAGGTGTCACAGTGATTCAGAGGAGGGATTGTGAGGGTTTACACAAGTGCCTGTTGCAGCCTCTGGGGTGTGTGAGGGGTAGATTCTCCTGCTGTTGTAAATGGAAAACCTGCATGATCAGGCGGTTACCGTGACGTGTCCTGAGAAGTCCAGCTGGCCATCCGGGGTCACACCAAGGCTCTTAGCCAAGTGAGAGAGACTGTGGAGTCATCACCAGAGGACGAAGCATCAGTCTGTGGGGAACCCAATTCTGGGAGGAACAACCTGCGAAAGACAGAACTCCTCAGGTGGTGGGCAGACATCCAGGCGGTAAAGTCAGCCAGCCAGGCATGCAGATATGTGCCTGAACTTGGGTGCTGGAAGGAGAAAATTAGATAGTTGAGTATCAACATAATAGCAACAATATGATATGCCAAGAGCAGAGGTAAAATCTCATTATGACTAGAGAAAATTTACAGACATAAAATTTAGACAAGGGTGTACCCGATTTTGATAGAAGAGCTTCCTTTTGCTTTGTTTCTTCCACCACAAGAACGCAGTTCAGTATACAATAGAGTTAATAAAGGGTACACCTTTCAAATAGACCCTACTTCAGAAAGCACATGGATCTGATTTCTTTCTCTCTGTCCTGCTAATCATCAACATTGCACACGTGCTTGATGTGATGTACAAACAGACATTTGCCGCTTTGGACCAGTTTGAACTTAGGTTTCCAACAGAAATAAAAATCACAGGAGAGCTTATTTCTCGTTTTTGTCTGAGTTGCAGAAATTCAGACGAGAGGAGAGCTGTTATTTAATTGCTGATATTTCATAGTAATATATTCCAGAAGGTACCGAGGCTTTAAAAAAAAGCCCTCTGGGTGAAACTTATTTTCATTCCTGATTTACAAGACGTTTAGCTGGCTGTGCAGTTCAGCCTGTGGCTTCCAGCCGGTCCCTGAGGCCTCTGTGAAGTATAACGTGATTTATTGAAAATTCTCATTGGAAAGGATATTGAGTGTTATTGGGGTTTTGGGCACTATGCCAGGTGATATACTGTAAATTCATGTGGGGGAGGGGTGGTGAAGCCATGCAAAATTGTAACTGAAATGTACCCCTGAAATTAAAGTGAAAGTTGAGAGGGGTGCATTTTTATAAGCACTTCTATACCCTGCCCCTCATCCCATCTGACCCTATCAATGACTGTTCTGTGTTAATTCATGCTAATGAATGTTGAAAAACACCAGTCCACTTGCTTACAGCTTAACAAGAGCTGTATTTTCACACTGCAGATTAAAATAATATAAACCAAATACAACTATTTCTCATTATGATCATTAATAATTGAGTGTCAATTAATCTTTTTACGTGTGTATGTAGTTTTGACCTCACTTGCTGTTCTTTTTCTTCTTGTTGTCTTGTTGTTCTCTATAGCATCTTTGTGACAGTGTATCTAAAAAACCATTACACACACACACACACACACACACATATATATACTGTATGGAAATAACGATATTTAGACCTGGGGCCTATTTGTGCAGGTTAGGGTGAATATGCCCTCCTGTGGTACTCCATCATGTGACCAAGAGATTATCCACCATGGGCTGGACTTTACACACTCGACGCGTCCTGTGTATGCTGGTTGCCATGGACACCTGCTGCCTGGTTGCGCTCTCAACTGCTGCCGCTTGACAATCAGAGCAGCTGTGTGGAGCCTGGAGGGTGCACTGAGGCCTTGTTCCCTTAGGGGAAGGACGAAGGAAGACAGTGAGGTAGGTGCAGGTTTGCCTGTGTTAACACACTAGTGTTTTGTTTTGTGCCAATCTGTACCTGCAAATTTTTCCCGTTGGTTAAACAATAGTGGCAGTGTATTTTCAGGGTTGTTCATTAAATCCTCTTTCACCTGCACAGTGATTGTGTATTTCCATGTTTGACAAAGGGCATTTCAAATGCTTTCGGTTTAGGCTGTCTGACATTGTTTCTTGACAAACAAAGGCTTTCCATCCCCAAACTGTGTACCGTAATTAGAAAGCTAAAGGTATTAGAGCCATTTTGGTAATTAAAAGATCACAGGTGATGCAATGGTTCTGTTTGTAATTTTAAGTTTACATCAATGAATAATAGATTGAATGAAAGATTCAGTCCCCACCTGTAAGAAAGTATTGATTTATTTTTTTATTAAAAACATTATGTTTCAACTTTCGCCTACATCAGGTAACACTAATAGTTCTTACGGCAGTGTGAAGAAGAATTTAGACTCGATAGGCGTCTCGATTAGATAGTCTGTCTTTAAATATGTTGCTGTGATGCCTGCCACGCCCCATGCACATTCTTTTCCAGGAAACAGCACCAAGCCATTCCACATACAGGACATGTCCCAGCAGCGGGGAAGCGGAGAGGGCAGTCGGACCCCCAGCAGCGATGGCTGGGGGTCAGAATTGGGCTGGGCGTCCCTGGCCCACAGTCACAGACAGCCATTCAGAGCATCCAGTCCCCTCTCTCTGACTCACCTGGACATGTGGGACAAGAAGGCCCCCCTCAGAGCTCAGGTGATGGCAGAAGATAGCAAGGAAATCACCACCAATGACAGCATGTACTGCAAAACCCCTGCATGTTAATTTCAGAGTATAGACTGGCCAAATATATGAGAATGTGATTCTGCTCAAATTCATTTGTCACGTGTTCTACAGAGACTCTGTCACAAAGACACGTCACAGGGAAATAGGAAAACAGGATAATTGGGAAAGGCTAAGCCTGACCCCAATCACTGCAGTCTGTTGCGTGGTGACGGTAGTTTTTTTTAAGTTTTGAGCTCTACAGTCACGGTTTGTGTTCCCTCAGTCCTCAGTATGGAGCAGCAAGGAAGGCATGCCTGGGGGCGGACTCTACTACACACACAAGGCCAGGTCAGTACTGCATGTGCACACACACACACACACACGCACACGCACGCACATGCACACACACACACACACACACACACACACACACACACAGTCAGTACATGAATTACTGCAATAAAGGATTAAATCAGCCAAGTATTGCGTACCAATGAACACACAGAGTATCAAAATATTCATCATACAAACAGTGCAGATCAGTACTGGTAAGTTACTGCAGAACCAGTGCCAATTTAGACTAAGTCATACACAATGGTACCAGTTGCTACCTGGCACAATATCCACTGAATCATCTCCCAAGATAGGGCCGCTCCCAGCGAATATCTCATCAAGAAAAGGAATAATTAGATGTTGCATTTCTCTCTGGATTTACTCATTTTCCATGTAATCCTGGTTGCTGTGTAATAAAAGAGGCTGCACCTGCATTGTGGTGAGATAATACTGACCTTAATCAGCCAGCTTCCTCTTCCCACTAAATTCTGTGGCCCAGTTCCCCTGGCAGTGACACCGAGGTGAGTCTCCGGACCTCTCAAGGTGCGAGACGGTGGCAGTCCCTGTCCCGCCTGGCCCCCGAGGGTGCCCCACGGTCCCTGTCCCCCTCCCCGGGGGCCGAGCTTCGGGCAGCTCTGATGGAAAGTGGGGCGAGGAGGGCGGAGCTGATCCAGAGGCTCCGGGAGGCCCAGGAGAGGCTGGACAGCCAGACGGACCTGCTGAAGGCCAGAGACACGCAGCTGCACCACAGCCAGACCAGCACACAGCTGCTGGAGCTGAGGCAGAAGGTAAAGTCTGGGCCTGCTGTCTCTCTGTGCAGCCTGCTTCCTGACTGTGAGAACTGTTCCCCTGCCGTGGCTGAGAGCCAGGGGTGTAGCTAGGAATTCTGGGTCCCCTGGATGAATATTACTCTGGGACCCCATTTTTTAAAAATAAAACAAATTGAATTTTTTCAGCTGTGGGCCCCTAGAATTGTCACCACCTTCCACCCTACTTGCGACAGCCCTGCTGTGCACGCAGGGTAATGTCCTGTTCCCTCTCTGTGACATTGCTCCTCCTCTGACCCCTACAGCAGCTGGCGGATGCCGTGAGCTCTCTCGAACAGGAGAAGGAGACGGCCGAGCTGTGCCGATTTGAGGAGAGTCGACGCCGGGGTGAGCTTCAGGACAAGTGAGTGCCAGATCCACCCATTTGCAGCACGCAAGCGAGAGAGCCCTACTGCAGCCACCATAAGCAGCATCGCTCATACAATCCCTCTCACCTAGTGTGGGTGAACATGTGTGGCTAAGTGTGCGTGTGTGTGTTTGTGAGAGTGTACCTGGATAACTACTGTGTGTATTACATAGAGACTGATCTGTGCTCGGGATGTCTGTCTCAATGGAGGGTCCTGCAGTTGGAGCTGGACATGCTGAAGATGCGATCTACCCTGGAGAGGAAGGCCTGTGCCCAGCATACTCCTCCGCTGACCCTCACCCCACTCGGTAGCGCCACCTACAGTTCACCACTCAGTAAAACACTGCCCAGCACTCAGGAAGACTTCTCCAAGCAGGTGACAGAATCCCATAAACTCGAAACCAGATGCCATGTTGTATTTCATACATCATTCCCCCTCTGCCAGGTTAAAGATGTAATTTGGGGAGATAAGTGTGTGTGACTCCCCTCTGCAGAGGAGGCGCCAGATGGAGAGAGAGCTGAGGGAGGCCAGAGAGGCCCTGAGAGATGCACAGGAGAGTCTCCAGTCTCTGGATGAGGAGAAAGACCAGGCTCTCCAGGAACTCCACTCAGCCAAAGAGGTCAGAATCTCCATGGCCACCGTTATTTTTCTCTTTAAGTTTCTACACTGTAAGACCCTGACAGTCTCCACAAAACTGACATCATATACCAAATCCCCTATGCATGTCATTTATCTCATTTTAATCCCCCATCTTTTCTTTACTTTACTTCTCCAAGCTTCAGCCAAATGTATTTTCAGGCCCACTCATCAGTGAAAAGCATCCAGTCAGTCATTTGCTTTGAGCATTTCATGTTCACAGCGTCATTGCCCTGCTTGATCAGTGTGTGGATTCCTGGCTCTCCGTGCTGTGTCTCAGAGCCAGCTGGCGGTGCAGACCCAGGTGGAGGAGGCCAAACAAAGGCTCAACAGCGCCATGCGAACCCAGAGCGAGCTGCAGGACCAGCTGAGTGAAGCCCGCAGCCACCTGGGGCAGACAGGCCTGGTGAGGGGAGGGAGACACAGCAGCCCTATGTTACAGTGTTAGGGTTACACACAGTGGCACCATATGGGGGTAGTAAGGATGATTCCAAGGACCCTGACTAACAGGGCCCCTCAAAAATTGTGCTGCAGTTGTGCAGAGAAGGGGTGGCCTCGGTTGGGGTGGTGTGGAGCTCATTGAGAAATCTTTTCATGGGGCCCAAAATACCCCGCCACACCACTGGTTACACAAGCATAGACCTACCTTTTGCCTTTGCTATGAGTGGCAATGGTGGGGTTCCACTCTTGTCTAAGTGATGATACCCCTCTTCCTCACCCTCTTCTCCCAGGAGAGAGATCTGCTGTCCTCCAAAGTGCTGAGGATCGAGGACTGCCTGGAGGACGTGAAGCTCAAGCTGTCCACAGCAATGGCTGATAAAGACCGCCTCATGCAGGTACATTCAGTGCGTCAAAACCGACCATAAGTGGCTGAACAGGGATTTCCAGACACTTGCATTGTTCTGTGCGCAGTAAGGTAATATAATATCGCACAAATTTTTCCACAGTCAGATGATATTCCCTGGAGCTCTTGGCATGGCTTTGCGCTACAACAAACTGACTGGATGTCTGAAAATGGGTGTGAGGGACTTGTAACAAAGTGTAATGCCGGTTTGTCAGCATCTGATAGCATATGTATCAAAATGTTCCTCCACTGTGGAGTCCGCTAAGTCCGATTCACTATTCCACCATTCTTCTAAATTCAAATCCATAGCAATGATACCACTTCAGGTCAGATAGGCACAATATTGGCATTTGGATTTTTGCTTCAAGTGAAAACACATTTACTGTTCATCTGTCCATACATGTCTGTTTGTCTTAATCTATATCTGCATGTCCGCCTGTCTGTCGGTCTGTGTCTGTCCATCTGTCTGCACTCTACAGGAGAAGGTGGAGCTGCACCAGCGTGTTCAGAGCCTGGAGCTGCAGTTGGAGAGGGCCCAGCATGGCCGAGAGGGCTACACCGACCAGGTGTGTGAGCTGCACGGGGAGCTGGTGGACACCAAGTCCCATGTCAACCGGCTGGAACAGGAGAAAGTCCAGATGAAGGAAGAGCTGGTCACTCTGAAAGAGGTGGGTGAGGGATGAACGAGAGAGGAGGACATGGTTTCTCCAACACTTCTCCATGAAATGTACAATGGGCTCTCAAGCAACTCCATTAGTAAAGGTGCTCACCAAGAGGGCAGGCTGAGTATAACAAATATACCACAAGTTTGAGTCCTGGCTGTGCCTTTTGCAAACAAAAACATAAAACAGTTGGCTTTGTGCTGGTAGGGCTTTAATTCAGCCAGGGTTTCCTAGGTTACCACATGAATTAGCTCCTGCTGGTGAACTGCTGGGCACTTAACAGGATTTCAGCTGACAGCATTACCCTAATAGGCAAAATGAGAAATTCAACCATTGAAAAAAATGGAGGATATTGTAAAAATACAAAAGATTACATGTATATCACACCTATGTTTCTCATCTGTTATCTTTCCTCAGTTGCATAAGACAGGGTCAACAGAGTTGGGGGAGGCAAGACAGAGGCTTGAGGCAGTGCTGGGGCAATTACATGAGCTGGAGGCTGAGAAGGTGATTCACACCAATCAGATTGTGGCGCTGGAGACAGAACGCTCGCAGCTGATTGGAGAGAAGGAGGAGCTGGTGAGCAGCCAGGAGGAAGTGACAGAGCTGAGAAAGAGCTGCCATAAGCTCAGGTGAGAGTCTGGAGATGGGACAGCCAATGAGAGGTCAGGGCGGAGTTAAACAGACATCACTGGGTACTGTTATTTGATAACTACACTAACCGTAATTTAATTATGATATAAATTTATAAGTACACTTGAATATCACATTTGCATTCAAATTTCCCTATTTGATGCTCTGTTAAATTAGACTACGGTGAAGTCACTGTCATCATATGAATTCGTTGAAGGACGTCTATGAAGAAACAGTTTGATTGTTCGTTAATATGCATCTGTAACGTTTACTCTCAAGTAAACTTTTCTAATGAAGTTTCGAGACATGTTTTCATCACGTCAAGCTTATTTGTTTACATGGAAAATTCAAGTGGCTGCATTCGAAGAAAACAGAAGGCAGTGAGACTTCAGAGTATCTGTGGCAGACACCGGCAGGCCTTTTGATGCTTATTTGGAAAGCACATTATATCATTCAGTCAGCCACAATGTTCATTTGCTTGCTGTATGTGATTGCTTGCTGTATATTGTAGCAGTCGCAGAAAAATTACTGTTTCTGTTTTATTTCATGGTTATATTGACTTAAAAATTGAAAGGGTTTCTCAAAGGAAATATCTAAAAAAAAAAAAAAAAGAAAAAGAAATAATCACTAATGTGAAAATGGCCGAATTAAAATAACTTGAAAAATATGCCATTAATTTTAGAAAACTACCAATTAGGTTTTATCAGATGACATAATTTATACTGACCTGAGGCTTCTCTGCCCAATGTCAAATAGAGAATCCCAGAATTCCCTGCTGCTGGAGAACCAGGAGCTGCAGAGTAAGTGCCAGGCGCAGGAGGCAGGGATTTTTGGGAAGGAGGCGGAGCTCCGGCAGAAGGAAGCACAGCTCCAGCAGAGGGAGGAGGATCATGCGCAGACGGAGGCAGACATGGCGCAGGAGGTGGAGGAGCAGCGGAGGGTGGGGTCACACTGGAAGGAGAGGTGGCAGGAGACAGCGGTGGCACTGCGGACCGCCCAAGACCAACTGGAGGATGCCAGGAGGCAGCACTCTGCAGAAATGGTACGGCCTTCTTCCAGAATAGTCTTGAATAAACTGTCAAGATATCTTCTTAATACTCTTTGATATGCTTCATGTAGTCCCAGTTGAGGCAGGAGGCAGCACAACTGGCCCAGGAGCTGGAGAAAGTTCAGAGGGAAGCCCAGAGCAGCCAGTGAGTACATGCAGACATGACCACACATACCTGCAAAACAGTATCTTCACTCATACTGTCATAAGCACCGTAGTTGCATCACGCACATTTGAGTCTACCTAAAACCATTAGCTGTGGTCTACGCTAGATCTATATGTTTTGGGATAAATCCGCATGTGGAAGAGCTCATGTACCTTCCGCTGTCTCCAGAGAGCAGATGCAGGCCATGCTGCAGCAGAAAGCAGACATGGAGGCAGAGCTCAATAGAGTCAAGGTAAGGGCACCACTCTCTCTCCACCTCCCATCTGACCGCAGTGACAGGCACTGTAAGGAAACTGAGTAGTCAGTATTTGTTTTGCAGGGGAAATGGGATGGAAGTGATCAGCTGTAGAAATTTAGAGCTAGAATGGCAGCAGTAAACATCAATGAATATGTGCATGTGCGTGTGTGTGTATCCATTTGTGTATGTGTGTGTGTGTGTGTGTACCTGCACGTGTGTGCATGGGTGTGTGCACGTGCGTATGTGTGTGTATGTATGCGTGTGTGTGTGCATGTGTATGTGTGTGTGTGTGTGTGTGTGTGTGTGCATGTGTGTGTGTGTGTGCGTATGCAGAAAGAGGGAGGTGCTCTGGTGAAAGTGGAGCTGGATGCCTGCAGGCAGCAGCTGGACCTGGAGAAGAACAGGAGCCAGGCTTTACTGCGTCAGCTGAGCAGCAGCCCTGTATGTCCCCAATACACACAACTAGCATTCTGTAAAACAAACAGTCCTGTGTTTAATGAATCTGGGATCAAGATCTGCATTTTACAGAATTAGAGACTGGGAATTAGCATGGCTGCATATGATAGTTCTGGCAAGTTTTAGCCAGCAGCATTTTGTAGGTCAGTGGTTGAATCACTGCCTCTATTTGGAGCCCAAACTGCACAAGGTCATTATTGTTCAGAAATAACAAAGCTTTGGTTTACTAGACCAGCACGTTTTACATGTCTTTTAGACTATAGAATTAGACATTGTTGTATAATACATTTTACAACAATTATTTAGTGTTGGCCATATATCACACATAATTACGATGGCGATGTAATCCAGAGAAGAGTTACACAAGTAACATACAAAAATCATACTGTCTCCCTCTCGCTTGCTCTCAGCATTGGAAGAGGCTGCCTGGGGTAATAACCCTGTAATAAATCCCTTTCCTGTCCAACGCATGTGCATGGAGGTCAAGCTATTTCACAGCAAAAATATCCTGAAAATGTCTGACCTGACAAGCCATCCAGGCTTGGAACTGGCTCCCACATATCAGTGACATTACAAAAGAGATTTGGTTTGTCAAAATGTCAGTGTACAGTATTTATGTAAATCCCATTGGCTTGTGGTGGTAAACAGGAGATTGTGGAATGCTCAGCACAGATCTGGCATCCACGGTTATTGGCGCAATCTGAACCTCGAGCCACCAGGCCAAGGAACATATCCTTCCAGGTCTGAAGTCACCGCTCAAGCACTTTCCTCATCCTAGCCCTTGCTTTCTCCTCACAGACGAGCAACAAACAGTGCAGAGATACAGCCTGTTTGATTAACAGACACCTGTGTGTTCTTTGGCCGTACACAGGTGAGGGAGGGAAGACGAGGTAGCCTGCTTCAGGAGTCTCCCAGGTGAGTCTGGGGCCTGTCCTGCTGTGTGGAGCTCTATTTATCATTAAACTTTGGGATTTAGAACGAAACCTTGAGCTCCCTCCACACTTCTACATTCAATGACACATTTACTTATAAAGGGACTCAAGTAATTTACAAGTTACAACTGCTGCAAAATACATACAAATGCATCTACTTTGGTTTTTCTTCAAGAAATGACAATAATTAAAGGAATTATCAAATTAAAACATAAAGCTCTCTTTGATAAGTAGTGTGGGGAATCTGATACCAACCCCCACTGTAGGATTTATTTTTACAAGAAAACACATCAATCTCATCCAAGTACTGTATTAGTCACCTAATAGTTAAGAAGGAACATGATATCAGCAGGAAAATGTTTTACACTAAAAATGGCAGGAGAGATCAACATGGTAATGGCTGAAGGCATTATTTCAGTTTGTGTGTCTCTGACTATTTTTATAGAGAGAGGGAGGTTTCAGACTGGACAGGCGGAGGAGTCAGGAACCCAGGTAAATCCCTTCACCTCTCCGTTCAGTGTACAGGCTCACATCCCTGGTGGTGCCAAAGATGACAGAAAGGTGGAATGGCAGTGGGGGTGGGGGCTAGAGGGACTTTTAATCTCCTTTCTTTTAATTTTTTTTTTACACTGATAATAAATAGAGTCATCTGACTCAACCCCTCTTGTCCAATTCAGAGAAACCTCAGCTTTGCCCTAAAGCAGGGGTGGCCAAATCCGGTCCTGGGGAGCCGCAGGGTCTGCGGGTTTTTGTTTTGACCTTAAATACAACAACCACTTACACAAAATAAACCAGGTGAGGTGAGTTAACTATGTAATCAACTGCTTTAATTTATCAATTAAGTGCCGAGTAAAAACAAAAGCCAGCAGACCCTGCGGCTCTCCAGGACCTGGGTTGGCCACCCTTGCCCTAAAGGAAGGTGAGGAAAGAAGGTTAGAGAGAGTTCAGGGTGAGAATGATGTTTCAGGCAGTGTGACAGAGGGACAGCACTTTGAAATGCTGAATAGCACCTATAAGAGCTGTGTGCCAGCCCTGTAGCTGATGTGTGTAGAGAGCATACATCAGCTACAGGAGTGAGACAGGATCCTTCTGTTCACACCTACATAGCTAAAGTTCAGCCAAATATGATTTATTACACTCACAAATATAGAGACCAGGCACTGAAATGTTTTGAGGATATAATTTGAGTGCTGCATTATTTAAAGTATATGACATCAATTCATACAGGGCAAACAGTTATACCAGTCTGGACCAGAAGAGGGAGTTGAGTTCATTTTTCCTATCATAGAGTGTACCTTGTGCTGTGAACACAGTATTTAGAACTGTAATATAATCAGTGCTGCCTCATGTCCTGACACTGATGTGGACATCATAAACAGCCAGTATTTCAGATATTGCTTAGCCTACTCACCTGTTATGGTTTCCACTGTATTCCAGCAGCTGAAACTCAGGACAGAGGCACAGAGACAGAGTAAGTGGAGTGTGTGTGCGTGTGTGTGTGTGTGTGTGTGTGTGTGTGTCCTCTGTGTTTTTGCTATGCAAAATGTCTGAGTGTGGAGCCAAAATGGAGCCCCGAGACATGGCTCTGAGGCTGTGGGTGAGAGAGTAATATGCAGATTGTGGTGTGAATTGTGCCCTCTTTGTGGTTTTGGGGAGAGAGAGCCTGTTTGGCTGCAGGTGTTCAGCAAAGGGTCTGGTGTGAGAATATGGGTGAAGAAGGTCAACGGGACCTACTCTGTGTTGTTCTCCAGGAACTTTATTGCAGGTGTTTTTTATCAGTGCACTATAAGACCGAAAGTTGGATTTTAACTGACAACACTCGTTGTAATACAATGGCAAAATATTTGTATAGCCATTAAATAATGTGGCTACTTCCTTTCTGTAACCAAATCTCTTTCCCTGATCTAGTTTTTTTCCAGCTCTAGAGCATGTTCAGTCTCTTCAGATGAGCTCAAGCCAACAGGACATTGTCCAGGCCCTCAGTGCAGTGAGTGCCATTTTACAGACCTGAAAGACCAGAATTACTAAAAATATCCTGGATCATTTATTACTGTCAGCTGTAACACAATATGTCCAGTACAACACATTGGTCTGGTTCACAAACCTGTTTGAATCTGTGTCATGGAGCTCCAGTGCCAGTTTCTCTGGTGTGTGTGTGTGTGTGTGTGTGTGTGTGTGCGTGCGTGCGTGGATGTCTGTCCATCCCAGACATCTCTGCAGGAAGTGGATGGGGAGCTGGGGCAGATGAGGGCGGAGCTACAGAAAGTGTGGGACATGTTGCGAGAGCGGGACACTGAGCTGGAGGAGCATCAGCAGGAGCTGCAGTCTGCACGCGGGCAGGTGAGGTGGAGGTCTAAACACTGCTGAAGCCTCAGGTCTCTGCACTGACACTTACAGTCTCCTTCTTTGTGATTGACAGGTATCACAGCAAAGCAGCGAGGTACAGAGGCTAGAGCAGCAACTGACAGAGAAGGAAGAAGAGCTGGAAAAGAAGTAAGGAAGAGTCACTCATTTACAGCAGAACTGTGCATCGCGATGCCAATACACCACTCCTACAGAGACGTGAAGATATCACTCCAAATTAGCAATCGTTCTGCTGTAATGATTCTGCTGCGGTGTAGCAGGGTCTTAAGCATACCCTCATTAATACGGCATGTACCCCTGTGGCGCAGGGAGCAAGCTCTGAGGCGTATGGAGAGGTTGCGAGAAGCAGAGCGTACCGAAACACAAATTACAGTCTCCTCACTGGAGATGAAGGTAAGCTCCATCACACCACGTCGCCATTACTGAGCATCTGGGGGGAAAGAGCCAGGCTGCAGCATGGGGGAATTACTGTAGATCTTCTGCATCAGACATCCCCTATCTGAGGGCTGGTGTTAATGAACTGGAAGGAGAACGGAGGACGGAGTGTGGCGCAGTGGGTAAGGAACTGCGCTTGTAACCGAAGGTCGCAGGTTCGATTCCCGGGTAAGGACACTGCCGTTGTACCCTTGAGCAAGGTACTTAACCTGCATTGCTTCAGTATATATCCAGCTGTATAAATGGATACAATGTAAAGTGCTATGTAAAAAGTTGTGTAAGTCGCTCTGGATAAGAGCGTCTGCTAAATGCCTGTAATGTAATGTAATGTAATGGAAGTGTTATCCCTGGGACTGACCTTTGCCCTCTTGCAGCTGGCAGAGCTGACGGATCTGGGAGTCACAGAGAATGAGAGGAAAGGAAGTCCAGAGCGTACCAGATCCTCTGGCCCGGCAAATTCACACCCAGACTCCCTGCAAGCGGAGCTGGAGGGTAAGTCCCTGTATGTAAAGGGTAGTAGGCTATTAGCTAAATGATATACCCTTCATAATGGATGCAGCTACAACCGCTACTGTGCTGTTAATACCTGACTCGTTTGAACTACTTGAAACAACCTGTTACTCAGGGAAAGCCACAATAATTGGTCCAAATCTGAGGGTATTAAATTGTTGATCTGTCTAACAAAATAATGTTCTTTGCATTAACGAATACAAATAATTTTGAGTTCCCTGTTCAAACTGCATTGACATCAAAATGCTTCCTACGTTTTTAATGCTCTTTAAAATAAACATTTTTAAAGAGCATTAAAAATGTAGAAATGGAGGAGGCATCAGCTGTGTGGCCACAGTCCAAAACTGAAAGGGCATGGCTGACGGGACACTGTTTGTACCATACTCACAGACATGAGGATGAAAAATGTTCAGTTGCAGCAGGAGAGAGACAGGGTTGTGCAGACTCTGCAGCAGCTGCAACAGGTAACCATGGGCTTTTAGTGTCATCATATCCACACCAGCACACACTAGTACAGCAAGAGTAGAGAAACCTCCATTAGGCCACCCATCACTGCTGCTGCTGTTCAATCCCTCTTCCAGCGTAAAACAGAGAGAGTCCTTCCGGAGAGCAAGAAGGAGATTCGTCCAGAAAACCTGGACCATGACAAACAGAGGAGGCTGGTCACTGAGCAGGTACTGAACAACCTTTACAGAAATGGAATACGCTGAGCAGCTGTTGAAATAAAATATATTATCGAGATATTGAAGTGATACAATGCTTCAAAATATAATGGCGTGCAATATAAATTATCACCAGAGTCAACAAGGCACTGCATGAGAGAGCATGCACTTACACAGTGATTGCTATTGAATCAACCAGTCAATAAGACACTGGATCAATGGGCAAATGAGTCACAGTATTTCAAGGATATTCTGACCTACAGCTCAACAGTAGAATGCATACGTGGTCAAGTGAGAGTCGACCTGGATTTACCCTTTGCTTTATCCTGTGCATGTAGTCATGGCAATCGGCCCCTGTACTGTATTTTCAGCTGAAGAGTCTGTTCAAGGAGAGAGAGCAGCTCGGACGGGCTTACGAAAAATCGGCAGCTGCGCAAAGGGGGTCACATTCATTGCAGGACTGGACAGGAAAATCAAAGATCATAAAGGTGAGACACACTACACTTGTGCAACTACAGCTAACAGTCGTGCTTTTCTGTGCTGCCAATCAAATGAGGTCACAATAGAGCTGAGTCACTGGAACTGACGGAGATCTGAAGAGCTCTTTGATCTGAAACAGACTATTCATCCTCATGCCGTAGAATGCTATGGACACACTAGCCAATCAGAAGAGGAGAGAGCATGAGCTCCAGCAGGGCAGAAACAGTCTGCCTGGGGTAACAGAGAGGGTTGTGTCTGATGGGCAGCAGGGGGTGCCAGATATTCCAGAGCTTCAAGGAATGCAGGAGCAAGTGGCGAGGCTTACAGAGGAACTACACAGCAAGACTGATAAGGTGAGTGCACAAAATTATTAACTAATATATATATATATATATATATATAAAAGGGATGATTCAGTTGTACCTAGCTGGTTCTAGTGCAGGCATTAACAGCCTTCTATATAGAATAATACTATTTGTATGTACATAAAGGAACCTGATACACTTGCTCATATAAACTTCAGGAGCAAGTGAGTGAATCAGATCCTTTCATTACAACAGGTGGCTCAATCTGTAGCTTCAGATGCAAACGTAATAATAACAAAAATAGTAATATTAATCAAGATGTAGTACTGTACAAACAAACACATCTCTCACAATCCCACCTCTCACACACACATACAGAAACACACACATATAACCCTGCAACAAGCCAAATGACTCAAGCAGGTGGGTGGGTGAGGGAGGAGTATCTGTTCACAGACCCCTGATTTTATCTGAGGGGTGGTTGGCTTTATGGTGGAATAAAACAAGGCATCTGGCCAATTACATCTGAAATGATCTGAACCAAAACATCTGTTACATTAGTTGCTAAATGGTAGAGACTCCCAACACCAGCTAGCTATGGAATAAAAATAATTTTCAGCAAGATTCTCAGGTGAAAGTGCATATGCTCAATAGTTATCTGAGGGCTCCCTGATCATTATTAAAATGAAATGCTTGCACTGCTTCACACTGCTGCAGGTTGTTTGAGGCACTTGAGTACACATTGATTACATTACATATAATTGTTTGTCTCCAAATTAACGTTCATTGTTACATTGAGTGAAGGAAAATAAAAACATCATATCACAATCATATCATCACTGTTTAAGCAATTTTTATTTTTCCACTCAAATGTCAACATTAGCAACAGTGCCTATATGAGCCAGAGTGAGCATACCCAGGCATATTACCAATATCAGAAAAGATATTGCAACTTATAATAATATGTGGATGAATATACAAATTATTGCCACTATCAGATATTGCAATACATTTTAGAATGGATTTCTCTGAAATATATTTTACCAAAAATGTACTCATTCACAATATATTACAACATATGCAATTTCCTGAAGGATCAGTAAACTTCAAATCAGGGCCAAAAACTAAGTGTGTGAAAACCCACAAATACTCTCAGACGCAATGAAACAAAACCCTAAAATGATGTTCTTAAAATTCCCAATTCTTACAAGACCTCAAATGTGAAGCTCTTTTCTCTTGTCCCAGATGTCAGCAATGAGTGTGGAAATCTGCAATCTGAGAGAGAGAAATGAGAATCTCCTAACAGGTGAAAGCATGAAAGACAAAATCAGTGAAATCAACAAAATAACTGATGACAAACTGATGCCGTAGATAATTCATTACCTGACACTGCAGTGTGCCTGTACGTGTATGTCAAGTCTTGGATACTGGGGCATGTGTCTTCTTTCTGCTAACAATAAACACTGCATCTCATTGGTCCCCACCTAAAATGGGCTAATCATTGACAAGTAAACCTTTTGAGTAATAGAAAAAGAAACATTTATTTCTTTTGCATCTTTTGGTGGTTTAGGTTCTCTTCCTGTCAAAGCTGTCAACAATCATTTTCAAATTGAGTTTGAAGAATAAAAATATTGAAAACAGCGGTTAATGGCATCCAAGTGGCATCCATGTATATTGTATGGTGGCATACTCTACGTAACAGGAAGTGACATTATGTAACATTCTGTGTACTGCAAAGCCAAGCTGAGATTCCAGCAACAAATACAGGGGCTGAGAGGGACAGAGCCATCAGGAGAGAGGAAGGCGCGGGGAGTTCCCCATCGTGTTGACATGCCCATGGAGGGAAAGAGGGAGCCGGAGCCTTTCTCCAACATTGAAGATGGGACATACGTGGCCAAACAGGTGAATGTCGGGGGCTCTGAGGAAGAAGAGGGTGATGAGGAGGAAAAAGAGGTGAGGGTGGCAGTGGCTGGGGAAGCTGGAGGGAGCAGCCGGCAAGACCCCTGGCCATGCTGGGATAGCCTCCCTTCCCCTGCCTGCACTGACACCACATCCACGCCCCTTTTACGTGCGATCTCCGCCGACACCCTCAACCTCCCGCCCCCCTCAGCGAACTGGTCCCCTGACCTCTCCCCCCGCTTCCCCCACAGCTGGGCAGGGTCCCAGGAATGCCTGCCCTCCCCACGGCCCTACCGCCCACAGTCTGCCAGAGAGACACAATAGAGCCTACTCTTCTCCCAGTTTAGACACGGAATGGAGACTAGAGCCATTAGAGCCAGTGATGTTTAAATCTGCAGCTCTGTGCCAACTGCTGTCATCTCACAGGTGCCTTCTTGAATTAAGTGGACTGCACTGCACTGCACGAGGAGCCTTAATACTGCAGCACCATGGTGCCAAACAGGGTGATCTGCCCTGGGTCCCAGTGCACTATCTGCAATACCTCAAAGGCTGATAAACTCAGGCCATGCAGTTATGTTTTTTGATCTTTAAAAACCTAAATCTCTGTGAAGCTAACCTATTTTATTTGTACAAATTTCACAAGGCTTTTTCAATGTTTGTGTGTTTACATATTTATCGTCTGTCCGTATCACTAGCCTCCTATACCAGAATACTGGGAAGACATGGTATTACCACCAACTTGAAGAATCATCTCTCATTGAAGGTTACAGTGTTTTATCACTGTTGGTCTTATTGGACCACGCGGACATGACTATTAAGAACAGGAGCCCCAGGGGAACTAAGTAACAGTGACTTCATTTTCTAATTCCCTTTGCATTTTTATATCTCAGACAGAGATGTGAACACTGTAACAATACATGTCAGTGATTCCTGAACAAGCCACAAATTCACTTCAAACATTTCTGATAAAACCTCACTGCAAAAGACCTGTATACGATGAATAACACGCAGCTGCTGGTGATGCTTTTGTTACACGTGCAATACCTCTCATATTTAATGGAACACTGGTTGCACTTCTTATGTTTTTTGTTCCAGTTACACACATTGAACAATACAATTATTTTATTGCCTGCAAAATATGTAAATGTTTGTGTGTGACTTCTGATTGTGTAATTTAACAAATGAAAAATTAGGATTTACTTTTACTGTCCATTTAATTCAATGAAACATTGTAACACAAACTCTGACTTTAAATTAACACTCCCAAATTGAATTGATTAATTATTCTATTGTGCTCCAATCTTTGTAATTTTGAGCATATTTTCACTTGAAAACTGTTTAAAACTGTTTCTGAAAATAAAATCCGGGTGTGCTCCAGTAAGTCAGTATGTAGTTTTTGAGTGCCTTAAATCAATCATCTTGTGTGTATGTATCAAAAATAGGAGATACAGATTATTTTTATCCTGGTAATAAATGTGCCAACTATACAAATAAATAAATAAATAAGAAACAAACAAAAAAAACCGATACTAAATTCCATTCTACCTGAGATGTTACACAAATCACAAATTATGTACAAGTAAATATACAAGTAAATATATCACTTCAGTGAGGTCAAGCCAATCGCACAATTGGAAGTTAACTCACAGCACAGGGTACAAAATTAAACACAAAGGGGTGACAGTATAATACAATGGTTAGGGAACTCAACATGTAACTCAGAAGTTGCAGGTCCGATCCCCAGGTGAAGCACTGCCACATGTACCATTGAGCATGGAATTTAACATACGCTGCTTCTGTAAACTGGATTGAATGTCAAATGTAATAGCAATTGAGACAATCAGCCACAGACAGGCTGTCAGACTTCCTGATGTTCCAAAACCTAGGTATAACAGGAAGTCTCGCTAGCGTCCCTGCTAATTCCCTGTGCATTTTCAGAGGTAGGCAGTTCAACTCTACTCAGAACTCATCTATACAAACCCTGCTGGCCAAAGCTTTATGAGGTCAACCTTACATGCAGCGAAGCCAGATCCTCTGGTATTCTCCCATGATCTCTACTCCCACCCCCTTGGTCTAGGGTTCCAGGGATGGGATAAGGGAGATTATGTGAAAATGGGAGAGTGGAGAGCCTGGTGGATAAAGCCGTCAGTCTCTGATGCCGCATTTCTTCTATGGTGATTTAGGCTGGATAGCATGCCAGCGTGCTGTCTCCACCTGCTCCCTGCTACACATGTCCCACCAGTGAGCCTGCCCTGCCTCGGGCGCCACACTGCCAATCAGAACACGGCCCAGCTCGCTGCTTTTTACAAACACCCGCCCCTATGACAGAGAGAGAGAGAGAGAGAGAGAGAGAAAGATTGCTCTCCTGCTTTATCATTTCTAATTGAACACCAATCAGGGGTCTGAAAAGAAAAAACCAGCCTGCAGAAACATGGTTTGATCTTACATTGTCTTATATTGAAAGCAACAAATAATTGAACATTCAGATGAGTCCAATTTAGCAGCTCACCTGCATGACTATAAATTCCAGGACAAGGGGCAGCTGAGTGACATCGCCAGGTGGCAGGTCAAATAGGAAGGGGGTGTTCCACACCGTGTCGTACCCGCCTGTCCCTTTGGTCTCTTTCGAGCCAATCACCCTGCCCTCATGACGAAGGTTGATTACCACATAGTGATCTGTGGGGGACAAGCCATCAGTGAGTGCAGCTCTGAGCATCACCACACCTCTTTCTCTGGTGTTAATTAACCCCAAGGGAACAGCTGCTGAGCCTGTTACCAAAGTGTACACCACGTGCATGAACCACACCAGTCATAAACCTTCCTCATTGAGTGGCCTCACTCTATAGCGGAACGAAGCCTCGGAAGTCAAGTCTGTGTCGCACGTGCGTGCCGTGTGTTCACATCGGCCTGAGAGCCAGCTCATGAGATGACATCATGCAGGAGTCAGAAGATCATCTTGGGGATTTTGAATAGTGAGAGAAGGATTAAAAATACAAGGTTATTATAATCAGCATGATCCTCTGCAGTTCTCTGGTCCTGTCAGACAATAGATTAATCCCCACTCTGACATCATGGTGCACTTTACCCATCGAGCTGAGCACTGATAACCTTCTAGGATTTACAAAACATCCTGAGCATGTGGCATTCCATTTATAAACCATCACTCAGTATGTAGAATAC
This sequence comes from Anguilla anguilla, assembly GCF_013347855.1. Taxonomy (NCBI): domain Eukaryota; kingdom Metazoa; phylum Chordata; class Actinopteri; order Anguilliformes; family Anguillidae; genus Anguilla; species Anguilla anguilla. The sequence goes on along the minus strand of NC_049216.1, from coordinate 26,058,299 downwards.
TCTCACTTTTCTACCTTTTGGTCCAGAAATTTTAGGAAAATATGATTTGTCAGCATTCTCAACATTAAAATCTTAACTTCCATGTGCACATTTTGCCTATATTACCCATGAAGGCTTTGAGTAAAGAACGTATTTATATGAATAACTCCTCTTAGGTCTTTTTGAGATTTTGCTTGGGAAATGCTAAAGACTGCTCCTGAAAAGAAAAAATATTTGCGTCATGTTTTCATGGTTTTTAAGATATTAAAATAAGGAGGATATGGTGCCGTACCTTGCGCCCCCGTCATTTGGGTCAGCATGGCCAAATTTTCTGCCTTCTGAACCATGACCTTAATGCGATGGGCAATGGCCTGGTACTGCAGCAGGATATAGAGCTGACCAATAGGCTCCTGAGAGCCGGCCAATAGCCTTGGACCTGGTGGGTCTGGGGAACTCAAACTCTGAGACACAACAAGAAATTGCACAGTAAACAGGGCAACTCTGTTTTTCTACTGCACCACATAGTATTTACTTTATTTCTGTTCATTTAACCCCTTACATGACCAACCAAGCAAATCTTTATTCCGAAGACCTAGTTAAAAATAGTAATCTCTGGGAAGGGCACCATCTATCAATCATACGCAAGAAACTTAATGATATAGCCCAATGAAGTACAGCACTGCAGAATGATCCACATCCATGTAGGTAGGCTCTAGCTTGGTGGGTGAATGCATGCCATGCATGCCTATCTACATAAGCCTGCTGAACACGGAGACTGAAAACAAGGACTAGCAGGTGCACCGTTCATATGAAAGTCCACAATAGCGAGGACATCGCAAGTCACCATTGTGTATCCCTCACCATGTGTAAGGAGCACTGCTGCTGAAGTGTGTGCAGTCCTCTGATGCAGTCACTTGTGAGCCAGTGACTGTTTTACATTCAACAGATCACACAGTACTCTGAGGGACCTGCCAAAATTTGCTCTGATTGGGGGTAATCTCTCTGTGAAAACAACAGGTAGCCTGGGAAGCCTCGCCTACTTAGTTTTACAGCATTGTTTCTTACCTTTTTAACCCTGGATGTTGATGGGCTTAGCTCCTTACTGCAGGGGATGGTGTGGTTGGGCTCCCAGTCCAGTTCCGAACACAGAAGCTCTAGCTCCCCCAGTGGCTCCTCCTTTAGGCCAGACAAATCTTGGGCAAAGATGGACATTTGCAGCGTGCATCTCTGGAGCTCCTCAATCGATCCCACTTGCAAAGTGAAGCTCTGGCTCTGAAACTCATGGCTTAGGCTACATCGCTGGATCAATAACTTCTTAGGGGTGGGGCAGAGTGGGGGCAGGCTGGCATGCACAGAAACCCCTCCCAGGCTGACCGGAGGAACTCTCGATATGCCAAGGACGTTGACCATCAGAGAGCCCCGAGCCAGAGAGAAGAGCAGAGAGAAGTGCAGCTGAGAGGCTGGTTCGCGACTGCTGCAACCAGAGCCGTAATGGCGGAAGTAGAGCTCCTCTGACAGAGCCTGGGGCTGGAACACAGAATCTGAGGAGAGAGTGCTGAGGGTGGGGCTGGTCAGCCCGCTGTGCTCACTGTGCAGAAGGCTGTCGCCCGTCACAGTGCAGCGGCGCTCCAGCACCCGCCGGGTAATGGAGAGCAGGCCCAGCCTGGGCAGGGAGGACAGGGAGGACCGGCCACAGGCTGTGCGTGACGAGAGCGAGGCCACGGACGAGCCAAGTCGGCGCAGGGGGAAGAAGGACTTGGGGTGCTCGTTCCGCTCCGAGGTGGCACGCGGGCGTGGGATGAACGGCAGGTCGACAGAGTCGCCGTCAGACGGGGTGGAGCAGCTCAGCGAGGAGGGCTGCTCCAGGGTGTCCCCGTCCAGTTCCTCATACCGCTGCTCGACCGGTGTGGTGTCACCAGAGGGGGAGGAGCTTAGGGGTTGATCACAAGGCGTGGGAAGAGGAGCAATCACAGCCTCCTTGTCTTGGGACAGAGGGGACCTCCTCCAGCACCCGCATAGAACGCAGCCCAGAATCAGGCTCAAACAGAAGAGAGCCAGACCCACTCCAAGCAGGAGCTGTAAGTGAACTGTGCAGGGAGACAAGCAGGGGGCACATTCAGAAAGCACTGACAAGCAGGAAATACACCACCGTGAAATAATTCAGAATGTCAGCATTCAGAGAGATGCTGCCCTCTATCCACTAACAAATACTAATAATCAGTTTTTTGGTGGTATTTTATTGCAACAAAATTATAAATGGAAACAGTTTTCTTCACCTTATCTTCTTGAAATCTTGTGATGCTCAGTCAATAAACTGAGATTAGTTATTGTTAGAGTGATGAGCTATATATTTAAAAGTTGTAATACAATTCATGTTTAATTGATGTTAACAGAAATACATGGTTAAAATACCTTTAAATGTGCAGGTAGCATAAACTCACAACCAACAATAGGACAAAGGACAAAGGTCAGCAAATATCTCATCTATATCAGTTTTGAATCAACAGCTCAGTCACATATGAATAATTGAGGTTATTAAAGGATGTTAGTTATGAATATGGGAGGATAGTTTTTAATAATATTTGAGGGCATTCAAATGGAAAGAGAATGGACACATGGAATGCTGTAAGAGGAAGTAAAATAGGCGTAGAGCACCACACTGTACCTTCCTGGTGTTTGGTGAACAGGACCTGCACCAGCAGCCAGATGAAAAGCAGGACGATGATGCCCTCGATCATCCCCTTGCAGCAGAACTGGAGTACCGACCGCCAGAGCGGCTGCTCGGGGCACTCCTCCTCCTGATAGGGCATGGGGTCAACTGGGAGAAAAAAAAAACTCAACAGAGCTTCTGCCACAGGGGCAGGGATGTGACCCTACTGTTGCACGATCACCTCTGCTCACCCCTGCTCATTTGCACACCGCTGCCCTGCCACTTCCTCTGATGCAGATTAGCATCCTGTGCCAGCCGCCGCATTCCTCCTCTTCCTCAGTTCGCTGGCTCTCCAGCCCAGGCTGCAGTCTTCAGCCAGTCTCTGCTCTAAGAACCACTCGTCCACTGCTTTCCCTTTTATGTTTTTCTCCTTTTTTTTGATCGTTCACACGCTCTTTCCTCAGCACACTTCTTCTGTTTTTCTTTCTAAAGATCCGTTTTGGAAGCAATAATAATTTTCATTTGTAGTGTCCTCAGTGACAGATATGCTGTTGTTAGCCAGATATGTTCAATGATAGTCTGAGGCTATAGGTAGGACATCATTGCTTGAAAAAAATATCCTATCTACAGCATTAATATATTCATTTCCCCTACTGCATACACATAATCAAACTGAAAAAAAACTGGCTTTAGACTGTCTCCAATGACCCTGCACTGCGCCAGAGATAGTCGCCAAAAACGCTGTTCTTATGGTGTAGATACAGTTGTGTGGGAATCTAGAAATCCAATCTCTCTCTCTCTCTCTCTCACACACACACACACACACACACACACACACACACAAGCCTACCCCTTCCTTCAATCCTCCATCCCCTCCTTTCAGTAACCTGCAATCTGTCACTTCCATTAGTATGTCTATGGCCCGGACTCTGACAGATCACCAAGCTCAGTACTTCTAGCTTGCATGCAGCGGACGTGATTTCACAGTGAGTTTACAGGCTGTCAGCTGATCCAAAAGCTGCTGCTCTGTGTGCTTCATTACCCTGCTGGCTTTTAGGGACATAGGAACTGTATGGGCCCTAAGATCAGCTTTATTAAAATTATTGTCACAATGAGTACTGATGCATTTTCATAGTATGGCCTTGCCATCCAGCAGAAATTTAAATGAATTGAAATTATACTGAGATGCATTAAAAGCTCAGCACTCAACAGAATGATTACCTGGAAACGTGTCCTGCTTATGGTGTTATCCAGGAAGGTACAGCCTGCATTAAATGTCATCAAAAACATTAAGATTGATGTATGAAACCCAGGTTTCTGAGATTCATAGCAGGTCACTTAAAAATGTTTAAAAAAACATTTGTCGAAACCCCACCTACCAGTTAAGGCAAGAGGGCAAGAATGATTTCCTGTTCTTAAGACCAGATGGTAGCCCTCCATTACACAGCCAAAAGTAAACATTAATCAAAAAAGCAAACCGTGATCCAATAATATCCAGGTTATAACATCTTCCATAGTAATACAAGGGTAATGCGACCAATGAATTGCCTCTAAGCCACAAACAGCCACATTGTCACCTAACATGAAAAAAAAACACGATTGAATCATTTGATTTGATGAGGTCACACGCACTACTAAGGCTCAGAACCATCTCTGAGCCTGACAGACGCAGCAAATGACGTCGCTGGAGATAATCATTCTGATATAGTTCTGCGAACCGTGAGTTGCTCCTGGAGAGAATGTTGCTATCTATCTGGATCTTATACGCGGTCTTTTCCACTTTGAACATCGCAAATGCTTCGGAGTATCACCACAACCCACGAATAATTCTGACGCCAAAAGGTAAAGTAACAATGAGCTTACAAAGAAGTTCACACTGCCGCTACATCCACGACAAATTAATTGCCTGAAGCATTTCTAGTAATTTAGCCTACTATTATTGCTTTTAATAGCATGCAATTTCATAAACGTTTAAATTCATTTTAATGTAAATTAATGTTTCTTCAACTAATAATTGCCATGACTGTATAGAAATATCGGCAGTGATCTGCTGAAAAATATATTACATACGTGGTCGCGCACACTTTCTATCGCAGCGTACTTTTTGGCATAGATTAGGCTACTCTAATTGACCGTATCTACACCTATAGGCTGTATATTTAGTATTTTCCTCCCGAAACCCGAATAAAATAACTTTCAAAAACATGTCTGAATTAAGGTATTAATTTATTGTATTAATGACGTTGGATCTTTTTCATTTCATTTCTCTTTTTAATTCATAAAAAAACTTTATACTGTCCCAACTTGCATTTATCACGAAATAAATAATGTTTCAAGATTCAAGTAACTTCTGTGCGATTCGATAAAATATTCGTTTTGGACGAATGTGGGAGATCAGCAGATGTGGGACACTTAAGCTTTGCATTACTCTGCCATGTAAGAATCAACAGGCGATCAAAAAAAAAAAAAAACATTCTTGAATTGTTGCTACAATAGTTACTGTCATTCAACAATTGTATTTATCGGACTGCCGTCTTTACAGTGGGCGTGGTCAGCCGTCAAACGAAGCCTGATCATTGCAAGTGAACTGAAAGTGGACCGGCATGTGAAATGACACTAAGGAATGATAAGGTTACTAGGTTAATAAAAACGAGTGAAAAACGTCCTCTTTTGATCTGCAATATAGCGGTTAAAACACTAGTCAAAATAGTTTTTTTTGGTCATATTGTCTTTAGTTTTTATGATTGGGGGGGGGGGGGGGGGGGGGGGGGGGGGCAGGGGGTCCCACTTCACCTGTTTTTCAGGTGAAGTGGGACAACGTTTTAATCAGTCCTGGTGTAATAAACCTACAATTTACCACAAGTTTATACACTTACGTGCTAGTTTAAACCATACTGATGATTATTTGGTGTCTCTCAGTACTTCACATCTTACTGTTTTTTAGTAACAAGTACATTTTTTTACACAAAAAGTATGATAAAATCATAAATCTTATTGATATTTCTTTTGCTAATTTCAGGAAAACTGTGCCACCCAGTGATAGAACACAGTTGCGTTCAGTTGCTTTATGTGATTTTAGTTCAGGATAAATTTTCTGCAATTCAAGTACATCTTTTCAAACTCTTTTATTCAAATGCGATCTAAATGCAGTGTAGTTTAGAAACTTAACATTACATACACTACTTTTGTGCTTGAAGCTTTATTTTTAGTTTACACAGAAAATAATTTTAAATGTATCATATGATGATGAGAACATCATAATAAATACATTGAGGTTACATAAAATTACATGCAACAGAGTTTGTGTGTGTGTGTGTGAGATAGAGAGAGAGCAACAAATTTTCAGTGAAAAAGAACTTATATAAAATGGAAAGACATCACTAATGTTACAAATCCCATAGGAATTCTATATACATGGTTTTGAAGTATGTGCATGCCTGCATATTTTCCTGGCTATACAATGAATGAGTAATATATTTCATATTTCTTTTTGCACTTTAACAGTAAGAGGCTGGACTCTGTGTACCAAAAATGATAAAGATCTGACACTCCTAACTTATGTTTCTAGGGATTATTTCATGGATAATCAAAAAAACTTGAAATCATTTTGAATAAATACTAAAAATAGTATGTTAAGAAAAGCAAGAAATACTGCCTTATACATTGGCTGATTTGAATATAACAGATTTGAGATCAGCTCACCTAGCTTGAAAAGTATACCAAAGGAATTTCAAAACTTCCACTATAGGACATTAATGGGTTAAGCTTTGAAATGACTGTCCCACTTCACCGGAATACTCCGACTGAGTGAAAGAGGGTGCTATGCTATGTTTAAGGGTGTTCATCTTCTATACAAAAAAAAAATTTCACACATAGATGTTAATAAGACTTAAAACTATTCCTAGAAACATCACTGGTGCAAGTAAAAAAAGGTTTTTGATAGTCTCCCACTGAATATACCAAAAAGTGTCCCACATTTGCTGAATTCACCCTACTTATTCGAAATAGCCGACTGGCTGTCACTCATTTGCAATCTGTTATATTACCTGACAATGTCAGTACCTTCTGTATCTCAGCATACATTTGAGGTGTTAATAAATATAAAATTTGGAGACTTAAATGATGACCTGTATTTATTTAGGTTGTTTTATTGCGCTATACATTCTCTTTCTCTAAATTCTAATTATTCTAAATTCTAACAAGGTCTATTTTTCCCCCAGTTAAATATATTTTACCCTATTACCTTTTTTTTTTTACCTTTATCTACTGCTAACACATTCGTCAAAAGCTTTACAAGCCAAAGAACCACTTCTAAAACTTTATCAATTGTGTACTGTAATTACTTCATTATAATGCTGTTGGCAACATGACTTGAATTGTATGTTAAAATCAGATCGTTAATATCCAAGACAATGAAACGACTGAAAATTCCCCACATTTGTAACTTGGAATCTCAACAAAACCTACACTGAGTAACTTCAAAGCATTTGCACTAGCAACTGATTGAGCAATTTAAAACGCCTCTTCAGTATTTCAAACACAGTGCCCATTGTTCATGAAAAATGGCTCATTTTGTTCACATATTTTCTCATGAACAGCCACCTAACCCAATGAAAAATTTCCACTGTAGTGTAATTACGGAAATCCTTTTTTACGTAAGTTTTATGATGCAAGCCTGCAGTGTTCCAGTGTTCTGTTTTAGGGAGCAGGTGCAAATACGTTTTGCTCCACGTGCTTTCAGATATGACATTCAGGAGGCACAGCCGCAATGGGACACATGACCGCACCGAGATCGTTCAGGGACCACACAATGACAGCATTTATGTTGGAGGCCACGGAACGCTGTCCTACATTGATTTCCAGAACCCCAGCCAGTCAAAAGAGGTAGGCTTAATGTATAGGGTTTGTTCCCACTTTGTTCCTCCTGGACAAATTTTAGCTAGCGGGGAGAGCTCTTCAGAACATCTGTGCTTCTTGGTGTTGGTCTGCTTGGTGTTGGAAGACACATAAAATACTTCAAATTACACTCATGTTTAGACTCAGGTTGCATGGGTTAATTGGAATACCATATTGTACATGCACAGTTGGATCTGTTGATTATACCATTGTGTATAACAAAAGAGGTAAAAAGATAATCTCTCATTTCCTTTTTTGTTGCTTGGCTAGGTCACCTTGTTTGAAAATGAATGTAAGGACCAAAATTCAACTGTGAGTATTTAAAACAAAATAATTATTGAGCTACATTTGCACCTAAACTGGTAGGGGATTCAAAATTTTTTTGAATAAATGGTGGATTATATTGAAACAATTTGCTACTATGGTAACTAAATCGTAATTACATTTTTAGGACAGCTGTGAACATGACATCACCATCCTGCATACATTCAAAGGGAGAACAGACATTTTTGTTTGTGGAACAAATGGCATCCTCCCAGTGTGCTGTTATATGGTATGGCAGATCATATTCCTACCATGTTCCTTTTTATTTATTCATTAGGAATACCAGGGTTCTGCTGCCTTGTAATATAATGTCCAGGACTAGCCATCCTAAAGCACAGAAAGTTTTGTTTTTCCAGAAACAATCTGAATTTGGCACCTGCTCATCATTTCCAGCTGAAGGAATAGCTCCATTCTCTGTGAAAGAGAAAGCACCATCCCTCTACATTGGTAAATCCCTTACTAAAAATTGTGTCAACATATACTGTGGTTAATTGAAATTAATTGTCAACATCCTACTGTGGGAGTTTGGGACAAAGTGGTAAATTCTGTATGAGGAGAGGTAGGACAACGTTATTTGGCACTGTGGTAATTTCTACATCTTCCTCAGAGGAGGAGCTTTTCACCACTGCCAACCTTGACGCCCGAGGCGATGGGGTGGGCATCCGTAGGCACTTTGGGACAAACGGCAAACTCTCAGCACCTGCCAGTAAAACAGGTCAGCAGATTTTTTTTTTTCTTTTCTTATAGTCATTTAAAGATTGGATCTGTTGTTAAAGTAATAACCCTAAACACAGAGATAACTGCTCAAGTATTTGTCTTGCATTAGCAACTGTTCTGACCAGGCTGCTTTTGTTTGAAAGCTCACCCCTGTACTAATTTATCCTATAAATAATATTCAAAAACACGAGATGAACAGCTTGTCTTTTGCTGATATGGGCCCTGCAGAGCAGAGATTTGTGGCCATGGAAATAAGTGGGCCCAGGGCTGATCCACTACAGGACAGAATCTACGCCTTTTTGGCACAGAGGAATCGGGATAAGCACCCAGACGCTGACCGTTGGGTTTCCCAGGTTGTCCAGGTGTGCAAGGTAATAACTGCACCCCTTCTTTTGAAGAAAACAGCAAACATATTTAACTAACTTCAGTACACATCCCAAATATCAGATTTATGAGTTAACCAGAAAATTTCTACAGGGAGGTCAGCATATGTCTGTGCAACGTGTAATGGAATTGATGTTCTGATCAAGGGTTTGGGAGTGTTTCTTGAGGGGAGGGGTGTGAACATCATTTAATAGAAGGTCCTTTCGTGTGGTAGAACACCTCCGTATGTTACTTTAAGTGTAGAGATGAGCAGGAACGAGACCATAACCATGACATTAAACTGATGTACCTCTCTGCTCCAGGTAGATCGCGGTGGAACCAAAAATATTCTGGAGAGGCTCTGGACCTCGCTCCTGAGTGCCCGGCTTTACTGTGGAATTCACTTCAGCAAGATTCTGGATGTGGATGTCCTGCATGCAGCCAACTGGAGAGACAGCAAGGTGTATGCACTCTTCACCAATGTATGGTACGACATCACTGCAAGTCTCGTTCCTCGTTTCCTAGACCACTTGGGAAAATAAAATTACACATTGAATATAATTCAGAATATAATTTCAATTTCTAGCACATTATATCAGTTCAGTGTGATATATGTAGATGTGATAAAATTGTTTTAAAGCAACTTAACATATACCAGCGATATGGTGTTAAATAAGCATTGAACGTAAAATGCATGAATGCAAATTATCTGTTCAGGATCATTGCAGAAAATAGATCATTTGAAATTACTTTAAGGTAAATTCAAATGCAAAAGAAACTAAGAACAAGGTTTGCTAAGGGGTAAAAATTCAATTTACATTTTTACTGGTGACCTTATGGAGACAAATACATTTTGCTCTAAGCCTGAATGTGTAATAAATCTTTCAAAACATCTAATCTCATGCAAAAATGCATATTGGATTTAATAGCTTTTTGTCAAAGGCCTTACATTATTTATTTTTTTTACCACTGAAACAAAACAGAACAAAACTCTGAGCTGTTGTTTTCTACAGGGGCATGAGGGCAGTGTGTGTGTACACCTTGGGTACTATTGATGACGTCTTCATGAACTCAAAATTCAAAAACAGTGGAGGGCCTTCACCAAACAGTCGGAATAGAACGGTACGCAAACTTAAGGCTTTAAAACTGAACACCTTTCTCTCACCATTTAGCTATATGCAAGCTTCAGCAGGACAGTCATTGCATAGCCGTTCAGCGTGTTCTGTTCATGTAGGCATGTTAGACTTCATCGCGTTTACGCTTCTCACAGTGCGTTGAAAACAGCCAGACTCTCCCCCGGGAAGTGCTAAGGCAAAGGAAAGACTACCAAGAGCTGAAAGATTGGATCAGACCTGTGAATGACAAGTCCCCCTTCATGGTCAGTCACCGCCACTACAGACACATCAGGGCTGACACTGTGATTGGCAGGGGCGGCGTACAGCACACCGTCTTATTCTTATCTCTGGGTGAGTCCTCACACATTACACATTTTACTAAGCAGTTCAGTTATATCTGTTAGTTAAGTTAATTGACAAGTGCCCCATTATTCTCCTTGCATGACTTATAGCAACTCATTGACATTGAAAATATTTTTTGCAAGTTTATCAAAACTCAAGGGGGTACATACAGTCTATAGCCCGTTTTCATTATATTAAATTATTAAAAAGATCCGTAACTAAACTAGTCTTGACTAAATGTTTAATTAATCACTGGAAATTTACTATTCCAACACTTCTTAGTTTGTTTAAAACATAAATGCATAACCTAATACTAGCAGTACTGCAGCCATAAAGTATTAAGATCTTAAGCCAGGAGTGTCCAATCCTACTCAAAAATGTCCGGTCTGAGTGCAGGTTTTTGTTTTAGCCCATTACTATGACCCTGATTTTAACTAATTAAGTAATCATGGACTTCAATCAGGAACTTGACAAGTAGAATCAGGTGTCTTGATTTAGAATCTGGTCTAAAACAAAAATCTGCACCCACACTAGCTAATTTCAGGTAAGATTGGACACTCTTGTCTTGATCTTTATGTCATATATTGAGTACAGCATGGAGCAGTGGTCAGGATATAAAAGGCTTGTTACATGGGTTCAGTTTCAATTGTATAATGTGACATTGTAGGTGTATAGGTGGGTCCTAGAACAAATTAGCCTACCAAAATGAAGCAAATGAAGTTTCTGAATGACATTAGCAATATGAAAAGCACTGAGAAAACAGGGTGTTGCCTGTGTAAATGCTATTACTCACGCAGACAGCGGGAAGGTGCACAAGGTGCTGGAGCAGGCAGGTCCAACTTTTGTCATCGCTGAGCTGCAGCCTTTCGGCAACAGAACCCACATCCAAAACATGCTACTGCAGTCATCCACGGTGTGTCCCACAATGCCCTTGGGTAGTGCTGTCATGTCACAGTCTGTGTTACGTCTGCTCTCTGTGTGCCCAGTCCAACCTGTGGAAACTTACCAGAAGCTATGAAGCTATTGCAACAAATTCAACCTAGTTGTCAGGATTACAATTCCATGGTTTTAAATTAGATTTGTGGCTTTCATTATGCTATATGCTTTCTTACATATGAGTTACACAGGCAATGTAGAACAGTTAGACAGGATTGCTTTAGGAAAGGGAGAAAAGGTTATAGTACCACAAATGCTATCTGATTGTACTGTAATGAACACACTATTGCAATGGCTGGACTGGCAGTTTTGTCAGCAGGAGAAGAGACAGCCTTAGCAGCATTCGTAGCGTAGCAGGAGTTGTGATTTCTCATCACTAATGAGTCCGCATCCTCGTGACCATGCAGAAGAAGATGTACGTGAGCTCCAGCACTGAGGTCGTGGAACTGGACCTGCACAGCTGCATGGAATATGGCCAACGGTGCGAGGAGTGTGTCCAGGCCAGAGACCCCTACTGTGGCTGGGATGGGACCAAATGCACTGCAGCCTCCAGGTAAGACTCAGAACACCATATATGGCAGGGGTTCAGGCAATTGGACCTGGACCCCTGGACCTGGAGGGCCAGTGTATATGCAGGTTTTTGTTTCATCCAATTACCATGGCTAAGGTTCACTTGTAGATTAGATCACAGTGAAACACTTCATATTGGGACAAAAGTACAGTCTTCGGCTGTCATTCATGTCAACTAATGCCAGAAGTTGGCATGAAAACCAGAAACGGATATGGCCCTGTTGTCCACCTCTGCCATATAGCGTATATCCGCATGTCTATTCACAGCAGCGTGATTGCGTTTAATTGTAAACACACCTTGCAATTTCAGAAAAGGTCAAAGGTCAAGCACAAGGTGCTTTTTGCCACAACACTGACTGTCAAGAAAACAAAGTGCCTGCTTTGATCCCAGCTTAATAACTTAATTTGTGCTACAGAAACAATGAAATCATTTTTCTTAAAACTGGTGCCAGCTTGGTAGTATGCGAAAAAGCAGGAACAAACATGGGAGCAACTGAATGCTGACAGTCTGCTCGGTCAACTCTGGCTTTTAAAACACAAATAAGGCTTATCCTCAGCAAATATTATTGAAACAAAACATGTGACTGCCTCTGTAAACATTAAAACAGGACTGGTCACTTTCATGACTGCAGGCCCCGCTAACTTGCAAACAGAACAGGAATACGGCTAGTCAAACAGTATGCACAGAGCCATGGACAAGAGCCAGTCTCTCGTATATACCCTGCCCACGTTATCCAAGTAGTACAGCTCACACGTCCTACCGCAGCAGTTACGACTATTCTGGAACATCCTGAGCAAAGCCAGAGTGGGTTGTTGATGACCTATTTCTAACACTTATAATTTGTGCCCTTTTTGAAACAGTGACACGGTTCAGGATGTGGAGCATGGAAACTATACGGTGTGCGAAGAAGCAGGTAAGACATTTAAAATGTGAATTTATCTTTTTCTGGAAGGTAGAATATTAGTTTCATTGGTAATGCAGCATGCGGTCCCCTGCTCCTTCTCATTGCACATTACCTCTCCTTCAGATGAAAGTCAGTCTTTCAGGTGCTGGTTATGTTTGTTAAACAACCTGATGCTTTATCTAGCAGGCTCCGGCCCATCTCACAATGCTAATATTAGTATAGTGTACAGCACAGAGAATGCTTATACAAGATAAAACTGTAATTACTATGATATGTTCGCTGCAATTGTATACAAGTGGAACAAAGTGCAAACTCAATAGGGCAAAAACCACTGCGCTCATGTTAGCAAGACATGTTTTTGCCTCATTTTTACATCTCATTTGCAATCACAATTTTTTAAGGCGGCGTTATGCATGATTCATGGGAATAATATCCTCTTTCTGTCCTGACAGTAATTCAGTGCCAAGGACTGGAGTTCTATGTAACCAGTTTTACTGCATAAAGATAAGCGAACAGAAGCAAAAACAAAAAACTAAAAAAACAAAACAATTATCATATTTGCAGGTGACAGAGGCTGCTGACCGCACCCATAAAGCAAAAGGCACAGGAAATCCACAGTATTACTGCATTTTTATCAAACACTACAGTGTAAAACAATAACAAATTGTCTTAAAACAAAACCAACTAATATCTTGTTGTTCATCTTGTCAATAAGCTTGCAGAGTTCTTTTTGGTCAGTTCTTTTTTTCCCCCCACAGAATACATAAAAACCAAGGTGCAGGTTTTTTTATTTATTTATTCCTAGTGATTTTTTCCTTGTCTTCCTCAGGTAAGACCGACAAATATGTGGCACCTCGCAAAGTTGACAACCTCCCCCCATCGGCCAGGTACGTCCTGCAGTGCCCCACTCTGTCTGGCCATGCTCAATACAGCTGGCACCACCATGGAAAGACGACAGAATGCACCCGGGCAGAGGGGCAATGCCTGCTGCTCATAGAGAACATGTCCCCTGCAATGGAGGGCACCTACAGCTGCGTGTCCTCAGAGAGGGGCTACGAGAGAACGCTGGTAGAGTACGAGCTGCGGATCGAGAGCATAGCCACAACCAGCAATCAGGACCCGGTGCTGCAGCCAGCCACGGTGTGTCCCACAATGCCCTTGGGCAGTGCTGTCCTGTCGCTATTTGTGTTACGTCTGCTCTCTGTGCCCAGCCCAACCTGTGGAAGCTCACCAGAAAGGTATAAAGCTATTGCAACTAATTCAACCTCATAGTCAGGATTACATTTTCATGGCTTTAAACTAGGTTTGGGGCTGTTATGCTGTGCGCTTTTTTTAAATTTTTTTTTACATATCTGAGTTACACAAGCAATTCAGAACAGTTAGACGGTATTACTTTAGGGAAGGGAGAAGAGGTGCAATTAATACTATATAACTGTATCACAGTGAACACTCTAGCACAATGGCTGGACTGGCAATTTTGTTGACTGGACAAGTAGCAGCATTAGTAGCACCCGAGTCCTCATCCTTCCTTTCTTCTGTGCAGTATAATGTGAATTTGATGTCCAGCCGTAAGGAACTGGACCTGCACAGCTGCATGAAATATGGCCAACGGTGCGAGGACTGTGTCCAGGCCAGAGACCTCAACTGCACCTGGGATGGGACCATATGCACTGCAGCCTCCAGGTAAGACTCAGCACACCATATATGGCAGGGGTCTGGGCAAATCCGGGCCTGGAATGCCAGTGTATGCAGGTTTTTGTTTACCAACTACTCTGGCTAAATGAGGTGAATCTGGAACATGGAACGAAGTAAAAAGAGCCATTCCTGGCTTTAATCAGTGCAGGTATCCAGCGAATTCAGTAATCCTGCTTTGTGATGCAGGTCCCTGCTTTGATCCCAGCTTAATACTTAATTTGTGCTTCAGAAACAATTAAATCATTTTTCTTAAACGAAAATACACATGCTGGTTCCCCCTTGGTTATAGGGTTTATCCTCAGCAGTACCGCTGAAACAAAACATGTGACTGCCTCTGGAAACATTAAAACAGGTCCTCTCACTTTTATGACTGCAGGCCCGTTAATTTAGTGAACAAAATAGGAATACAGCTAGTCAAACAGTACGCACAGGGCCATAGACAAAAGCCAATCACATATACCCTGCTCACATTATACAAATACTACAGCTCACATTTCCTGCAGCAGCAGGTACAACTATGTTGGAACATGCAGAGTAAAGCCAGTGAATCTTTGATCACCTATTTCTAACTTAGAATTTGTGCACCTCTTGAAACAGTGACACGGTTCAGGATGTGGAGCATGGAAACTATATGGTGTGCGAAGAGACAGGTAAGACGTTTAAAACGTGAAGTTACCAGACATCTTTTTCTGGAAGGTAGAATATTAGTTTCATTGGTAATGCAGCATGTGGTCCCCTGCTCCTTCTCATTGCACATTACCTCTCCTTCAGATGAAAGTCAGTCTTTCAGGTGCTGGTTATGTTTGTTAACCTGATGCTTTATCTAGCAGGCTCCGGGCCATCTCACAATGCTAATATTAGTATAGTGTACAGCACAGAGAATGCTTATACAAGATAAAACTGTAATCACTATGATACGTTTGCTTCAAATGTATACAAGTGGAACAAAGTATAACCTCATTAGATCAAAAAAGCATTTGCCATCACAATTTCTGAAGGCAGCGTGCTGCATGATTTATGGGAATAATATGCTCTTTCTGTCCTGACAGTAATTCAGTTCCAAGGAATGGAGTTCCATGTAGCCAGTTATACTGCATACAATGAAATACAAACACCAGCAAAAATACATAAATAAAACAGTGATCATATGTGCAGGTGACAGAGGCTGCTGACTGCACCCAAGCAAACGACACAAGAAATTTATAGTATTGTTTCATTTTTACCAAACGCTACAATGCAAAACAATAACACATTATCTTAAACAAAATCAACTGCTATTTTGGTGTTAATTGCACCAATTAAACTTACCTGGTTCTCTGTGGCCAATCTTGGTTCATTTTATATACAGTATCAAAACCAAGATACAGATTTTTTTTTTTCCTTGTGTTCCACAGGTAAGACCGAAAGATCTATCAGTTCACGAAAATTTTACAACGTCCCCCCATTGGCCAAGCACGTCCTGCTGTGCCCCACTGTGTCTGGCCATGCCAACTACAGCTGGCACCACCATGGAAGGACGACAGCGTGCCTCCAGGCAGAGGGGCAATGCCTGCTGCTCATAGAGAACATGTCCCCTGCAATGGTAGGCAACTACAGCTGCGTGTCCTCAGAGGGGGGCTATGTGAGAACGCTGGTAGAGTACGAGCTGCTGATGGAGAGCAGGGCCCCAGGACTGGACTCTTCTCTACTGGCCTCAGTCGTCGTCCTGATTTGCCTGATCCTGCTCCACTAGTCAAACCAGCAGCCATTCGAACCGCTGCAGCGCTTGCTCGGGCTGGTAGGCCTAAAAAAACTGCGCTTCTTTTTGGTCCAAGTTGAGCACCGAGCCCCAGTGCAATGATAGGGACACAGTGAAGTAGGAGACATTCAAGGTCCTGATTTACAGTAATCGTTACATATGCCATTGATGTTTTTCATAAAGCAAAATCCTGCCTTACATTAAAAAGTCTTTTAAGTCTTAATGTTTAAACTTGAACACATGAAAAATATATTTTAGTTTTTTTTAATACTGTATTTTGGGAAATCTAATCTTAGAAATAGGTATATGCATTATATACATGGAGGGTTAGGGTTATATACATTGTAAAACTATATATATATATGTGTGTGTCAACTACATTATTTTTACCCACATCCAACATATTGTGTTTCATTTCTTCCTGAGTTAGCATTGGCCTACTGTGGGCAAGTGGTTCAGGATTCTGAAGTAGACAATTGGAATGGAAAATTCAGACTCCTGAACCTGAACTACTGACTACTGAAAGTAATACAGATAAACGTATTACTGTTCCCACTGTTCTCTGTATACTCCGTACGATGCAGCAAAGCCACAATTGTTTAACAGAAGTTCCACAGCCCCAGATCTGACTGTACTGCTGCAGCCCTCTTCTGTAACATGTTAGAGCTGATAGAATTTGGTGGGATGAATTGTGAGCATGAAGTATGTCAACCTGTATGCTCCCACAAATTACCCCCTGTAGCTCTCCAGAGCTGGGTGAGCCATACGATTTCTCTCTTTTGCTCCTGTGTGAAAATTGTCCGCACTGCAGATTCCACCAATTTTGCATGGTTCAGAACGCAGGGTACAGTAGCTGAATAAGCTCTGCATTATCACAAACACAATCATGCCAGCTCCTACCATTCAAAGAGGCCAGAGGGAGTCTGGTGGGGCTCATTGGATCCTCTCCAAATAACGAATAACCAAAAGACAAAATTTCTCATTCAAATACAGACAAGAGGGTTCTGAAGGCTGGAGGCGACAGATGTCACTGGCAGCTGCCCTCCATGCAATTTACAGCCGAGGCCAAAACACCACACCACAGAAAGGCAAGATATAAAGTAAAACTTTATCATGACATACATGTTTAAAGCCCTGAGAACCACATCCTTATATTAATTATGTGAACAAAACTGAATGTGTCAAAATCACCTTTGGGAAAGTGCTCCACTTTTAAATACACTTTACAATCAGCACAAACCAATTTTACAAGCATTCATATGTTTTGTTTTCATTAAAGATGTAATAATAATAATAATAATAATACAAAATATGCACATACCCCACAGACTGATTTTATAATGGAGCATTGTACAAATTTCAATCACAAAAAGGCTGATAAATGAGGTATTCAATATCCACTTGCATACACACCTGGAATACACAGATCAGGTTATATTTCAAATAAATGTAAAATCCAAGCCATCCCGAGACAAGGTTCTGCAGAACAAAAATAAAATAAAAAATTTCCTGAGCACTCATCTCACTGGAAATACAGAAGACAAAAAGCAAAGCCACAACGTCAAAACAAAACGCCAAACTGTCTAAAACTAAAGCCTAACATCTAGCATCCACTTTCCCCTTAGAGAGTAAGGGCATGCTACATATGAACTTAGCCACTGTCTTTAAAAAAAAGAACAATTCCCAGTCCATCAGCATTAAGATGATCAGCTGTTCAATATAGCCGCACACCAGAGTTCACAGGCAAACACTAACCAAGGCTCATCTGTGGAAATGTTACACTGTCCCCACTGCAGTCATGACTTGAGACTCTAAATCTTAAGATCATATTATCCAGATATCGCCCATCCCCGTTCTCACACACACTCACAGGCACATACGCACAAATACATAGCATATTAACCTATAATATCCATTTACGGAGTCTCAGCATTGGACTTCTGGCTTTTGCATCTTTGACTCTCTCGCCCTTTCCCATGCACGCACACACACACACACACACACACACACACACACACACACAGACACACCCACACACACAACCCACCACTGAGAGCAATTTCACACAGAATGATTCAGTCTCTGTTCCAGCTGCAAGTTGGCATCACAGTGATGTTTGATTTTCCCATCACCAAGACCGAACCAAAGAGAAATAATCTCTCACCATGGCTGAAGGTGCTTCGGGGCATAGTGGAACTGTCCAGATCTCCTGTTTCGTGAACAAATTCTACCAATACAGAACCCAGCATGCACCCATTCTTTGTTTATGGTCTCAAAGCTTACATCCAGGCCATGCTAGAGGCATCTGAGCCAGCGGGCCTGTATCACAGGCACACAGTCACTCTGAGGAGACACAGAAGGCTAGAAAAGGCCCAAAGACTAGTCAAACCTGGAACCAAGGACATGGTAAAACAACAGTCATTTCTTCAACATCTTCTTTAAAATTAATCTCCAACAGCTGTTGTGTTTACCGCAAAGCATATTTAGCATTGCTCCAACTTAAAAACATCCTTAAACAAGACTGGGGATGCTCCAACTAAAAAACAATAAATATTAAAATTTGTCATTTTTAAAATTAGTAGCTCAAATGAGGGACAGTGATGTTGGTTTTTAATTTAAACTTTAAGCAGATCAATGAATGTTCAAAGACTGAGCTTGAAGTATAAAAAAGACCTTAAATCAGACCTTCAAAAGACTACAGGTAATTACAAGTGAATATATTAAGGCAGCCAGCAACTACCACATTATTCATATATTCCCTATTTCTGTGAAACATATGGTCTTATATTTTCATGCAAGAGCGGTTGTCACTGGCAATGAACACCCGGTGAAAACAGAAAACTGGAAATGCCATAATGGCTGGTGATCCACAAGGTATGTGGTTCACACATTCTTGTTTGAGGTACTATAGTACTGAAAACAGAAAGGTGGTGGCAGGCAAGTGCCACCAAGTAAATCCGAAGATGATGATCTCACATGACAATTTGCATGTGCATATACATGTATCCCCATCATGAACATCGATTCATTTAAATGCACGATGTATTCAAACCTAATCATCCCTGCAGGCAAAGAAACAAACGGAACTGGAGAAACAGCTGTTTTAAAGGGTAGAGCATGAACAGAATTCAGCCAATGAGCTGCTCAATTTTGGAGCACCACTGGCAGCCTGTCAGCCATAAGGCCCTGAGTGGGTGCCCACTTGAAGGAATTGGGGGGGGGGGGGGGGGGGGGCGGGGGGGCGGGGGGGGGTTTGATGATCTGGCAGTTCAAAAAGACCAGGTCTAAATGTAGACGTAGTTGTCAAAACTTACAAGACAAAGCAGCCGGATCCGCTTTTGCCACACTGACATCAGACAAGACAGAACAATGAATCAACATTCGGGGCAACCAACTTTGTCTTCTGCATCAAACGATTCTTTAATTAAAAAGCACCAGCTTGACCTGAACAGTGACACGCTGTGCCCACACAAGGGTTAAAGTGGATTTAAGGACTGGGACACAGACTGGGCTGATCTTTGGCATTCATAGCTGTGCAGTAATCTGAGGCAAACATGGCCAAGCGGAGAATAAAGGTTAAATACTGGCCACCTGATTGTACCCGAGCAGGACGCTTAACTTTTAAAAATGTCTCAAGATATGAAACGCACTACGGGAAGGGACGCGCCCTCCCCGTTTACACATGATGTTCATCAGAAACCCGGAAGTGAGTTCTCTTTAAAGTCAAATCCAGTCTGCAGTCCAGAGTTCTGATTCAGCACTCCTCCGCAGACAGTGGGTGGTGACAGAGTTTCAAATGAAGTCAAGTCTCGCCAGATTGATTGCATGAGGTATGTAATGTTGTTCTCCATAAGAGTCTCTGAGGTATTTCTCAGTCTTGAGTGGTTGTGGATTGTTCCTTTTCTTTTTTTTTTTTTTTTGGTACAAAGCTTTTTGTGATGAAGTGAGTCCTGTGGAAACACCTCTGTTCTTCCTGAGAAATTTTCCAATATGGAAAGCCAAAAAGTGAGGTCTGAAATTGAAATGGCAGTTTACAACAAAAAAAAATCTGGTCCGGTGATAATGCCGAGAGAAAGAAAAAGTAAAAACACGCTTTTTTTTCTTATGTATACATAAATATATATAAAAATCAAACTGCAAACATACAGCACAATGCTCTGTGCCGAGGTCTTCAGGAAAGCCCACTGTTATTGTGATTGACAGGTGCTGCAGAAAGGAGCAGAGAGAGGGCTCGAACACCGTCAGACTCGTGGTAGGAAATTAGTGCCCTCTCTCTTTCTGTACTGCTGGGTTTGCACAGAACTGTGAACTCCTCCTGTAATTCATATTAATGAACACACGTTGATCAAAACCTTAACAAAAAAAGAAAATATTCCTGGAAGAAAAAGTGAAAGTGGTGCGATACTAAATTAACAGTGAAAGAGAATAAAAAAGCTCTTTCAAACATGTTATGGAACTGACCGGTATTATCCGCAGTCCACAGTTATGGTCCCCAGAAGTTTAGGGAACCATCTTGAATAAGCTGACGGGGCTTTCAATGCATAGAGATCAACCAAAGATTTCCTGTCTTGTGACCAAAGAACAAAACTGTAGCTACAAAAAAAACAGTTAATTCATCTTAAGTATACAACAGCTCATGAGGTATAGATACTTGTTTTACCAAAGCACTGCAGATTACTTTATGTGAGGTAAGTATTACGTACATGGAGAAAATTACACTAAAATTGAAAATCAAAAGACAATAAATGGCAAACAAAACGAAAAATCTTCAAGTTCATTTGACCACCTGTCAGTGTTTTTGGCTGTGTGTGCGCGTGTGCGTGTTTGTGTATGTATGTATGCATGTGTGCGCGTGTCTTTAGTGTTTGAGTGTGGTCTGCTGACTGCATGATAATTTGAATGTTATTTACGCGACACGTGTTCGCATGAATGTTTGCATGTCTGAGTGTGCACCGTGTATGAACAGCCAAGGTCGACAGGAGTGACGAGGTATTTGTTGTGCAACAGTTTGTTTTTTTCCATCAGTCAGGTTGATCTATAGATGTATTCACGGAATCCCTGCTGGGCCTAGGTGTTTGTAGAGAGACCTGGGGAGCGGGTGGTGGGGAGCTCCAGCTAGGGTGAGCCACTGGTGGAGGGCTCAGCAGAGCTGGGGCCCTTAGAAGAGGAGGAGGAGACGCCGGGGCTGTGAGCAGAGGACAAAATCCCAAAGCCTCCACTAGGGCCAGCAGAGGGCGCTGTAGCAGACGCCGCGGCACCAGCAGCTGCAGACTTCTGGGCAAACAACATCCCTGGAGAGACAGTGAACACAGCAGGCATACTGAGAGTCGCTACATATACATGTAAGGGACTTTTACTGTACAAGAATGAGAACATGCAAGAGAAACCCAACATCCAACAGTGCCTTAAGGGGCACTAAATATATAAGAATATACTATGAAATACACAAATGTAAATAAATATTGTGTCAGAGGATAAGTATGCTGTAAAATAAACTATAAAAAGAAGAAAAACATATGGTTTCTTATAAGAATTTTAAATGTGGGGTGGGGTAGGGGGAGTCATTTTTAAAGGTATTCTTTCAGAATGCAAGAGTCATTTCCCAGCATGCACAGCCAGTGTGCCCTGTGTACCTGAGTAAAGCGTGCCGTTGACCTCCACAGACACGCTGATGCTGGTGGATCCGTTGGAGGAGATGCTAAGCGCCAGGTCCTGCTTGTCTTCTGAAATGGAGGGAACACAAAACACAATGAGCACAATAACCAACATGGGGGGGGGGGGGGAGCCAAATAATCAAAACTTGCATGAACGGGTCACAATAAAACACAAGATAAGGTGTGTTAATCTCTGTGCACTGAAAGGCCCCTCATTTTATCCATTCTGACAGACAACTACGGTATAGACATTATGGCTGGTCATTCTGACACACTGGAGGGACAAAAGGTGACAGGTGTTAATTCCCTTTTTGAAAAATGGTTTGTTAAAATATGCTCATTATGCACACACACTGTGATGGAGGACATACATGCATGCAGATTCACTCTTAAACACACGCATTCTGCTCAAAGGGTTTCCTGGGGAAACATACCACATGACTGCAGGAGATTGAGTAGAGAATGTGACTGGCTCGTGTGCGTGTGCATGTGCGTGTGTGTGTGGTGAGTGTGCGCGTGCGAGAAAGGGACTGACCGCGAGCACTGTTGAGGCGCAGGTTCATGGGGACCTGGGACGCCATGGCCAGCAGGTTGTGCTGGAAGGCCTGCTGCATCAGGCGCTGCTGCTCCTCGGCCAGCCGCGCCATCTTCCTCTCGGGCCCGTCGCCTGTCTCCAGCTTCACCCGCAGCTGCTCCAGGGTGGCGGCCCGCGCCAGCTGCTGCTGCCCCAGAGCCATGGCCATGGGCAGCCGGCTGGACATGAGCGCCGGGGAGCCCTCTTCTGTGGGCAGAGAGGGCAGTGAGGCGTGTGTGTGTGCGCGTGTGTGTGTGTGCACATTCGGATCACATGTCACTCTGAGCAAAAAGCAACACTGTCCTAAAGCCCCCCCACAAATAATTTCAGACAAGAAGCCAACACCCTTTGACTAAAAGATCCAGGACAAAGAGTAAATGGGTGTTATGCCAAAAGACAAACAGAGCTGCCAAATAAGAGTAATCCTCTTGAAGTGATGGTGCCCCCTAGTGAAACTTACAGGTACAACACAAGTGGAGAGTGGGACAAAAAAGGCACATTCAATAACTTTGCCTTTCAAACCTACTCATCACGAATGACACATTTTTTAATTATTAAAAATCAAAATGTGTGTTTCCCCAGGAACATGTGCTCTCACTTCTCTGTGAAAGCTACAGGACTGCCCTGCTGGCCCTGATCGCTCAATGCGAAACACACCTGGATTAACAGAGGGCGCGTGGCTCTCCAGCGGCCCTCCCCTCAGTGCAAGCCGCTGCAGGGCTAAACAGGAAGATTGCACTTTAATGCCTTTAACAGCCCAACTCGCCATTAATGACCCATAGTTGATGACAACAACACAGGATTTCCTGAACAGATTTCCTGTAGGCTACAGCACAGGAATTTTGTTGTTTTGTAATGCTCTATTGAAACAGAGCGGGAAACAGCTCTCGAACCAGTTTACAACATGTAAAGTCTTTATTTTTTTACAGCATCTATATATTCTTTAAGCTAAATAAGTGCCGGTTTCGAATCTGTGAAATAAAGCATGCGCCTTCGGAAATTGTATCTGCTGTAGTTCCAGTGCTGCACAAGAGAGGGTGCTCTTTCACGGCTAACACATTTGTGCAGACTACGTAGTCACATGATACGCTGCAGAAAGCCTGCCATATGCATGCAAATTTGCCATTAGCCAACACAGCGTTCAGCTCGGGATCAACTGACAATGGGCAAATCACTCCTCCAATTTTACAGAGTGAAATTCAGTTTGGAGGGCTGAGTTGAGTCATGAAATTGAGTAAATAAAAAACAAAGTGCACTGGTCAACTGTCACATGGGCAACCCTAATAAGCTCAAGTGAGCTGAACTTGATCATCTGATCCGATCTTTAAATATAAAGTGTACACTCACCTATAGCTTTTTTGAGGGAGGGGCCTGGTGATGCCTGTATGCCATTGTGAACCGCGGAGACCCCGCCCCCCAGCGAGGACAGGTGCATCTTGGGAGGAGTGAGGATGTGGGGTGCAGTGCTGGGGGAAGGCGAGAAGCGGAACAGGCTGGTGCTGTAGCTGGGGCGACGCCCCTCGCGGCGGTTGCTGTCGATGGCGGCCTGCAGCTCCCCAGGAGAGCTCAGGCCTTTCTTTTCACACTCATACGGGTACAAGTACTTCATATACCTGCACAGATCAAACAATATACCACAGGGCCATTACAACAGGGCTTTACTCAACTGTACCCTGAACTATTAGCTCACGCTGAATGACGCATCTCACAGGAAATGTGTGGTGGAATGAGTGGCCTCCATACTACAAATATGAAATAAACAACAAGGGAAGCCTCCAACACACCTGAGATCAATATACCCGATTACAAGCCCATTATAAAATATTTGGTGAACTCTTCCGTTACAAACATCTAGTTACCATTACAGGAGCACAAAAGATGGAAGATGAATGGGTTCACTGCAAAAAGTAAATAACGTTAATTCACTCACACACTACCCCTCAGATTACAGCTCTGAACTCTGACCCCAAAATGACATCAATAAATTAAAATCAATCATTTCCTCAGACGTGTGGCAGAAGCGCGCTGAAAATAAGAAGGAAAAGGAGCACAAAGACAGTCGAAAGTGAAGATGAAGGGGGCGGATGAAGTAGCAGGGACACCGGGCGGATGGGCACTCACTGAGTGCGGAGGGTGAAGGCCGCGCTGGTGATGGAGGTGGGCAGGTTCAGCCCCTTGGTGATCTCCCTCCAGATCTTCTTGTTGATGACCTCCACCAGGCCACCCTTCTCCGTCACCAGCTTGTACAGCATGTACAGGTCCAGCACCTGCTTGGCCATGATGGGGATCCTGTTGACTGGGGTTCCTGGAGAGGACACAGCCAATAATGAGATAGTATGAAAGAGTATTCCCCCTACATTTCCAAGAGGGAAAGATCAGTGGTGCTCATCACGCTGGAGGAAGAGGAACCACAAAAATACAGATGCACTGCAACCTCTGTCAAACTAAAACCAGAATAAAGTCCATCAAAGCCAAACTGAGATGTTAGAATAGCAGAAATCACTTTCATGTGGAAGGACAAACAGATACAGAGCCCTTGCAGTCACTACAGAACAGATGAAATATTGTACATCATTTTTAAACATGTTAAAACTCATGTAGATGGAATATGGAACAATGTTATGATATAGGCCTGGAACTCTTTCTAATATATCATGAACACAATCTGCCATTTTTAAACTCTAGACTTACACAAAACGTTGATTGCACACTGGTTGGATTTTTGTGGAGTAGCTTGATGTTGATTAAAAAAATATATAAAAAATATAAAAACTGTGCAGTTCCAAAGAGAGGAGAGGACTCCAAACGAGCACAGAAGCCAACCCCAGACCACCACCATCTTGGTTTTGATGCAGTTGCATTAATCTTGTCAACGGATTATCGGAAGCTAAGTGTGTAGGTGGCTGTGGGGAGGGGGGAGGAGGTGAGGGAGGGTCGTCAGCATGAAATTTCTGTGCACAGATCCTCAATTCCACATGGCATTGGGATTGTGCAGGGATGCTAATCCATTGGGGGGGGGTGTAGATAGGCCTATATAATGAAGCTCATTTGAGGGATTGGCCACAGTAAATCCGCACCATTCTGCTGCTGTATGGGCTGGGGGGGGGGGGGGGTAAGTCCAGCCAATCCCCTCAGCCTCCAAAGGGGCTGCTCCAGACCTGGAATAAAACCAATTAATGCCTTTTCCAAATGGCCCCTGGCTCGGGTGGAGATTATCCTGAATTTATGTCTCAATATAGTAAGGCCACACGCCCTGCTGTCTGCAGTTATTCCATTTGTCTTAGATCCTGTGATGTAAGCAGCACACACACGTCAGGCAGGAGAGAAGACCTGGGCCCTTAAGTTCACGCTTTACACAGCTGTATATTTATTCTCACTCTTCAGGGGTAATAGACTGTCCCAGCACAAAACGGCCCCGTCTCTCCCAAGCCCACTCGGACAGGCAGCTGCCGGGTTATGAACCCAGTGTCCGACATCAGCAGAAACTGTGCGATGACAGGAAGGTGTCCCTCTACCCTGCATAATTCCACTGGGGGGGTCCAGTAGTTCCTCCTACAGCCATGTGCTATGTGGGTCATGTTTCCGCAGCTATTTTAGTATACTCTGCATTTCAATTCTGAGGTCTGGGCCCCAATTCAATCAGATGTACTCATGGGACACCTCACAGTGGGACAGGTCAATAACCAGGAACTCCCAAATCACAGAATGGACTAATATGCTTCAGAACAATTCTTGTTCATCATCAACATTTATTAGAGGTGAACTGGTACAGCAGAGTAGCTTGAAGCAGGGTAACCTTTAACATTCTGCTATACCATGTCATCCAAAAATACATCCCACAACCAGTGGGAAAAGGCACAGCATCAGAGTGACAGTCTATTTCACTAGCATTGATGCTGACCAGCTGCTACATGCTTACTGCATCAAGAAAGCAAGACATTTTAAAACAAAATCCACCCAGAAAAAGGTAGTGAGGACTACATGCCTATTGAGGGGCTATCCCAGGAAACAAGTTATTTAATGCAGCACTGGACATCAATCGTACATCAAACAATTAGTACAACTGCAGAGGTGAGAGGTCAGCCAGAGGTTACCAACATGTGAATTAAAGTGCAGGTCAGCAGGAAGCCATGCGGAGTGATGTTTTCATAAAGAAGTATTCGTCAATCTGGACAAAGGGCAAAACAGATGTACAAAAGAACCGATTGGTAATAGCAGGCCAGTGTTTTGGTTTTGATTCAGAAACCCAAACACACTAATGCACGTGTGACCACAGGCTGCTGCTGAACGGTACAGAGCTCACAATGAAAATTTATGAAGAATTTTGTTAGAATTTGACTTTAATAGTAAAGCAACGAGATGCACTTAATTTAATATAAATTAAATATGAAAGATATGTACTGAGTTTCAACAACAGAGATCGATAAACAAGTCTGTTCTTATTTACACACCCAGTTATAAATTAGGATTTACCTCTTAATTGATTTGTATGCTTTTGTCACAACTCTATAAGCTGAAACAATACCACTGCTTGTTAAACCAGATTAATGTGCCATGCCTTGTGCGTCACTATTGCCCTGTTGAGAACCTCCCAAGCCATTCAACTGTAGATAGTGGACCCTTTCTGGAGGTGAGGTAATCTAACCACCAATGAAAAACTAAAAAGTTTTTCTAATGATAATTTATGAGCATAGTCTGCTTTGAAATATTTTTACAATTCAGGTAATTAATATTCTCCTTTAACAATCCTTAAATCATTACACAGTTACACAGCAGTGAATGAAATGCAGTAAATGAGCAGGGTAAATTAATAAAAATGAGTGTTTCAAGAAAATCTTATTTACAAAATTAAAGAATTTTACCGATATAGAATTCTGCGCTATGTTGTATGTTGTCCTTACTGTAGTACAACCACAGTGGTAAATGCCTATTGTCAGAGTAGTAACCTAGCTAAAATGAATCATGAAAATAATGGATCACTGTCCTCTCGTGTAAAATTTTATGAAATATTGATGTCATCATTCCAACGTGAACTACCCAATACATCCAGGACAACTGTGCAAATGTCATGAGGCCACGCCTTACCATCAGGCTCTCCAAACTTGCTTTAGGGGAGGTAAAAGTAGACAAATCTTTGCTGGCATGAAAAGGGTGACAGTGCATTTCTTCATTAAATGTTTTGATTCTCATCAAGAAAATGTCCATGCCGTATTTAACATATTTTTCTTCCAAATATTCAAATTGCATGTTGATAAAAATATACAAATTGACCCTCCTGGGCATGCTCATACATGTCACACCTTTTCATACACTGAACAATAGCCTTTTTGGCTGAAAACTGAGTCCCACATTCTTTTGATATTCAGACTAATTTAGATTCTGACACTGAGGACCTAAGACAAATTATTTGCAAATTTTATCGATTCTGAAGAGCTATATTAACATTATTAGAAATTATGCAAGGCCCAGAGTGGACTCAGTCAAAAAAAAGCAAACTCCAGTAGCGCTCATAGCGCTGGCAACAAGAATGTACTCTGTGCTCTGAAAGGCTGACTCAGGATTGGTACACAGGATGTTAATGCCTTCTTTCATTGGTCAGTGCTTACAATGATCTAAGGGGATTGGCCCAGTGCGCTGATGAAATACAGTAGTTTCCGATTGGCTACGAGCTCTCCCATCATCTCCAGGCCCCATGGGACTGGCCCATCAAAAATCAAGTGATTAATGGCTCAAAGGGCGAGAGGTCACCTTTGTGGAAAGTAGTCTTGGAGAGGGCCTCTAAGCCTTTCCCTTCACCATATCTTTAGTCTGCACATGGAGAGCTTGTCTATCCAGAGCTTCAAGAGGCAGAGAGGAGCAGAAGTCATTCACCTCTCACCCCTCTGTGGAGAACCATACAGTGAAGTATTGCAGGCACTTGGGCACAGACATCGCGGGCATGTGAACAGATAGCGGCCCGCGGCGCTGGCACGTTCGCGTTTTAAAGGGCCGAGCAAACTAAGGGCAGATAAAAGATGCGTACGTGGCACTAATTATGGCGTGGTGTTTTAACCCCCCGCCCCCTGCTCTTCCCCGCGTGATCCAGCAACACTCCACTCATCCCCTCTGTAAAAACAAGGTCATTACATCTGACCCCTGACCTATTTTTAGAGTAAAACAGCTGCCCACATTAAGGGGTTCTATAATAAATCAATGGGCTGGGCCCCTGACGCCAGTGTGGCAAATTAAATATCACTGATTTCGCATTGCTGACATTCTTCAAATAATAAAGGACCAGAGAGTGACAGCCTTCCTGTGCAATGAGATTGAGGAGGAGGAATCAGGAAATGAGGAATTTTGCACTGCTTTGACTGCGCACAGTTTTCACCACGACACCATACTTTCTGCCTGGGGAGGGGAGGAGGGGTGGAGGGGTGGAGGTCTGCGAGGCAGAGAGGTAGAAGCCACTGCTGAGGGCGGGGCCTCAAAGATGAAAGATGAGAACCAGGTGAAAACTAAAGCCTCCAGAATGTGTCTCTCTCAGCTTCATAGTCTGGTCAAACTATGGAAATTACAAGCAGGACTGCAGTGGAAAAAGTTATTTATTGGTGGTATCTGTTCATTTACTTAAACTACAGCCCTTCCACCATAAAACATCATCAAATTCAAGCTTAATGCATATTACATACACACGCAAACATGCACACACTTACAGTAGTTAGCCAACATCCTGGATTTTAAAGAAATTTTCTAAAATCTTGGAACCACCTAATAATTTTGGAAAATAAATTTCAGTAAGTAATATTACACTTGATACTTTAGGACTGTTTTTCCCATCTGGAAAAAGTAAATTAGTTCCACTAACAACAGACCAAACCGAAAACACAATGCCATGGCAACTGAATACAAGTATATTCCCACGGTTTCCTTCTCATTGAAAATTATGAAGTACAATACGCATCTGCTATCGGGTCATCCATATTCTGTTAGGTAACAGCATAAAAAATAGAGAGACAGAGAATGCGTCTAAGGCAGGGTATAATTCAGGAATTACCTAGAAAAAAATGCTTCCTGTATTTCAATCCACAGACATGAGAACACAAAAATTAAGTGCCTCATTCACTCAACTATAATCAGTTCAACAAAAGCCACCGTATTGAATAACACAAGGTTCACAATGGTTGAAACCCCTCCAGAACACCTGCTTCCAACAACATAACATGACTTCAGATGAGAAACCATTCGGGCTTAAAGTATAAATACAGTGATGGCTGCTCTAACAAAAGACTAAAGCACATAGTCGACAGACTCTTCTCTACGAGTCGCCACACTGGCTGCCGTGCAAGGCCCAGGATTGAGCATGCCGTAACAGTGCTTCAACCCGTGAGCCGAGAAACAGAAGCTTTGTGGGTCTTCGCAGTGAGAACCGCCAATGCTAAAGCTCATTTCCATATTAACTTCCCTTATGTTAATCAAAGAAACAATCCCATTAACTCTCTGCCCCACCCAAAAAATATTATCATGACTTAATATGCCCTGTACACTGGGACTGGGCCAAACATTTGAGCAGGAGTGCTTAATCTCATTCAGCTCATTTAGATAAGTATGAAGATAAAGAGCTATCGTTCATTACCCCCTCCTGTGCAGCGTACATGGCCTGATAGGCCAGCATAGCAGAGAGCTGTTGTTTCGGAAGCCTAATGACTTTCTTATAGCCCCTAGGCGATCAATTGTGGTAGCAAAAGTAACCCGACTCCCTTCTCTCAGGATGTAAAGATGGGTCACCTGGAGAGATATGGGGGGAGGGGTGAGGGGAGGGTTGACCGCGAAAAGTGAGATGGCCACTTTGACTGTAACCCAAGTCACCTCAGTCCCTGGAGGTCAAACAGGCCAAAACTAATCTGACTCAAATCAACACTCAGTCAGATTGAGGAAGAGATGGCAAGTAACCAAACAGTGTCATCATGAAACAAACTGCAGCTACGCAAAATAGAGTCTCCAGATCAACCACTCTCAGTGGCGGAAACAACTCCCCCAAGCGGTATGCATGCGCGCAAATACGCGCACACACACACACACACACACACTAACCCTTTTACCCCAAAGCATGCCACACCTGGCTAAGGTGTCAGCCAAACTCCCAGGGACAGCTTTGATCTTAATGACACCCATTTCAACACCACAAAAGTCTTTTCTCTCTGGATTTACACACAAATCTGACAAAACTGCACTGCTGTTAAAATACTTTCTTCAAGGGGCTATGGCACTACACAGTTTTAGAAAAATAAGTAATATCCAGTAAATGCACTGCTAGATTTTGAGGCATTTTATTTTATTTACTAATTTATTTACTGTCTGACATGGACAGAAATACTTTTCCAGGTTTTCATTAATGAACATACTTCATTAATGAAAAGCTTGGTATCAATGTTCACTGACACTGCTAAATCTCTCTATACAAAATATGCCTCCAAAAATACAGAGGAGAAAGGCAACATTTTTCTTTTGTTTAAGCATGCACCGTTAGTCATGCTCACATCAAATTCAGGCATACATTTGTTAATTTTGTTTATTACAAATTTTGCAGACAACTCAGAAAACAAATGTCATTTTTTGTAACTGATCCCGACAGCACTGAAAGGAACATCTCACCATTCCTGTCCCCACTCTCGATATCACAGAGAACATTAAGACCTACTCACTGACCACAGTGTAGGTGAAAGTGGTCATTTTTCAAAGGGCAAAGAGGAGATCGAGGCTTCCCCAATGGCTAAAGTAGGTGGTTTATTGACAGCGTCTCAGGGGCCCTTCAATGGCTCTCCTGCCCTTCCCCCTGCTTTTTCGCTCGCTGTTCAGATCAATGGAAAGAGATTGACAAATAAAGCCATCAGCTCATGAGGACCATTTCTGGCTCCGCTGTGGTGATCAATACGCCTACGTCAGCAGCTGTGTAGGACCACGGCTCGGCCGAGGACTGCCACAGGGCTGGCGACCACAGGAAGGAAAGGAACCGTTTGTTTCCTCCCGACCATCAGAAATCTTCCAAAATACACTGCACATGGATATCTTCCTCTAACAAATTATTACTACGGTTGTCAACCATGTGATATTCCATAGTGCATACCATAAGAATAACAATGTCCCCTTTGGGGGCAATACAGTATTCTATTGATCAGTCTTTTGGCAATGGCAAGATCTCCAATTCACACAACAGGACACAGATGGTCTCTCTCACAAATACATGTACACACACACACACACACACACACACACTGACACACTCACAAATAGAGATATACACACAAACGCAGACACGCAGGCACACACACACAAGTACACACTCACACCAACACACACCTCTTGATCATACCCTGACCCTCAATGAATGTGTTTATAGGGACAGTGATTAAGCTCCTCTCAATTTCACAGCTTAGGAAAAGTAAATGACCATGCAGTATGCCTGCAGTTAAGGAGGACAGGAAAATGGAGAGATAACATCCAGCAGACCAAATCAGGGAACATGGAGTCAGTGAGTGAGTGGAAAAAAAAGTCTGACCACAAAAAATAATGATAATGTCCGTAAAGACTTAAAAGAATCACCAATGGTTCAATAGTGTTTTACAAACAAAATCAAGGGGTTGTAGATCAGAGAAAGTGGTTAAAAAAACCAAATTGGCTGAAAATGCAGTGGAAAAAGAATGAACTTGCTCAAAAAAATAAAGAATAAATAAAAAAAATTAAAACTAAGCGGAGGCTCTGAAAGACCAGAAACAATGAGAAAACAAAAAGGCGGCGGACAGATTATGGGCGAAACGGAGCTAAAAGGGGACAGAAAGCCAAAACCACATCAAACTTCCACCCATCCCGCAAATCATACTCCACTGCTTAATGGCTTTTTAGTTGTTTTGATGAGCAGGACTGAGATGACTCTTGGGAGATCGTCTCCATCACCACAGAATACAGGTTTGTAATTTTCCAGTAGTGTATACCCTTCATGATTTCTATTTCAGTCTTCAGCCTGAACCCTATCAAAACTGTAAGTCCATACATTAATCAAAAATAACAAGATTCCAAACAAAATAGTAGTGTCTTTTTTAGGCATACTTCACCATCCATTAAAAAGCACTGAAAATGTTGCATTAAATACATTTTAATGCAAGGTTAGCATGGAATCCCAGGCCTAAAAGTCTGACTTCAGTCTGAACTTATAGAGTCTCTGTGCCTGCCCAAACCTCCCCAGTGATATAGAAGTGGGCTCCAGAGGGAGTGGAGATCGAAGCCTTGTTTCTGTACAAACAAGGCCGCTGCTTCACTCCACTCCCTTTCCCTCTTTCTCAGCTTTCCTCTCGTCTCGTCCTTTCATCCCCACAATCGCTCGCCCGCTCTCACACCAGACACACGGCCGCTTTCCCTCCATGCCTGCTGTCCATCACTCTTCCCATATCAAAGGCTGGGCTCTCAGTTTTAGGGGCTCATTAATCATCCTCTGCAGGACAGGAGGCCCCTTAATCCAACCCCACCCCCACTGCCCCCCATCCCTAAACACTTAATGGTGCTGCCCCCCTCCCCGCGGCCCCTATCCCCTGTAGGGTTATCAAGTTTCAATGGCTGTAACTGTAGCACAATAAACACAAGGGAGGAAGGAAGACAGGGACATAGAAGGGATATTGTTCCTCTCCTGCCCATCTCAGTACTGTAAGTGTAATGTTGCTTGTGAGGGAGTTATTGAATCAATTTATAAAGCCCTCTTCTTTCCTGATGATACACCATATGATCATATGATCGCTTTGTGACCATATGTGACCGCTAAAATTAAAATATTTTTACAGCAAAGGAAGGCCCTGAGGATAAACAGAAAGGGCTCATTAAAGCAATTTAACATGCGGTTTGAAAAAGATAAATGCAATATTTTGTGGTTTAAGCTGAACAACGATGCTGCCATGACCTGTACATCCATTTTCACACCAACACAGGTTAACCTAACTGACAACGGCTGGCTGTTCTGGAAGAGCTCTAAATAATTTCTTGAGGTTGTGACAGAATCTTCGTACTAGACACTCAAAGGGACCCTCCAGTACAGGAGTGGCTAGACTGCTAGCGTCACTGAATGGACATGCTACAGATGGTAAAGTGGGGGTGTATTTACGGACTGTATAAGAGCCGTGTAAATGAATCCTAGAACAAGCCCGGCCGTCTTACCTTTTTACTTTCGTTGCCCCAACAAAACTGAACTAAACAAAGTCTAACATGTAAAACAATGAGCCTTGAAAGAGGTATTGGGGACCAAGACGGCATCTCCAAAGCAAATACAGAATGCGGCAGACGCCCTCCCCCCCAAAGCAGCTCATTTGAATTGGCTAGTAGGTGAGAGAGTTCATCTCAGTGTTGCTCAAATGTTCTCGTGTCTCCTGCTGTGATGCTCACGCAACCACAGAGGGGCATAGAGTCCTACCATCCTGTTCATTTCTGTACACTTATCTTATCCCCCCACTTCCCCATCCTGATCGCACTAACACAAGTCTCTCACTCTCATTGCGTCCATCACTGGCAACACCATTAATCATGTTGAGTGGACAGCACTGACAGGCTTTTTTTATCCTCTGTAATAAAGCGCCAGTAGTCTCGCTTGCAGAACCCCGCCCACCCCCCCACCCCCCACCCCCCATTTCTGCCAGGAGGACATAGGGGGGAAGCAACATAAACAGTCACCCATCTGCTTAATTTAAACCTTTTGGAGAAGGTTAATACCTCCATTATGCAGTGTCAATTTCATTTTTATTCAACAGTTTCGAGCCACCATTTCTCTCACTTTGTCAAGATAAGACAGTGAGGAGGGTACACAGTAGGAAAGTCAGCGAAAATAACCGATTGTCCTGACATTATTTATGTCAGCACATCATTCTTTAAACAAAACAACAAATATTTGAAATGTACATCTTTAAAGTCATTTCCTATGTTCACAACAGGAACTGATTAATGTCCTGCTTCCACTAAGAGAGCACAATAGTACATGGTGCGGTTTATTTAGAACAGTTCTAGACCCTTCACTTAGTTTGATGAGTCCATTGGCTTCTTGTCTAAGCAACATGGAGAGAGGCTCACCTCCCCCCTCTAGTACATTTGTGGAAAGAGGGAGTCACATGATAGTGGCATGTGGCAACTGTCTCATTTGTATTGCAATCAATCTCACTGGGGTGGGGGTGGGGGGGGGGGGGGGGCACTGCAGGGGAGCCAAACAACGGCACTACCACAAAAGACACAACAGTACAACATCTCCATAGACGGTTAAAATGGTTATAGGCCACTTGGGTTACCAGACCAGTTCCTCAAGAAGCGCATATTAATGCTCTGTGCACAGCAATTAGGGTGATGCTGAGATAAGCAGGTTCTAGGTTTATAAATCTCTGATGAGCACCAGACCAATAGAGCATCAGTCTCACATCTGACAGAGCTACTGTATCTCACAGCTTGGTAGAGACACCAGGAAATGAAGACAAGTAGGCAAGACATGGCAGGACATGTACTAATCTGTATGGCAACAAACTGCATTACAATATAGTAGAGAATATGCATCACATGGCTTACACGTTCCTGATATTGTTAGGTGGAACTAAGGAGCACATCCAGAAGAACAGATTTTTAATTGGTTCAAAAAGCGCCAATGATTTAAAAGGTTTCACACATTGGGTTTCCATGACGACCCTCCCCCTCTTTATCCTCAACACCACTTCTTTTGTCAATTTATGACAGAAGTGGCTGAGGGGGTGCTGAGCTTCAGGAAATAACTTTTACACTTTAGCAAACAAAAAAAATCTTCACAAATGAAAAAGAAAAGAAAAAAATAACACCAAACTATCGTAAAGGAGTGAAAAGCAGAGTCACCGTTTGTCTGCCAGCAACATAAAACACCATTGTTTGATGAGAAGCACTGAGAAAATATCTCTCTGGCTTACATATGTCAGACAGATGTCAGAGAGCACTAGGAGGGCCAGTGATGGTAAGACAAACTGACAACACATTGGGTTCACAAAACTACTACCTCCAACATCTGAGACATCAATTCTGCTATTCATGCAAAAGTAAAGAATTATTCATTTAGTCAATTTAAAGCAAACAAAACACTGACAGGGGACTTTTAAATATTCTCGCTGGGAAACATTTTCTGCCAATTTGTACTTCATATCAGCTCGGAAGAGGAGACTGACAAGGAAGATGCATTTGCATTCTAATAAATCATAATGATATTGTGCATTATGTAGATGAGCATGATTCAAACAAGGGAGTGAATGTATTCAATTTTAAAAAGTAGTTCTCCAAGGTACCAACTGGCTTGACAGGAAGTTTCAAAATGTAATTTAAATTCCTGAGCCAGTCTTAAGCCGAGAATACACAGAGGCTACAGGCCAACAACAGTGAGGTACACGCATCGGAGAACAGTCTGCCAGGCGTGTGCGTGTTGTTTTGAATTGGGCTGCTATTGGTTGGCTCTTCAAACCAAATAGCATGCAGTAGAGTCTTGACGTGGGACACGGGGCGTGGGGCAGAAGTGGAAAATGACAACAAAAGGCTGGTGTCTCTGCAGCAGCACTTTCAAAATGCATTATTTCTTTACGGCTTTATCCGCGCATTTCAGTAGCTACTTCCTCAGTTTGACAAACCAGTGTCCAAGAATGACCAACTCTTCTGACATGCAAAACTGGGAAGTAAAACAACCAGGAGAAATTCACAAAATCTGTGATCTCTTCCCCTTCCAATTTGCGACAAAAAACTCCTGAAGGCACCCTGTGCTAGTCTCCGTAGCCACTGTGGCTTAACCCACATGGAACGCCTCCTACGCTTTCACCGCTACGTTTTACTCCACATCACAAGCAAGGCTACACTTGGTAAAGCCAGTGCTACTGCAGATTACGTTCGGAGTCAGAGATCACCTTCACTGATCTCTCGCTGCTCATCTCTTGCAGTGTTGACTGGATGCAAGCGAAGCGAAGAAGGCAAATAGGTGCAAATGAGGAGGCAACCGTCAGTGCTGTGTGACCACTTCATCAGAGAACTGGGACGATCCGTCCTGACCAGTACCAAAGACACGTATCAGTCAGCTTGGTGTATACCAGGCTTTAGGGAGGACTCAAAAAGGGTAGATGTTAGTGTAGCCGTGAGGGGACAGAGGAGGTGACTTACCTCTTTTCTGCATGTAGGCAAACAGGTCATCTAGGAACTCTTTTCGATTGGGGTCACTGTCTAGTTCATATAGCTGTGAGGACAGAATTATGGTTAAAACTGCACTTTTTCATAGAATAAGAATACAATCTGCTTATAGTTAAACAGTGTGAGACATGACATAAAACTCAAGTAAATATCCAAGCAGACAAAAAATGAACAATCAATGACTACAGCAACTGCTTCTTAATTAAGGTACAAAACACTTTATCCAACAGTGGTTTGCATATTTGTCAATCAGCGGACACTTAAGAACAGTCACTGCTTACTACATGTATTAGCAAGACACGTCACATTTCGTACACAGAAATATCCAGTAGGTCTAGCGCCAAGCGCATGGATGAGTGTAAGAGAAAGCACGCCAAATCTAAGCTTTTATCAAAGCCAAACCTACTTTCTGCACCTTCGTATTTGTCCCTATTACTAGAATAATGTCAGAAATAACTAACATTGGCAAAGCATGTCACAACATGAGTTTCAATTTTAAACCAGAAGAGAAATCTCTCAGTACGGCAGCTATGCTCTGAGGACGCTCACCTTGCAGAAATCTCTGGAGGCTTCTCCTCTCGCTCTTCCACCATCAGCTTCCTCACCCCAGGTGCTGCTTCCATTCAGCTGGTAAACAGAATGGACAATCTCAAAGGTGGGAAGTGCAAACGCGGAAAAGGCGCTCAGCCGACCGAGCAAATAAAATTCCTGGAGTTCCTGGCCACCCTTCCCCCACATCTACCCAATGCCCAGCCCCCAGACGGGTAAGCCAGGAAAGATCAGGGTGAATGCCCATCAAATCAGGCCAGGTCAAAAAGCCTAAAGAGCACCAATTAAGAATTAAAATGAAAATCTAATCATCTCAAAATGATTTTAAATAATTTTGCTCAACGTCAACGTGTTTTACCTTTAAAGTGGATTACCTTCATAAGATAATGTTGAAAACCCAAATCCTGAACATGTTGCACTAGCTAATTATTAATCAGACTATAATGAAGATGTTGTCAAGCCTCTTGACTTTGATGGCTGACTATATTTATTTAGACTGGAATACACAGATGAAGAGCTAAATTTAATTTGTAGCTTATGGTCAATTATGCAAGTTCAGATGGAATTTCGACAAATAAATTTCAACATTCACATTCATTTTTACTTTCTAGTAACAGATTAAGATTAACTGGACTTTCTTGAAGGTTGATTGAACTGTAGCCTTGACATACCCCATAGACACTCTGGTGAAGCTACTGGCATAGAGGAAAAAAAACATCTAAAAAACCAACACTTCACAATGAATCAGTTAGGTAAAATACTATCAGAATCCATAGGATTGAAAAAAAATATTAGGAAAATAAGACCCAGTTTGAAAAAACAGACCGTTAACTTCAGCTTCACAGACTTTGTATGGTTTCCAGACGAGTGACTTTTTGGGAAAGATACAGCAGCAGCATTCCAATACATCTTGCACATAAACTCGGCTCACATTTCTTACACCATAAAACAGATCGGCCAAAATAAAAATAAACCTGCCGGTCACCGATTGTGTGTTATGGAGCTAAAACCAGCTGTTTAAGATGCATGGCCGATTGATCGATGCACCCCTAGTAGGGAGCATAAGAGTTGGAGGTTCAAGCTATGTGAAGAACAGACATTTCAGCTAAGATACATGCCTATTAGAACATTCAGAATGAAAACTATATTCCCTGACCAACTTGAAACACATGCTATATCACATCAAAGACCATGCAGCTCATTTAATCAGGGACATGATTGGTCAGGTCAAAGAAGCCCTGTAAAAGAGATAAGGAGCAAGGGGCCCAGTCTGTTTGGGGCAAGGGTGCAACACTCCGAATAGGATAAGCCACTGTCACAATATAGCGATAAAATAAATCAAATACAAATTAATAAACATTTAACAAAATTATCTTAATAGCAATACAGCCGTGATGGCTTACAAATCAAATGGCACTTGTTTAGAATTTGACAAAATGCCTGATGGACTGATTTAGATGTCTTTTCACAATACTTTGAAAAATGTAATGTTTAAAAACGAATACATGTGTCCAAATATTTTGTACACCCCTACTTGCTGTTAGGCATCTGAATTCATACCCAGTCCAAAATCATTGCATGTAAAGGTTTCTGCCATTAAACATGCATAAAACATAAGCCATTGTTCAATAAATAAACAGACCTACATTTTGACATTAAACTGTCTCTACACTAGCTCCAATGACAAAAGAGAAAGGGAATAATGCAAGTGTAATTAATCAAATGCTGTGAAAAGTGATATACATAGCATGCTAAAATTACAACCAGACAATTCATGGCACTTTAGGAACAGAGCATCACTACATCTCATGGCTGAAAGCAGGTCAGTGTAGTATGGCTTACACCTAAATCAATACGCTTTTGCTTTGACACTACCTTTGCCTTCGCACCTTCTTTCCTGTATCAATTTACAAGTGTCAAAGGCCCTTAAGATATAACACCTAGCAGATATGGAGTTTGTAGTCACTGGTCAGTTTCCATCTTTTGAAAACAAAAAAAGTGGGATGTATTTGCACAATCAATGAAAAACTGATTACAAAAATGTCTACAAAGTCAGATTTATTTTGATTAACAGTCCATTTCAATTCCCCAAATATCAACTAAATATATAAGCTACACTGTCCTCATTTTCTAGTTACCATATAATATATATATTTTTTAAATGAACAGAAATAAGGAGAGTACAAAACTAAAATTCAGGAACATTATCTTAAGCCTGTGAAGTATCATTACATTACATTTACTGAAAAGCCTCTACAGTTTATAGAGGTAAACTCAGAACCCTAGTTTTGCACAAAGACACTCACCCATGAAAATAATGGAGGCCTGAAATAGAAATAATGGCTTAAAATCACCCCGTAATTGCTGCTGCCGGCAAATAATAATACAGTATTGTGCAGGTCTCTGCTGAACCTCCCACTCCTCCGAAAAATCCACTTCCCCTCCAATTCATCTATATAAACCATCTATAAATACAAGTCAGCACAAACATGCATTATGATTTGTCTATCTTCATCATGCTGTGACAGGGGTTTTCCCCACTTTCCTCAAGACTGTCACTCTCGAGACAGCAGCTCTGGCATCAGTGGCAGCGCCTTTCGCCCTTTGCCTGGGCTGGCCATCTTCATGAACTACGACAGACACATGTCACACAGACACAGCTCCATCGCTTCACTCTTCATCAAAAGTGAGATCAACCAGTTTCACAAAAAACACCCTGCTCCCCCAGGGCAGGTAGACAGATTTTGCCCTTCTGTTCTGAGGGGCAGAGGAGTGACAGCAGGGAGCAATGCCCAGTGAGGCTACTGACCTCTGTATATCCCTACACCCGCTGTGCATCCAGAAGTTCGGTCAGAAAATAAAATGCAATGTTTTTATGACAGGATCATACAGATCTACTAACTAATGGCAAGCTACATTTTAATTAGAATGAAATAAAAACATTAGAAATTATTTTCACATTCTCTCTTTCATCGAGGGTAACAAAGGGAATGAGCAATATTTCCTTCTTATCAACATCCACGCAAGAAAATCATAAGCAAGCCACACATTAATAAACTCACAATAAGCATTTATGAATTATTTATTAAGTTAATGCGATCAGAGCACTATGCACGGAAGCCTTCTGAAGAGATCTATACTTCTTCATACACAACAAAATACAGAATGCTATTTGCAACTCGAGTTCAACTTCAATTTTAATTCCAGCACATGGAAGAGATATGATTTAATGTAATGCAGTAATGGGTGCATGTAGCAGTTCATTTACCACAGCTACTCACACACAACATATACTCTCACTCACTGACGCACAGAAACTCCACGTTCGCCCACACAGTAGAGGCTTGTAAAAGAGACGTGGTCATTTGAGAAATGTTGAAAATATTTTGTTTTCCCCCCTAGGCTGCCTCACACCCTTTTTTAACCACCACTGCATTTCATCGCATTTCTCCCACATCCCCAGCAATCACACACGCCAGGCCTGCTCCACAGACGCAAAGCGCACGCATAGCATCACGCTAAACCGCGGGCTCCAGCCTACAGTGCATGTAGTGGTGCTTTCCAAAAGACAGAATCTGTGATGGCCTGGCCAGCTTGCATTAAGCTGGAGTTAACCAAAAGCCATGAATTTGCAATAATGCACATCTCTGGGGTACTAACAGACATGGCATCGCCCCAAAGCATTAACAAAAACTTCTGCGTCCCTGATTAAAAACCTTCCCATGGTTTATTGGCTTGTGTTCAGCCAACCAGCAGGCAGTTTCACACAACCTGACTTTTGTTCATCATCATTCTTGTAAAACGAGACACAAGGTAAAGATAGCCACATAGCTAGATATGTTAGCTAGACATGTCTTCTTGTTCAGCTCACTACACACCATAATGTAACAGTGCAACAGACACTCATTTGTTGTGCCAAATGTGGCAAGGCATCTTCCATGATGAAATCATCTTGTGGTTTATCAGGCTCCTCTAGTTCATATATATATATATATATATAGCCTATATATTCTCACAATAGAAATATTACCACATTCCGCCATGATAACCAGCCGCATCGGCTGCAGAGAAGTACAGTGTGCAGCCTTGCAACCACAGACATGCTCGTTTGTTTATGTTTGATGTCTAACTAATTTGCACATCAATGGCACGCCTACACCATCCTGTAAACCAGACCCAAATCAGACAGGGCTGCCAAAAATGCATTTTTCAAGGTTGATCCATTTTTTCTCATGTTAACAAGATCAGGTTTCCTTGAGCTTTAAGGAATAATCAGGTTATATCCACATATGACAACCAGATGAATTAGGGGTGAAAACGAAAGCAGGTGATCGTCTACGTTACTTGGCCATTCAAACTAAAACAAACACGCTTCGCCATTAAATACAAGCACTGACACAAGACACCAGCTCTTTGGCCTGAAGCACAGTCAATGATTATTTATATCAGAGGACTCACAGAGCTTATTGCCAGGAACCAGAGCATCAACATGGCTGATGCTTGGAACCGGATCATGACACACTGTCACAATGGCAAAATGGCCCTGCACAATCTACACCCAGGCCATACAGGTGTTTCCTAATAAAATTAGGATGACAATATTTAGATCCCCAATATAAAAAAAAATATGAGTGGACAATCAATAATCAATATTTTCCTGGCCATATTGGCCAATATATATTGCATTGTCATATTAGCCATAATCTTATCACTGGACCACAAATGAAAAGTGTTTTAAACCAGTATTAACTGATAACACTGTGGCCCCAATATTACAGTGTGTCCTATTTTCATACAAATCTAGGCTCATGAAACTAGAAAACTGTAAAACAGTAAACTCCCAAGAATAAGATGGTGATCCATTGCAGATACAATGCTTTTTAAAAAGGCTTTAATCTGCAGCCAGGGGAAGGACATAACGTTGTCATATATATTTGTCACTATATATACGTATGTCACTATAACACATGTAGATAATGAGGGTTAGAATGGAGAATGCGAACCTAATTGATTGTGCAACATTCGTGTCCCTCATATCTACGGGCACTTCATGAGATCTAGGCAAATTCCTGCAACATTATATGTAAAATCTAAACAGCCGACAATCAGTAGCTTGCATCATGCTTCCATCAGGACTGACAAAGCAATGAAAACCATTCCTACAGCTTCATATTATGAGTCTAATTCCCAGAGGATGGATGGTAATCGAACTGTATTCTAATCAATAGCTCTGGATTTGCAAACATGGGAACCTTCATCCGATCTCATTGCACTCATCAATACCAGGCTTCATATTCAGGCATTTATGGCCTTTATCATGCCTATGTTGCATGTTGTGTTGGGGGTGGCTTTTATAGAAAATCCTCTTTGATATGGCTGTACCATCTCATATCTTTAAACTGTTCAGCTTGCATAATTTTCATACAGTGCATCACCTCTATCTGCCATGAATCTTTTGCAAACTGAAAAGTAATTAAAAACTAGTTTAGGTAAAGTAGTAGTTTAAAACTCTTGCTCGCTACACCAGGCTAACCAGTCCATCCAATGCATCTACTGCATTTCATGAAACTACACCAGGACTGCCATATATTCCACTGAAGAGAGGATCTGGGGGCCAGGCTCGGTGATTGTGCAATTCAGGACTCTTGTGTATAGGTTACATTCCAATACCATTAACAAACTCAGCATTCCATCTAAACAAGACTGCAGTTGCATTTTAAGCACTTTGCCCATGAATTCTTACACCCCAAATCCGAAGTAGAACAGCCATATACAAACCACATCAGTGAACTGGTCAACGATGCCCCTTATGCATACTCTGTCTTTTACGTGTAGCCTGCCAGCAGTGTCCCTGGGGATATTTTGTCACAAAGCTTGCATATCAGTAGGAGCTTCTACAGTTTTGGAATCAATTTATGAATCAATTTATGCAGATGAATCCTGGTAACAGTAGTACAGAGCCACACAAACATGAGAGGAAGTGAAGCGCATTGACACTAGTTATGTTAAGGTGGACTGGGCTCACAGTGTTATTGTGACCATAAACAAAAAAATTCCATGGAAGCAAAAGAAGCTAACAGACCATTGGCCTAGTTTGAGCACAAGCTTGAAAAACTGGAAGACAACAGCAGTGTAATCTGCCCCTCAGATCTAGATCTTACATTTCCCACTGGCCACCTTTAAAGTAATGCAAAGAAGGAAGCTTTGCTGTGACTGTGATTCATGATCAGGAAGTGCGCCCAAAACCCAACACATACTAGCGAAGGTCTACAGACAGGGCAACTGACGTGAGCCACAAATTCATGTCTCCAGTTCAAGGCAAAGGCCAAGCCAAACAAAGAAACACTCCCAAATTGTCTAAAACCAAAAAACAGTAATTTCCCTATAAGGGCAGCAAAACTGTAAATCTACATGAAACCATCGCACATTCCAATGTATATTTACACTCGGAGCTCTAGGGTAATGGCACAGTAGTACCCCATCTGCCATCCCTCCCTCATCGCAAACCCTCTTACTAATCTTCTGTAAAATTGCTGGTTACTACATGGTAGACAGAGGAGGAAATGTCTAAAGCAGACATGGGGAGTGGTAATTTAATTACATTCAAGGTTGTTTCTGGGCTAAGCGTGCCACAACAGAGACGGCTCCATCCATCAACTCAAAGAATGGATCACAGCCGGCACTTACGATGTGCGGTGACCCTGGTGACTGACCAACATGCCATAAAGGTACAGATGGTATACTCTTCCATGAAAAACGACCAGCAAGTAACCCAACAGTTGCACGAAATAAAGTACATTTCCAGTTCAATTTTGCATCTTGTACTCCCACAATAAAAAATGTTAAACCAGCTCCATCTCCCTGTCCTGCGCTCTCTCCCCCCTACTTCCCCTCCCACTCTTCCTTCTCCTCGTCTCTCTCACATACATGCATGCCGCACCCTATGTAGGCTTACATGCTTTAAAATATCACCAGTATACCAATTTAAATGCACATAGTGGCTTCAGGATGTCACCAGAAAAATCAGATTTAAAAACACACACTTCAGGAGAGGGTGTGCTGTGGGCAAGGGG
This sequence comes from Anguilla anguilla, assembly GCF_013347855.1. Taxonomy (NCBI): domain Eukaryota; kingdom Metazoa; phylum Chordata; class Actinopteri; order Anguilliformes; family Anguillidae; genus Anguilla; species Anguilla anguilla. The sequence goes on along the minus strand of NC_049216.1, from coordinate 26,014,035 downwards.
GTGTGTGCAAGCGCTAATACAAATAATTGAGCATCAATAAGGGGGGAGGGGGAGGTTATGGGCTGACGGCACTGTTTATCAGATAACTTTCCTAACAGAATGTATGGGGAGCTGTCAGTAGAGGCAGTTTCCAATCGGCCTAATCACTCCCATGACTGGCCAAGCAACCTGCCTTCATGTACACACGCACACACGCATGCGCTCAAACGCGCATGGCAATTAAAAATGAAGGATCCACATCCACCTGAATTGCAATCAAAGAACTATAACTTTTGTTCTGCTCATTCACGTCTGGGACCTCCTGTGATCTTACACTTTAAAGATGGTGGACAGCCAAATGTCCAAAGAGAAAGCGTGCAGTGACACGTCTCCCCCGCAGGCTGCAGCCCTACAGAGCCCCAGCCAGGCCCCAGGCAACACCAGGGCTCCTTCCATTAATCACCCCAATCACACCTTCACCCTTCTGAGAGAGTTCTCACCTTCAGCCACCTGAGATCCACAGAGGAGTCCCAAGTGAACAGAGGGAAACAGGGGCGAGAGGGAGAGATGGACAGAAATAGGGGGGAAATAAAAAAATTTTTGGTCACGCTGACAAAATGGTTCTCACTCCCTGCTCATCCTCTTTTAACTCTCATTTGAGTAAAGAGTCCTGGACAAAGGGCTGGACTACACAGGCATACTTTTAAAAATGTATTTACTTATTAGCCCAGAGTACAACTAAAACATTAATATAATGGTATTCACGTAATGCAAAGTATCCAAGCTAGCCAAAAGACTAAGTATTTTATTGTTAACATGGGGGGGGGGGGGCGGGAGAACAGAAAATGCAAATGCATAAAACATACCAAAATCTATCAAATAATCAACTCTTTCCACTGGGTAGTACATTCCCCAATACATGACGAAAGCAGCACTCAAAAATGCCCCAAAGAAACAAAGGTTAGCATTCCAAAAACAAATTCTGTTCAGCGTGGTAGATGGTAATACAAAACAAGTTGAGGTGAGGCCAAGAAGAAAGGGCGAGGATTGTAGAGAATGAGCTTATCAACATGTCAGTGCAAGAAGCCAAAGTAAACAGGTTTGGTGGCCACTGGCAGCTCCGGCCGGCCAAACATTCTAGCTGCGTTTGTTCTGCTAAAGCCCTTTCACCAAGACATCACATTCCTCAGGCAGGTTCCCCTCCCCCTACACATGCGCCACCCTACCTTCCTCCACACACGTCCATGCAACGCTTACAGGCGAGCACGCTGGGGAGTCCCCATGAAAGACTGGCAGTCAAAATAAGAAATCTGAAAACTCCATTAGCGACACAGTGCACCTGGTTGAAGCATGATGCAAAGGGACACTGACCGATGAAAAACAGCATACCTTTGCAAGCAGCTACACCGGTTTCAACTGGGCAGGTTTTTTGCACGTCAAATTAAAGGTATGTGTAGTAAGCAGCATCATGCCACGAAAAAACTACATCTGAGCAGATGAGGATGACTTGATCACATTAAACATTTTTTAAGGATGACCAATGCATGTTGCCAAAATGAACAACTACTATTTAACTTTGAAATTAGCATTTTTTTGCATTTTGCATTTACTTTTACTTTACTTAACTTTATCTTTATTTCAGCTGACTCTGATGCTCCAAACTGCTCCGAGATACAATTCTATGTTTTTTGAGGTCAGTAAAACTAAAGCTAATAAATATACCTTGTCGAAGAGACATCACTCACTCACTGTGCTGTCATTGGTTCTACACACATTTAGTTTAGACTATTTTGTTTATTCTTAATGTAATTAAAATCAGTGGAATTCAACTGTATTCAGGGGTCTACAAAACATTCCCCACTACCAAGTTAAGAATGGGCACTGCTCATCCTACTGTAAAACTAGAAGAGACAGCTTTTCAAAAGTGAAGCACACTGCTGGTTTTAGCACTCTCAAACCAAACTAGTGAGAGGAGCGAATGAGTATTCGAGGGCATGTGTACTTGAAACAGAATGAGTGCTAAGTATTAACACACTGCTGTATTTCTGTAAATATGTTAAATATAGGCTACATAAACTGGTAAATTCTTGTCTTCACTATTCATTAAAGACAAGGAAACACTTAACCTTTTAAATATTAGTGGTGCAAGAAGATAAAAAACTGCAAGTTTATAAGGGATTGCAGCTGAATCACGCATTTTTACAAGCTGAAATGAATGTGGGCAGTAACATAGTTTTCAAAAGTCTGGGACATGAAACCATAGCAACGCATTCATTCACTGCACGGTTTCCCTTGCATAAAACAACAATATGGAAATATTAGGATAAAATAGACACGAGTACAAGTGAACAAGTTTTGCAATGCAAAGTTGGCATACATAAGGCCACCATCTCACAATGTGTCACTATATGCAGTAACAGCACACGCAGACTACTGGAGCCAGCTGTGGAAACGGGAAACAAGCAGCAGTCTCACCTTTCAATCGCTTAGCCCCTCCCACATTTTACACAGCTCACATGAACAAAACTACTGATCTTATCCTTAAAGTGTCTGTCTAAGACATGCTACCACTGAGATTAGCTGAATTTGAAGATGGTAAAAATTTTGCAATATGCCTCCGTTGGGCACCATTTGCATGAGCTGTTTAATAGCCACCAGGGCATTCACAAAATCACAGAATGTCTCAGCTCTTCGACATGCTACAATTCGGTCATGAAAAACAAAACACCAGTCATCTGAGTTTGAATGAATTTAAAGGATTATTAGGATTATTAGCAAAGGTGGCAACTGATAATGTGGAATTGGAACAGTAGGATCCCCTCCTGAAGAGTATGCTGAAGATCGACACTTCTACACGCTGAGCATATAGACGTGTGGATTTAATTGCAGAAACACATGATAATAGGAAGAATTCATGAAATGGGGAAAAACCCATTCATTCATGTCCTATACCACAGCCGCTCCACGTTGCGAAACGTGACACTTTTGTAAAAACAAACTTGTCCAGTAATGCTAAGCAATACTATAAGCCATTTCCCCATTTATTACAAAATAAGTAAGCTAAATTCTACACCCAGTTTTAGTATTCATCAGGTTTTGCTACAGAAAATCACTGAGTGACCATCCTGGTTTGTCTGCCTATAAAATGGTTAACCCCTACAAAGCCATCCATTGACACAAGATACAAAGGATGCAGCTTTGAATTGTCTTTATTTCACAAAGCTTTCTGATTTTGACAGTAGCAGTTGGTCTGTGGCATAGTAAATTGTCTGCTGTTCAAGATAAACAAATCTGTAAACTATCTGCATTTGTTTTCTAATTATTAACAGCGCAGTCCATTTTGTCGTTTTGGCTCTCTACTCCAGCACGTTTGATTTGAAACGAAATGGTGAATATGAGGTTGCGATGCAGAATTTCATCTTTCATTTGAGGGTATTTAATCTACATTGGATGAACCATTTGGAAATGTGGAACCTTTCATATTGTTTGGTTTACTTTTTAGAAAAATAATTTTTAATTGAGTTTCATGATCTTGTCATGATTTCTAAATTTTTAAAAGGCATTTCTATTGATTTGTTAAATTGAAAATGGAATAAACTGCATTCAGTGTCCCAATTTATTACCAATACAGTGAAGGGCTTTGAGAGCAATAGGGTATGGGCGTAATAGTAAGTGGAAGGGTAACATGGCAAATGACGTTTTCAAGGGAACATCAATAGCATTGCTCTTCGCAACTCCAAACCACTGCCTGCTGTTCATTTTCTGCATCTTCTGGAGAGCTATTTCCCAATGGAGATGCCAAACAAACATTCAGGCCATTTCAAACAGAAAGCTAATTCCTTACACCAGTAATATTGTGTGAAAACAAACTGAATTTTATCACTTCGGCAAAAGTAGTCACACGTGGTGATGCGCCTTCAGGGTGCATGAAGCTTTAAAGCAAGCAAATGAATGAACACACAAACAGGTAACTAAATAAATAAATGGCAGGTAATGAAAAACCTATCTAGTCTATTCAGAGAATCAGATCTCCTACCTCCCCCATCCAGCAGCAGCTGAACAAAGCCCCCCTGTAGAGAATAAATATGTCACCTAGAGCACTGACAGCTGGATGAAACTCATGCTTAAACAAGTCATTTTTCTCAATTTGTTTATAGAAATACTCCAATTACCAGGAGTCACCATGGCGATATCTGCGTCACCAAAACATTACTTATTAATCACTTAATTAATTACTTCAAAATGCACAGTCAACGGATATCTGAAGCAGTCCTTTGGTCACACTCAGTAACACATGAACTGCAGAAAGATAAGCGGCTTAGAGCCAAGGAAAAATCAAGAGTGCCATCAATATTTACTGCACATTTGTACAACCCGGGCCATATGAGACTGCCAGAACCAGTCATTGGAGTCACGACACCGTGGTGGAAGGCCGTGGTGAAATCACCCACTCACTGGACTTCCCCACAGAGTGGAACTGGGGGCAGCAATAGACAGCATGTGAGGTGGAGTGTGGCGGGATTGGAAGGCTTATGACAGAGCATGTCGTTTAGCACCCCGGGGCTTGCCACCACCCAGGAACTGAGCCAAGCCAACGCTCAGGAGACAAAAAAGACAGATGCTAACGACAGCGCGAACACCTCTCATCACAGCACAGCCCTTTTTCATTAGAGCCTGAAAACAGCACCGGTATCACCACACCGGAGCCTAAAAACGGGGACACAGGCACTGCCTCTGGCAAGCATTAAAAAAAAAAAAAAAAAAAAACGCTCAACATGATTCAGCAATTTCTTAGTAAATTGAGATGCCCGTGACATGTTAAGGAGGAAGCAGCATACATAATTTAGCAAAGGAGCTACTTTGTACTGCGCTCAGATGTGAGTCTATTGTGTCATAAAAATGCATCTATGCAGTGCAAATAATTAACCAATTAGTACACAGGGGCAGTTTTCTTCAGTTACATACAAAAAAAAATTATTCTCACACACAATTGTTCATAAAAAAACAAGTAGTTGAAGGTGTGCTGGATGGGTGTGATTTTTAGATGTGTGGAGGGGGTTGGGGGACATAGTAATGTTGACTGGTCAAATTACAGGAGAGGTCAATGATACAGCTCAGAAGAGCTGAGGAAGCGTGCCCTTCACTTCCCAAAACACACACACGGACATGTACCGCACACACATGTACCACACACACACACACGGACATGCACCATACAGACACGCAAAGCAGGCACACACACAAACGCACGTTTACACACGCACACCACATGGCATATAACAATATATACATATAATAGACCCATGGCTTCGCTGAACTAGTCTCATTTCCTGCTTCTGCTATTGTGCCCAAATGAGCGAACACCGAGAAAGCCATACAGTCAGTATATGTTAAACTTACACAGGCAGCACCATGTCGCAACAATTAAAAAACAACAAGACTAGAGCAGCCTCTTTAGCTAAGCAGCCAACAGCAACGACTAAGAGCACTTCCTCAGTCTCAGACACCTCAGGAGGCCAAAAGTGCAGCCCTAAAAAAAACACAACAGATGTGAGTCAGAAGCCAGGCTGCTGTGGGGCACTATAGGCTGCTTTGGGAGGAAACGGACAGATAAATAAAAGTGCCTCCTCTTCACCCTCCCCCAACCTCTTCTCCACTCTCCTCCCATTTCTCTCATGTGCTTCTTTCCCCCTCTTTCTTTAACAGCCAATGACATTCAGTGAAATTAATATGCTGGTAAAGGGTGACGTCAGGTTCCCTAGCAACGCTGCCCTTGGACACAAACCAAATACTAAATGAGATTGATGAGGCTAATTTGTTTAACCTGATATGATGTGAAAAATGGTTTGTTGACTTTCCATGATACAAAATACAGATATTAAAATATATTCAAGTGGCAAGTGTGCATACTGCAACGTAACAAACAAATGGTGAGTATGGTTATTAGTAAAAAAATGTGCTACATTTGCTATAGTTACACACGGATCAATTTTGAACTCATAAGATTATCAACCAGTTTCAAGCGCTGAAATAATTAGGTGCATTTCCCCTCGAATTGAGTTACACAGCTAATCTCTCCATTCACTTTGCTTTTCTTCCAAAAAAAGCCAGTCTGCTAACTACCCAATCAAACGGTTACACAGCAGTCAAGGGTCACTGTCTTTCACCGTGGAACATTCACAACAACCGTACATTTTATCTCATTTTAGATTATACATTAACAATAGAGTTAGTCCTATATCAAATGGATCAGAAGTACCTTCTAAACACATTTGTTCTGGACACGAGGCAGTCATCACTGTGCCTGTTGCTAGGGGAAGTGACATAACTTTACCAGCGAATGAAAAGATCACAAATTACAGGAGGACTAGTGTATGGACACTCCCTCCAGTGTCTTTTTGGAGCCCCCAATGGGAATGTTCACTATTTGAAGAGTTAACTCTTTAATTCTGTCTGGAATGTTTCCTTTGGGTGGGGCAGGGCAATCAGTAGGCAGACTCCCCCTTCTTCGCACCCCCGCCCCCAATCCTACACACCACCCATCCGTCTCTACACTAAATTAAATGGCTCCTGCTCTAAGTTTAGAGAGTGCAGACTATTGTATGGTCCACTTTGCTCCACTGTAAATGCCAAGATGGCACAAGACCATCAACAAACATGCTGAAATGCACATGACCATGTCAGCTCTGTAGACATTTCCAACTGACTTACAGAAAACATTTCAATGGTTATGTTGCAATATCCAATTACGCATTCTGTTTCTGTTACTGAACAAAGTTAACACATCTCATGCATGGAATCCATGTTCAAAAAGACTTTTCCCTTGTTGTGGGAATGTCAAAGCTTCCAGTACTGAGTGAAGCGGCACCCCCACCACCCCCCACCCCAGAACACTAGCTGGGGCCTGCTGTAAATGAGGCAAAACGGAGGCGTACAAAGCAGTTAGCCACACACATAGAAAATTCCACTGTAGACGCAATGCAGCTCATGAGCCCAAAGCATACACTCTGGGGCTCAAGTCAGTTTAAAGAACGGGAAATGCTACATTAACTGCCTAATCCCATGTTACCAAAATAATTTCCCAGTAAAACTCCAGAGTAAAATGAATACACGTGCACATTCATCTGGAAAAATCCCTTGTGTGCTGAGACTTTAGAAAGATTAAGCTGACAAAATTCCTTTATGAAGACAGCATTTCTACAGTGCAACAAATCTTAATGATCTCATACCACAACACAAAGTGGTTTGCCTGCTCCTTTCCCTGTCAAAACATTTGGTTAAACAACATTAAAAATCATACTAGGGAGTTTGTAGAAACCCTGTACCACAACCCCACTGTACACACAATCTATTTTACAATAGTTTCCATTCTTATAAATTGGATATAATATGTATTCTAAGGTGAGAAGGAGGGACAGAGTTTAAGTGTCACTCAGAGCTGAGGCAATCTACTCTGCTGACGCCGACAGTTTACACAGATGCCAGAGATCACAAATAACAGGACCTCTGGCAGCTGTCCTGCAATAATGCCTGAATGAAATTGTTAAATGACCCTTGCAGCATGAGTCTATGTGACAGAATGCATGCAGGTTCCGAGCAGGCATGGATTAAGAAGCTGAGAGGGAGGGGGAAATCCACTCAAAACACTACTTCTTTAAACTCAGCAAAAGGCAAGAAATCTCACCTGTGCCACATAAAGGAAAGGTGGCCCCCCCCAGTTTCCAACAACGCGTCAGAGAACTGACTGTACACATTTCCGTTACACAGCCCCTCGGAATCACGAGTCCAGCATACACTCTAGCGCTACATTTGCTTCTCGATCTTCTGCTAAAAGAAACCCATAAGCCAAAATTACAGCATCTAATTCATAATGCATGAGACATAAACAAAACCGGTCTTCCCCCTACTAAAAAGCTTACATAATCCCCATCGATCACTTGCAGCTGTGTGGCTCCTCGCTTCCTCCTTAGGCTCGGCGCTGATGTGTTGCTGGGCGACAGCTAAATTATGCAGGAGTATTCAACAAATGGCCCGAATGCATCACGGCCTGAGCGTTGACTTTGAGGACACAGAGCAGCTGACTGCTGCCCAAAATTCTAAGATGATTAAAAGAAAAAAATGTGTTGCAATTACCAAAATAATCAATGAGGGAATGTGCGGCTGCATTCAGCACAGAGCGAAGGTGCGGTCTGTTCAGGTGATTCGCTGTCTCCAAGCCCAGCGTGGCGTGTGACTGTTCGGGACAGTGGGGGGGCGTGGGGCAGAGCCCGTCGCCGCCATTATTGAGACAAACACGTGGCTCACTGTCCACCAAGCGTGATTAAAAAGCCATTAATCACGCTAGGATTAGTTAACAGAGGGCTGTGGAAGGGGGTGCGAGGGGGGATGGGGGTGGCACAGGGAGGACGGTCTGGACGTCCCTGGGGAGAGGCAAGAGATTATTGGGGTCGGCCGGCCCCTGTGTCCCACTGCGGACTGGGACGGAGAAGGCCCTGCCTTGATCCTCCGTGCCTCAAGAGTCATCTGACCCTCCCTGACAATCCCTCCACCGGGCCCTTTTGTCCGTCGCCTTGTTTGACAATCATTTACTCCGCCGTTTAGGGCAGGGGCAAGGTCAGGAAACATACATCAATGACAAAAAACGCACCACTCCTTCCTCTATCCCCCCGTTCCCATTTCACCACTCCGCTCTTCCTCTACGCTTGCTGGCCTCCGGGTTGGCACAGCACATTACCACATCAGAACATTAGCAGACGGGAACAGACGACACTGCCCATCCTCGCTGCCTATCTCTAAACAACAGAAGCACATTTTATTTAGCAACTGCTCATCTATACTACAGAACCTCGCCCTTTTGACCCCATTAATCCAATAAATATTTCTAAATTTGACCCATTTCAAAAATACACCCATATAATTTAGAAAATTAAACCACTGTTACATCACACACAGGAGAGGAAGTAAGTTAGCTTTCATTTGCAATGAAAGGTCAGCAATTAGCTAGTAAGCAAAGCAACTGGACGGCAAAGCGAATTGGACATTGTTGCTGGTGATAAACATTTAAAGTGTTCATTTTACTCATATCCTTGACTTTTGCTGAAACACTCCGTTTTAAATATCTCAGTTAAATGCTGTTAAAGCACGTCTAACAGTTCTGTCTTTGACTGCCGTACCTTAACGTGCATGTACGCACATGCTCACAAAAAGGCAACCCCCCACCTTCACTCAAGAAAGACATTTGTGGCATCTGTTACCCTTCGCCCAAACCCCTTTGAGCAGACAATACCATCAACAGCCCCTCATCCCGCTCTGTCCCCTCCTCCTTTACCAGTGCAACCTGAAACTACGGCAGATGAGCGCCATTAATACCAAGGGCCTGAAAAGAGAAAGAAAAGGAAACGGACAGAGGCAGAGGAATCCCAACTCCACAAAACACTCTCCACGGCCAGACGCAGCCCCATCCGCAATAAAACAGCAGACCACAGGGAAATTACCCCTAGACCACACCTTCCTGCCGTCTCTGCTGTCCGCTTCTGAGCGTCAGTTGGGGCCTTCGGCACAGACAATGACTCCACCCACACCTCGGACTTTATTATTGCATCATCTTCAGCATTTTCCTACTTACATGTTGTTTGTGAATTTTTAAAGCTGTCAAACCAACAAAGGAAAAAACGAGCGAGCAAGCAAGCAAGCCCTCTTTTCGGCTGTTATTCTGATGAAACCTCTGATTACACTCCACCCTCACTGCCGGCTCCACTTCCTCACTCCCGTCTGCCCTGCTATCATAGTTAAACTGCCGCTCCTTGTATCAGCCATATAGAGTATATGGCCTTTATTTCAAAATCCATGAGGCAACTGCCCACACCACTTCCCTCTAGCTACTTAGAAAGTGTTGAAACACAGTTGACAAAAAGTCCCTTTTTAAATGCAATGTAGCTAACAGAACAGTCTAGATGTGATATCTAAGGGTGACCAGCCAAGCCGTGAAAACCTTGCATTAGTCGTTAGCACAGTAAGTCACACAGACTCATGGTTTCTCCCTCGCACTCTGACGAACCCAACAGCAGGCTGGGAAATCTTGGCGGGCTGTGTGAAAAACACCCGGGCCGCGTGGACGACGTCACCGCGCCCAGGCCCGCGGGGTTCTACAGCGAGGGAAACCCGCCCCCTCGCTACGCCGGCCTCGCTCAGGTCTGCTTGGCGACACACCCCCCACCCCCCCCACCGCCGGCTCCCTGACAGCTCAGATCCAATCGTCTCCGCTTCCTGGACCTGGGCCAAGCCAGCGCCTGCTCTGCCAAGAGCACTTTCCCGGAAGCACCAGGAGCAAGACGAGGGGAGAAAGTGAGAGCGCTGAGCGCTGCCTGAACCGCGCGCTGCTCCCGCTTGGCTGTCCGCCAGGACACACTTCCAGGATTTTTTTTTTTTTTTTTTGCTGCAAAAGCCAGCTGACAGCTCTCCCCCGGAGATTTGAGAGGACAACAAAAAAAGTTGTAGTCTGCCAGGGTTGCGCTGCGCTGAAGATTAGCCCCTCGCTCTCAGCAGGGTCAGGTTAACAATCGAGACAAAAAACACACCGTGCAGCAGCGGAGGGCAGAAAGTGCGAAGCCTCTTTCCTTTGTTCGCCTTTCTGTGGAACACATGTGCTGCGATTACACAGCTCCACTTTGTGTGGAAGTGTTAAAATAAGTCCCCGCAACATTGTTGCCAGTCTTGAGGGCCGGAGGCAAACCCTCTTCGAAATACGACTGTCCTGTAAATTCTATTTTTAAACATAGTTAGGATACCCATCGCAGTGGTGAACACAATATAATTTCAGAGTGAAATTTAAATGGGACACCACAACACAGCCGACTGTGTCTTCCTGATTCGCTGTTTTTTCTTTTTGTTTTTAAAGACAGACATGAACATTGCAGACCTCAAAAACTGTCTTCAGGAATGTCACTAGAGTTTCTGTATTCTGTAACTGCTAACCGCAGTGAACTCTGCAAAGCATACACACACCCGTGCGAATCAGGTAAGGCAGTCTTACCTGTTTGAACTGCTCATCATAGGCCCAGTCAGCCTGTCCACTCGGTGATGTGAACAAATGGGGGCCCGCTGGGGACTGGTCCTCGTCCTCTGGCTCTTGTTTCACCCTGACTGGGGGCGAGGGGCTGCGCTGGACGCCAGGCGCCGGGGGAGAGGAGGAGGGGTAAGGTGGATACGGGCCGGGGGGGATATGGGGGACTCCCTGTTGGAGGGCGAGGGTCTGCTTTCGAAGGTACTCCAACCCCATGCCTGCTCGCTCCTCATCCTCTTCACTACCATCTTCGTCCTCCATCATCTCCTCCTCTTCGTCGTCATCTTCCTCTTCTGAGCCCCGCCCTCGGTCATCTTCGTCCTCCCGCTCTGACTCCACACTGCTCTGGTTTGAGACCCTCGACTGATGTCCACCTCCAGGGGGCCCTCGCCCAAGGCCCTTGCCCAGCACTGCGGACCCCAGCGGGGACCCTGATGCCCTGGCAGCTGCCAGGATAGCCTGCTGGGCAGCCACTTGCTGGGCGTACATAATGTGGGCCTCGCGCATGTGTCTCTCCTTACGCTCCATCTCCAGTCTTGCCTGCTGCTGCCGCTGCAACTGCTCCATCACTGCCTCCAGCTTCACCCCCACTGGCCCACCCTGGGAGTAAGTACCTCCTAGACCACCCTCCTGGGACAAGCTGGGCTGAGAGAGAAAAAGTCATTTATTTAATATACTCTCTTATGTGCACGTTTATATAGGGTCCTCCGCTAGGACTAATTCATTCAACTGGGTTACATGCACAATTGCTTAAACTATTTTTTTAAATATATTCTGATGTGTAGAGTGCATAATCCTCATTGTATTGTGTTAAATAAAGTTTTATAGTTTACTTGAATTTAGAAGAATAGGAAAACTTTGCTATAAGCAAACAACTCAGATTACGGTCAAATTAGCAACTTCACAGTTTAAAATATAGGCTGCTATGTGTGTCACTTGTGCGGTAAACAAACAAAATACTTCACACATTGACTAAATTATGAAGTTGTTTTAATTGTAGGTGTAGCTATGGCACTGGTAACATGAGGACCCTAAAAGAACACAGTCAGTGTAAATATATGCTGAGATTTTGCATTCTTTATGTTTCTGTAGACCTCAAAATAGAATTCTAAATGGAATATTGACTGGCACACCCCAGCTGTAATACTTCTAGCCAAAGCGTCTTTGAAAAATGTTCATATCCCAGCTACTTTATCCTACTACAGAGTTTAGCGTGTATAAAGAAATAATGTTATTCTGTACCCCAAGAACATTGACATTTCACAGAAAGCTGTCCTTAATTGAAAGGCCAAGAACAAAAAGTGAATGGGGAAAGGGTAGCTTGATATGGAAGGCCACTTTCAGAGACAAAAAACACTACAGATTAAATAAATAAATAAAAAATAAACAAAAACTCAAGAACGAGTCATTTATAAAATGCTTGTTGAAACAAACAATGTACAAATAACAGCTGGAGAGTTGGAAAGATTATGGGAATGCAAAATAAACACTTTTCTGAAAAACCTTTATTTTCTATAAACAAAGTAGAAACTCATTTTATAAACCATTCGTTTCAATAATAAAACATATCCGTATCTACGGGCTTTGTGGTTAAACGTTACACCAAGAAAGCCCATGTAAAACCACGGCACGTTAACAAAGGTTAGCAAACAACCGTACAATCAATCTCAGACAAAAAGTCGACGGGGCCTGTGCGACAGCTTTTATTAGTTGTGATTGTGAAATGCACTGAATTATTTTAAATGGTAGCCGAAAAAAGCAATTAATGATCATTAGCAGGTTAGGCACACACAATGTATAATAAATGCGAATTACATAAGACTGCATAACATAAATAAACATTTTGTCTACCTTTGATCTCAAACCCATAACCTGCCACAGTGGCGACTAGCGTCGCTTGATCAGCAATAAAAAATCTTTCGGCACGCGGTCACTGCACATTGAGAGGCATTTTTAGTTAAATGTAGTCTTTCGACAACCTTATTCGTTAACCAAAGAGAAGTAGGCTACTGTAACCAAAATCACTCATTATATTAGGGGCACTGCAAGTTAATGACCATAGGCCTAAACAAATTATACTTTGCAATCACAATGTTTAATTTCAAAATAGGTTTTTCAATCAATTAATTGCCAACTAATTATCTGTACCAACGTTAACAACGTTATTTTATCGCTACAGTGGTTTAAGGTCGAGCACGTAAATATTATACGTGCGTAAAAAGTTAAATTACGAATACAATACGCTGTAGACCACTGATCACTAAAAACATATGGCGCGGTTCCAGAAGACACGAATGAAACCATCTACTGTAGCCATTCATATCGACGCCGACATTACTTCTCAAGCTACTGGAATTAGGCCAAATGACGAATCACTGAGCGTAGTGTACACGGATAGTGCTGCACGTGTTACCTTGTTGCATTGACAAAATGACTTCTAATCAACACGTTTTCAGAGGCCAAGTATTGGTAACAATATTTACACAAACGATTACTGCTGTTAGTAAAAAAGAAACCTTGGGAATGACTACGTCACACGAAGTTGCTCGAATTATTTCGACAACACTTGGGGTAACGCTTGAAATACAGAAATATCACCGTGCATTTACTGGCTTTCGCTTTACGTTTGTGTAGTGTAATAGTTGTCTAATTGTTTGTAATTCCTCCTGCAATAAAAACTGTGTCACGGTAGTATCGGTCTCACACACACGCACATATACAACTGGGCACAGCGCCAAACAGGGCGACGAAACTCACCATTTGCGCCTTGCTGCTACCGGAATTGTCCACCATCCCTCCTTCCTGGGGTTAACCCTCGTTTCTGGCGCACTCGGACACAAACCGACCTACCGGAAAACCGTGCATTCACTCTCGGTGCTTTAAAATAAACTCTTCCTCGCGCTGGAGGCGATAATGCGCCAGCCTCTGGTGCAGAAAACGAACTTCAGACTGCTGTTTTGCAATTAAAAAGAGGACGACCAAGAAAGACGCCTGGCTTCATCTCTCAGAGCGCTTAACGTTGGAGCTCCCACTCCCTTACTCGACTTTCCTCCCCTTGAATTACACCCCCGCCTCAACAAACAACATCTAAGGCCCGCCCCGTGACAGCAACAAGTTCCTGAGTTACTGCGCTGCAATGAGTGGTTGAATAATTACCGCACTATGCAAATCAACCATGAATCACACTGACACCTTTCTGCTAACAATCTATGAATGTAATGGTAATTCTCTATATTCTGAATTCACTGTCAAAATTCTGAATGGCTTATTTTATTACTATGTTGCAGTGACAATTTTATATAACAGTTGGTGACAATTATTTATACTAAAGTACTCTTAATAATAAAAAAATAATAATAAAAAAACGAAAAAACGAAAAAAATGAGTAGGCGAACGATATAAATAACAGAGGATGATTTTTTTTCGTTCACAATTATATATATATAATAATTTAAATAAAAATAAAGCAAAGCAATTGTGTTAAGGACTGAAAACTATGTCACTCAGCATTTGAGTTCCTCATCTGTTACATGTTCTGTAAATTTGAAATTGCATATGTTTATTTAGAATATTATGATTTTAATGATAACGATTATTATTATTATTATTATTATTATTATTATTATTATTATTATGTCGTTCGTAATTAAATGTTTCATTTAAATAAATGTAAAACAAATGCAATTGTGTTAAGGATTGAAAAACTGGAGTTGCTCAGTGTATTTCAGTTACTGAAAAATATTGAAAATTTTAAATTGCATGTGACTATACTGATGATTTTAATGATGCTTGTGTTCTTGTTATTATTATTATTATTACTACTACTACTACTACTACTACTACTACGATCACGTATTGTTTTGATTTAAGCGCTTTAACTTCTTTATTTAAATCGAGTTTAAAAAAACCCCAATATAAACAATTTTAGCAAAAAAACATAATAGATGTTAAATATACCATAAACGCCATAAAAATCTGTTATGGTTTGCTTTGAGCTTGAATATTTCATTAGCATTGTGCATAACAGCTTTTTTTGCATACGGGCCTTTCAAATAAATATAAATATTCAAATACCTTACGTGTGGTACTGGTTGGTGGTGGTATGTGACTGAAAGTTTTTACTCCGTGTATCACGTCAACAACAGATTTATTCGTAATTTCAATATAAATCTAAACGTGAACTATTACTGTTTGTGAGTCGATGAGATAAGTACAAGTATTACAGCGGATGTGGCTGATCTCATCAAATAATTTCTTGGTTTTCTGCAAAAGTCAGGAAATGCATAAAGGAATCGTTATTTGTTGAAGTTAATTTAAATGTACTTGAGTATTTATTATTTTTTATTGAGTATTTATTTTTAATTACTCAATCACGGTACAGTAAGTATATGTCCTTCTGTGTTTTGGCAAAATATGCAATGGCTCCACTGCTCCCTAGTGGTCAAACAGTGCCCTAATACAGTTTATGAACTGTGGTCATTCACGTGAGTACACGTCACGTGTGTATCGTAAACTCACGAAACACAGTAGAAAAACCTACTATCGAGTTTAAAGCAGATAAAACATTTTAAATGCAAAACTGGTCATTTCATATCGCAAGTATTACTAGACCACCTTCGCCATAATTAAACCTTGAGAATAGTATAACACATTGCTGAAACATTTTGGTTCAGTTTACATTTTAGGCAGTAAAATTTAAAACTGAACTCAAAAACTGCAGGGATATAGAATCTTCAGTTAAAGAAGACTAAATGTAGACCCACAACATTAATAAGCGATTTAAATGTTTGTTGTCTGCAACAGAGATTCTTTATGATTCCACACAACACAATAACATTGTCATGTTTTTTTTTTTCCCATAGCATAGGCAAGGGTAAGCAAATGTGGGTTAGCTGCTTGAGTGCATTGTACAAGGTGTGCACATTCATATACAAAAAACATCTCCTGACATGTTTTACAATGTGCAATGTACATTAACTTAGTTAACTAAAATGATTCCCAAGACAACTCCTCTCTATTCAAGTAGCTTTGGGGTGTTTCTGTCAGTCAGGAAGATGATGTTTTCAGTTGAGTCAAATCAGGTAAGGAATAACTGAGGTGATAAGCTATGGAATCCAGAACACATGAATGAACATGTTAAACAGGTATTGGCTAAACTCAATAACCTCAAGCGCAACTTGCTGAAGGCACTGAACCAAACACGCAGTCATCAACAATAACACAGCTAATCGTCTATGCAGTGTAAGCAGTGGTAATCACTTATGTCAGTATTTAATATCAGCATCAAAAAGCATAAATGTTTCTACACAACACTCTCTAAAGCATACTTTCAGAAAAAAATTTCAACGTATCCCACCCATAAAACGTTTAAAAACACAATTGCATTCCAGTTGTACATGCAGCTTTTTTTTTTTTTTTAGTTACAGCCATAAATGTTATTTCAGGTTTCCTGTTCCTAAGCTCAGAAATATTCTGAAGAACACCATCCACCAATACATCAGTGTGGGATAAACAATACCTAGAACAACATTTATATTTTACAAATTACCCATTTATACAACTGGGTATTAACAGGAAATTCATGTAACGAACTGCAGTACCGTGGAGATGTGCAAGCAGGTAATTTAACACTCAGCCTTGGTTCACCATCAATATTGAATGTTGTTAAATACTTTCCTATACAATTATGTTTCATTACAGCTCATACATCTATATACATTTGAAGGCAAAATATATAAAATTAGATATTTCCGTAAAAAGGTATAATCCCAAATATATATGTATTCAGCCCCTTTTCCCATTACATAATGCTAATTTTGAGTAACTCAGTTACTGCTCTAGATAACATACCTCGCTAACATATATGCAGGACAATCTACTATACATTACACATAGAACTCCTCAAGAAAAACAGAACATTCTTACCCTTCATAATAAAACTGAACTGGTTTTATTATCTCTATGGTCCAAAGGTATCTACACTGATAGTGGCATTTTTGCACAGCTTTAATCAATTTGATTTGTCACAGAATGTACCCAATACACACAAAGGCATAGGCACACATACAGCTTGAAACTGAAGTAGAAGGTAAATCCCATTCACCAAAGTGGTCATGCAACGCTGCAATACATTACAAATTTGACAGCGTCATCCAGAGCATTTGCAGCAATGAAGCACGTGACAAGTGTTTGAGCCCAGTACGATTAGTTGAATAAAATACATTGATCTAAGCGTCATGCCCAGGTCCTGGCAGGATCACACTAATATGGTCTTTCTGACTTCTGGTCAAATCAGAGAAACAAAACAAGTACCTACCTTTTCATGGACTTCCTCACAACATAGTGATGTTGGTACTCCCAACATCACACCATTTATTTGTCATATCACAAACACAAGAGCCAAATTAATATATAATGTACAATAGCAGTCAATACAATTGTTTTTGCTCAGAAACTAGACATTGGAAGGTACACATTATTTCTTTTGTAAAATGCAAAATGAAGATTTGAAATAACTGATAACTATAAGCATTCCTTAAAGATATTTTCCCCTTTATTAGGTCCATCAATATTTATACACAACAGGACAAAACAAAGGCCAAATTAAATATCACAGAAATATATGTATACAAGGCTGAGACTTCAAGTGCATTGGGCAACTACAATGTCACATCGACGTCACAGCAACAGAAGTCCTCTGGAAGACCTGAGGGGAAACAAGAGGAATAAAATTAGATTTGAGTTCTGCCGCAGATTCAAACTTGTGCCCGTGTACAGTTAACAGTACCACTGTGCAAACAGTGCACCTTGGACTTTACACATTGTAAATTAGAAAGCATTTTTTTCCTACAGCTGAAGAATAAGAAGTGGTGCAAAGTTAAAAGCTATGATATAGCAGCAAGCAGCAATTCTCAGGGTCCAAGCACCTGCAGCAGTGGCTGCCCCAGCTGATCGGATGTACCACTACATCAACTTTCAGATAAATGTGGTGCACTGTGATTTTTAAATGTATTATTTTTAATACGGAGTTCGATAGTGCCAGTACTTTAGGATTAGTCTACCACATTGCACCCCTTTAGGTAAAACCATTAGAGATTTATAGGCATTTCTGTGCTAAGCCATGCCTGTTCTTTAGCTCCTCGTTTCCCCATTCTTTGGCGAAGCCACAAGAAAAGTAAGACCTGAGTAACCCATAAGATTTTGTGTGAATCAGTAACAGTTGTAGGAGTAGTAATTGAAATGTTTTTCATATAATTCAATATGGTGGAAAATGCAATATGGTGGATTTTTTGGGTTGTTGAGGCAAATTTGGTGTGTATGGGATGGGTTAGTTGCACATACAAGCAATGCCATTATTGAGTGCTTTTCTTTAAAAACAAAGCAAAAAAACCCCAAAAAACAACATATTTACACTGCACTGGAGCACTGCTGTCAAACTGTACTACATAGTGGAGCAGCATCAACAACATAGAAAAACAACTGTCACAGTGAGGAATAGGACCGTCATGTAATACAATGAATAATACAATAAAGCCCTGGCTGTACCCACCCAATGTGTTGGGGTCTATACTTTGTCAATGCCAAGCTCTTCGGGTGTGGGGACGCCCAGTTCATCCAGAGTGGGCCGCAGTTCTTGAATCAAGTACGGGTATATATCTTTGTGAGGGCCAGCCTTATTCTGCAACAAGACACGAATGGAAAAGTGAAAAACATCTGACTTAACCACCACAATTTGTATAGTCAGCAACATGTGTGTTTGTGCATTGTGATCGTTTCAGGATTTTATTAACAGCAATGTAATTTCACATGAAAATGTAAAGGTTAAAATGAGCCAGTTCTCCAGAAAAGAAATAATCCCAAATACAAACAATGGTGTTAAAAAACAGATGGAACCACTGTTTCTTTGACTTAACGTAGGCAGACGACAGCTTTCTGTTATTCCCTATAATATGAAGTACACCCCAGATCAAAACCTGGGTTAAGTGTTTGAGATACAATCATTAAAACACTCATGTTGCGCAGATTAAACATTCACAAAACAGCAAAAGTGCTTTATAGAAGACACAATATAAGTAATCTGAATAAAATTTGATAAAAATGATGCCAACAAAAGCCAGCTGTATACTCTTGGGGCCACCTCACTCACCTTGACTGCCTCGAGGATACGGACAGCACTGGCCAGGTCATTTAACCTCCGACAAGCTCGCAAAGCTGCGTCAATGATCTTTGGTTCTGGTACCAGGTCATAACCAATCAGAGTATTCATGCCTGAAAGTGTTGCAAGATGGAAACAGACAACGTACAGCTGTTGGTATATTTAGGGGCATCAGCATCACCACATTCTTATAGCAAAAAAACGACAAAAACTAAAAATGGGTCAAATATTCCTTATTTTGTGGTGTCATTACTATTTACACAAAGGCACCAAATCATGCCCTAATTCGGTAATGTTTGTACCATATTCCTGCACTGGGCATGAGTACCAATCTGGCTTTTCCTCTGCCTCAACAAAATCTTGTCAGAGGAAGAGGAAATATTAAAGGAAGTATCATGGCATAGCATCAGACTGTACCATTGTCTCTAGACCCTTGTACCCTCCACACACCTTTCCTTAGCTCCCAGGCATCAATGTCCGGCTTGTTGAAATAGGTGACCCAGCGGGCATCAAACTCTTCGTCCGTCTCTTGCTTGCCATGAGAATAACAGCGGGATGCCAATGGAGCTGAAAAAATAAAGGGGAAAGAAATCTACAATAAGATTCAGTCTTGCCAATTTTCACTCAGCAACATTCAGACTACCTTTCATTCTCATTCACGTCTTAAGCAGCTGTAGCAATTCTCTTTGCAAGCCTTCTTTAATGGTTCAGCAGCAACTACATACTCCTCAGTTGATATAGAATACTGTTGATCAACTTCACTTCAAGCCTGTTAAATTTCCCCAAATCTGCTCAATTCACTCCAAAACCGAGAGTCCAACGATAATTGACAACAGGCACAGACTCTAGCTAGTTTTACTGTGGTAAATTTAGCCTATTTCCCTAAAACAGAAAACACAGCCAGGTATGATTAAGCAAACTAAACAAACACATGACGTCATTATGAACAAAATGATAACAGATTTGATTAAAACCGTTGTCTTCAATACAGCTAAAATAAGCAGTTCCGTATTTCAGCTGGCTGGCAGCCATGAATTCCCACGTGACAAGCTAGCTACTCAGAAAGCTACCAGTCACGGTAGCACAGAAAAACAAACAGGTAACTTCTCATCAGACCGTACTCCAATGTGCTAAAAAAAAACCGTATGACTGACGTTCGAATTCAAGCCTCCAATGGAATCTGACGTTGTTCGTTCAATGTAGTTAACCCTCTGAAGTCTTGCAAGCTAGCGTTGCCTCACAGGGTCATTTCAGGTAACAGTAATAGAGAATCAGCGAATGCAACTGCGAGATCCCCTAATTAACAATCTTTATTATTTTCCTACATAAAGTCAATGACACTAGTAGTGTACACACGATTAGCTTGCTAGACGCACATATTTTTCAACCGAATCTTGACGCAAAACAGAAGCCAGTTACCTTCATATACTAGACTAACCCGGTTAGCATATGTAACCATCACCACGGAGGGTTCAGCTCAGCGCTGCCAAGCTGTTTGCGATTTAACGATTGACAATTAACACATTTTGACCTGACCACAGAATCAAACCATTTGTTAGCACACTACGATACCGTGTTACGATTTAGCATCATTCGTCAAGTAGCTTAACTAGGCCACAAAGCCTCAGTGTTTGTGGGTCATTACAAGGACACATGAACTGGTGTGCTCCGTTGAAATGCACGAAAAGCTTTTAAGTCTGGCTCTATGAAACACATACAATCGAAAGTCGTCACCAGTCATACCAGCTATACGCCCGTATTTAAAAAAACCGGTAGCTACATGTAGGTGATACGTGACAGCCAGCTAGTCAGCTATG
Source organism: Anguilla anguilla (assembly GCF_013347855.1). Classification (NCBI taxonomy): domain Eukaryota; kingdom Metazoa; phylum Chordata; class Actinopteri; order Anguilliformes; family Anguillidae; genus Anguilla; species Anguilla anguilla. The sequence goes on along the minus strand of NC_049216.1, from coordinate 25,993,022 downwards.
TCACTTCCAAAAGACACACTAGCTAGCTGCTAGCGCCAGTGCTAACGAACTCAAAAGCAGAGCATGCTCCAATAAGCCGGCTTTGGCGCGGCTAAAAAGGTGAACTACTGTAATCAAGACAGTGTTTGAATTGTGCCAGGTATGCAAGGTACAGTAAGAGAAGCACACATGTAAAAAAGTAACCTTTAAAAAAGACCTAACAAAAAGGAAAGATTCATCTGATTAGCTAACGTTAGCTAGCTGCAGCCCACTTGCGCAATGTTAAGTCGCTAGCTAACTTAGCAATCGCTGAAACATTGAACATGTAGGTAAGCTGTTACCGAAGGACTCAGGCAGCTAACGCTATATGAGGGTAGAAGCTAGACCGCCGGTTAATGAATACACACAATGCTGTATAGTCTAGAGCAGGGGTGTCTATTATATTAGGGGCCAGTGTGGATTCAGGTCTTTGTTTTATCCCTGCACTGTGACACTTGATTCAGCTAGCTAATTAACTAACAATTTGCGATCTTCAATAAAAGATTGACTAGTCTACTAGATCCAGGGGCCTTAGTGCTGGGCTAAAACAAATCACCTGCACCCACACCGGCCCTTTTCGGATAAGATAGGACACCCCTGCTAGGCTAGCTAGCTAGAATGTTAACTAGCTAACTCTTTCACGTAGCTACCGCTAGCTAGGTCACAAATAGCTACATACTCGGGTTCAATGTCTATAACCAACGTAACAAACGGTTTCTTGTCACCTGTCAAGCTATCTGTACATTCACAACGCAAAGTCTGATAGCTTGCTAGCTAAATGTCTCGTTCTCATATGGTCCGCATTCTCCATGTGAGAGTGACCCTTAGCTGGATAGCATACACAGGCTACAGTTCCTGTTACAATAAAGCCAGCCGGGACTTTTCATTTTAACTATGAACAACAAAAATCCACAACCATGTCTTTACAGATCAACTATACCTGTATATGAAGGTCGAGATCGTGCCAAACTCCGAACCCCGGAGACTGAAAGTTGGACTGCAGCTCTGAACATTGTGTGGGCCGGCGGGAGAGACACTGAGGAGGAAACGCTAGCCGAAATGGTAGAGAAGGGCACTGCAAAGGAAAGGCAAAACTGCGTCTGCGCAAAGCATTTCCGCCCATACGTCACATTTGGGATTTTTGATTTTTCGCAGTCATACGATGGTAAACACTATTGAGCCTAATTCTAAATATTTTTCATTAGTAAATTCAAAGGGAAGTGCATCTGCAATCTGAATAAAAATGTTTTAATGTAAAAAGTCAAGTTGCTCACGTGCTCTCTCTCTCTCTCTCTAAGTATATATATATATATATATATATATATATATATATATGTATATACTCTGCCGAATTAACAAATTAAACAATTCACATGGGGCTAAAGTACATTTTCGCAGCTTTTATTTAAGGGTATTTTTTATTTGCACTGGTTTCACCATGATGAAATTACAGAACATTCAGAACATTTATACATAGCCCACTCATTTCAAGGCACCATAATATTTGGGTCATATTCATGTTATGTAAATGAAAGTACATTACATTTATTTGGCAGACGCTTTTATCCAAAGCGACATACAATAAGTTCATACCGACGGTCATTGGAACAATAAGGTACAATCTCTTAATGTATCAGTTATCCATACCCATGAACATCAAGTCCAGTTCACACAGTAAGCATAGGCTAGGTCAGAAAGTTATGTTAAGTTAGCATACAAGGAGGCATGATGACGAGCTACAACATCAAGATAATGATACAAGAGATGTAACATGAAAGTGCTGGAAGAACAAGATTGAAGGATACAAATAGTAAGAGCGATCCTAGATTGTCAGTGCCCTGCAGAGCAGTGATAGTCTAGATACAGTCTGAAGAGCTGCATCTTCAGACCAGGGTGGAATGACTTAGCAAGTAAAGAATTTTCCAGTTTCTAGCTTTGAAAAACTCTTTTGTTGCTTTAAAAGTATGTTTGGGATCATTGTCTTGCTTTAGGATGAAGTGCTGTTCAATGGGTTTGGAGGCATTTGCTTAAACTTCCACAGATAAGATGCTTTTGTACATTTCAGAATTAATTCTGCTGTTGCTATGAGCAGTTACAACATCAGTCAAGACAAGCGAGCCTGTACCTGTGGCAGCCTTTGAGACTTTATGTAGGGAACAATTCAGTTAATATATTCACATTTATTGAATAACAAACCAAAGTACAAACATTTTTTTCCATTTTTACGTACAATAACACAAAAAGATGAGTTTTATGTAAAAGTAATCTTAGAAATGCCTTTCCTCAAAATAGCCTCCTTTGGCTTTAATTACAATTAAATTAATTATTGGAAGTCTATCCAATCATTTTGCAAAGTGGGCAATTAAAGGGAGGGAGGGACGTGGAGTGGTAATTAAAATGTGTGAGTGAAATCTTATGTAACTGACACTAAAATCTGTCAATTCTTTGCTGATGTGTTGTTCTAATACGTATTTGCATTCACAAACGGCCAAGAAACATTTAAAAATGATTCTTGCAAAAAAAAAAAAAAGGATAAACGTCTGTGCCAAAATTGGCTTTCTTCCTTGGTTAAATGTCAGGTTTTTAGTGGTCGGGGCTAACTGGGTGTTCGTTAGGTAATAAAAACTTTAAGTCCAGTGAAATTCTTTCTACATTTAATATATAAATGATGGTCTTGCCACTTTTATGCGGGTAAGGCAAGCTAAGTTGAAAATGCCTAAGCACTGCCCCTTTTCTGGGAAAAGAAAAAAGCTTGGATGTGCAGGGCCAAGCAAACGGTGTGGCAAGAATGTTATTTCCTGTGAGAAATTGCAAGTACAGGAAGAACTCAATGCAACTAGAGAGAAACCAGTTCCCCTGATTACAGTGAAGCGGCAGGTATGAAATAATATATATGATATATCCGAGCCTAACACCTTCTTCTTTGCTATATTTCTTACAACTTTAATACCTATTTACTTACAACTTTCTATGTACACATTTCTTTTGGCAAGTCAAATAGGGCATCTACTTTGTTCACATCAGAGGTAATTTTAGAACAATCAATTAGAGATATATTTATTTCAGGTTTAATTTACTATATCATAATTCCAGTGGGTCAAAAATTTAAATACACTTTGTTAGTATTTGGTGGCATTGCCTTTTAATTGCTTAACTTGAATCAAATGCTTGGGGTAACCTTCCACAAGTTTCTCACAATACTTTGCCAGAATTTTTGCCCATTCCTCCTGACAGAGCTGGTGTAACTCAGGTTTGTGGTCCTCCTTGCTCGGACACGCTTTTTCAGTTCAGTCCACAAATTTTCTGTGGGATTCAGGTCAGGGCTTTGTGATGGCCACTCCAATACTTTCACTTTGTTGTCTTTAAGCCATTTTATTACAACTTGGAGGTATGCTTAGGATCATTGTCCTACTGGAAGACAGAGTTTGCGGCCAAGTTTTAACTTTATAGCTGATGTCTTGAGGTGTTGCTTCAGTATTTCTAGATAATCTTTCTTCCTCATGATGCCATCTATTTTCTGAAGTGCACCAGTTGCTTTTCCATCAAAACACCCCCACAACATGATGCTGCCACCCCCATGCTTCAGAGTTGGGATGGTGTTCTTCAGATTAAAAGCCTCACCCTTTTTCCTCCATACATAGCGCTGATCATTAACAGTTCAAATTTTAAAATTAAATTAAATTAAAATAAATTAAATTTTTGTTTCATCTGACCAGAGAACACTCCTCCAAAAGGCTAGGTCTTCATCCTGGTGATCAGCTACAAACTTCATTCTGGTTTAAAAAAAAAAAAGATTTGAACTGTTTGTTTGTTCCACAAGGCGGCAGTATAAGCTTAAGCTCATAAGCTAACTTCAAGTACTATTTTCAGGAAGTGATGTCGACACTGTCCACATAATCAATTGCTCTTTATTCCCCATAAACCCAGTGACGTATTAAAAAAATCAAACCAAATCTTCCAGTTGGACATCAGATCATGTAAAATGTAATTTTAAAGCTTTTAAAAAATAAAATAAAATTTAGACTGTGACCATCTCATTGTTTTTAATCTTGCCCCTTTTAGTTCTCTGAGAGATTTGATGGAACACATACCCATCATGAAAATAACTTTTAATGGTACCTCAATCATTATGATATTGTCTGTCAATTTTATGGTTTTGTGTTCCTAGTAGGAAGCTTTTATAAATTACCTCAATTGATTGATATTTGGAGGTTCAGGCCTGGTTTTGTGATATACATATAGAATTTAATTTAACTGAATATTTAATGCCTGAAAACCCCTGGTTTGCAGATGTAAAGAAATAGCCATTTACTGCAATTACACATTCAAATGCAAAGTTAAAATTCCATCTATTGAAACAATAATGTGACATTCTTTTTTTGTGGTCATGGCATAATTCATGTTATCACCAACCATTTATTTTACAATAATCCATTGTAACCAAATTGATGGTATGTGTGTTTGAAGCATGTTTCCTGAATGCAAATGGGTCTCGTTTAATGTATGTAGATCTTTAAAGATGTTTTGAAAAATGTGGTTTCAGTGCTCTATAAAATGTGTTGCTTCTGAAAATATAAACAAAGAGATGCCACCAGATTCATTTTGAACTTGAAATTGTTCACCTCTAATATTCCATTCAGTTTCACAATCATCGATTTGTCCTTAAAATGTTCCCAACTTAATGCCTCTCGGTCCAGCCAATTATCAGATAATAATAGTCTCCCTCCCTCCTAGAAACAAGACCATGAGCATGCTTTAAGGACCGTCAAAAAATCTGACTTAGAGTGAGGACAAAATTAAAGGGAAAGTGCGTAATTCAAATAGCCCTGGCAGAAAACATTGAATGAATAAATATTAGATTTGAAGGATTTCTAGATAAGGGCAGTTTTAAAAATGGAGGCAGTGCCCACTCATCAAGATAAGAAAAGACAGAGCCATCTGGCGGGTGAGATAGCAAGTCTCAAACCAAATGAGAGACCTTGTCTTCATCTGCAACGGTGCAGAAAACAGGAAAATTGTGTTCTGAAAATAATAATAATAGTACACAAAGTGAACACTTTCCCCACTCTTTGCGATGTTGGTGGTTTATTGGTCAAAAGACAATAAGACTTAAAATAAATGTATCTAATATAAAAAGGTGTGTCCCTGAAGTGTGATTATTTGTCCCTCCTATTGAAAATGGTTATGTGGTAAGAGAATCACAAGCTTGGAAATGAGAATAATATTCAGCATAATTTTAAAATAAACACTGATCAAAGACAAGATAATGGGAAATGTTATATTTTATGATAACAGTATGTTATAAGAGTGAAGTAAAAAGCATAGAGTGATGTCATAGAGGAATGCTTCATATTGTCACTGGAATTAATCAGGTTGTACACCTTTATTGAAAGAGGGCCAGGTCCATATTTGTGTAAACCTGGTTTTTCAGACAAAGCCTACATCCCGATATCCCCATCTGGAGCGACATTGCATGACTGACGGCATGCTTGTCGAGCAGAAGCATTCCGTAGTCATTCACCAGGAGCGGAGCTTTTTTACCGCATATTTGTTTTCGTACTGTTCATTTGAACCCAGGATACATACACACGTACACAAATTAATATATACACCCAGGCACAGAAACACACATGTGATCCCTCTTTAAACTAATCCGTGTTCCATCAACACATTGCAAAATATTTTTTTTTAAAACCCAAAAATTTTACAGACTAATGGCAAACTTGTATTGTTGTTGCCTCATGCTTAAACCTGTGCTCCTCCATGGCTTTTCCGCTCTGCTTTTGATTGCTCCTATTTCCAATCAGAGAAAGCCAGGCCTTTGGCTAATGCCTTTGCCGCTGTTTTTTATCTTTTCATTCACTCGGATAGGTTATTGAGTCATCCTTAATTACCCACGCTGCAGTTTACAGTTGGCCCAGAATATGCAATGCTTGATAAAGGATGCAGGTCGATACTGGATTTAGCTAGCCATGCATATGTGACCTGCATCGATGACAGCACCTCAGGCTACACATCACAAGCTGTTAACTCCATTCGCAAGCTGATAACCTCAATGACCCTTCCCAATGTCTGCGGCTTATTGTGTCTGCAGCATTTTTATTTTCTTTCTGTACTACTTTGTTTGATTTGTTTGAAACCTTGAGGGAAGAAAGTTAATTATTAGGTCTGCAGTGGGTGGTAATGGGCTAAGGAGAACCATAGTCTTGTAAAAGGCATTAATGAAAATTATGATTTCGACTTGTTAATTACACAGGAAATGTAGGTTCACCCTAAGATTATGTAAGCTTATGGCTGGATTCTCAAAAGATAACAGAAAATTGAAGGTGCTGCCCAAACAGAATGTTTTATATTTTTACATATTGTATATATTATATATAAAATTCATAATAATATATATATAATCAGTTTCAGAAAGAGTTTAATTCAGCACATGAGAAAACATACTCTATATCCTCTGTTTTTGTGTGTGTGTCATAGAAGAAATATTACTGTTACTTTATACTTCAAAATCAAATCCAGTCTGGAAGATATTGTCAGGTATGCATGTTTCAGATTGTAGAGCTGGAGAGATCAACGCTCCATTCATAATCAATAAAATGCAATCATTCAGGGAGCAACTTACCATATCAAGACTCCCCGGGAGTAATTTTACGGGACTTGTACCCTTAACACAGATATTAACTCTGACCCACCTTGTGATCAATAGTTCACTGCACTATTAACCCCACTAGTCCTTTAGCTTGCCTGACATGGGCAATTTATTGTGAGCTCCACATCAGTGGGCAGCCCGAGTGGAGGTCAGGCAGTTCCGCAGCTCAGTTTGGGCACTTCCACAGTTTCCCTCAGAAGGCAGGCATTTGGCGACACACTGTACTGTTATTCCTGTTCTTCATTCAAAGTGCACCTCGCCATGCGCCCGTGCAATCTTAATGATAATCAGCGCCCACGCTCAGCTGCCTGCTGGTGTTTCTGTCTAAATTCGCTCTGGGAAGTGTAGTTTTATCAGATGGGATGCCATTACAGCAGCCTTCTTTTTCTGGAGGACAAATCTCTTTCTCCTCAATTTCATCAAAAGATAAGAATTGCATGATTCCTTTTCAATCAGGATTTATACCCTGTCTTTAATGCTGCCCCTAAGAGAAGAAAATCATAAGAAACAAATGTGTTCAATATATCCAATGAATATATTACTTTAATGGAACATATGGACCACTTATTAGGATGTGTTTGTCTCAGTATATCAGAGCAATATGTACATAAGCTTTTGTCTTAAATTATAGCATCAATCATAGTATTCACAACTTACCGTGTATTTGAATAAAACCAATTTAATAAAAAGTTTAAACAAATGGTTTAACGCAGAAGATCTGTAGAAATATGGTCACTTACCATCCGCTAAAGTTCTATACCTCTAAAACAATGGAAATGCTTTGTGTCCTGTAACATTCAAATGGCATTCAAGCAATAAACTGAACTTCAGTCTTTCTTGTGTGTGCTTGTATCCTTACAATCCTCACAAACTGGTGAAAGTATTATCCCTTATTTCCTTATGTAATATATGCAATAAATTTACAGATAAGCATTCAGTTCTCACTTAGATCAACCTCTGGAGATTAACTCTGGCTGTTATCAGAATGAGTATCACTCTGTCTCAAAGTCCCAAAGTAAGTTTTTCCTGTGCGTGGCACATAGTGAACAGTACTCATCCCTGTCCTGTATTGTCCCTAAGAAAACAGGTTTGTCAGCACTGATGAGACCTGTCCATTAAACAGACTCTTTTAGTGTCAGTCTGGCTGGGATGGGTTGAGGGATGATAGGGCCTCTTGTTTGCGGTCAGGGGGAGCTCTCTTCCTTCCTTCTCCTCCTGGGACGGTGCCTCCCAGAGAGCGCTGACGGCCGCGGGGGGCTGGTAGCCGGGCTCCTGGGGGTCCAGTGGGTCTTTGGAGAGGAGTATGCTGATGGACGGGACGGTCCTGTGCACGGTCATTTCGGAGGCTCCGCCCTCCTGGCTCTCCCACACCTCCTGCACGCCCTTGTAGTGCAGCTTGGTGACCTGGTGCAGCCCCTGCACCTTACGCTTCATGATCTCCGCGCAGGTGATGGTCTTTGTGACCGCGCGGCCGGAGCCTGCGAAAACGATCTGCCTCGCCGCCCCTCCGGCACCCCGCCCGCCCTGCCCGCCCTCCCCGCCCTCCACCTGCATGCGGGCCATGGCAAAGCCCATCAGGTTACGGATCTTGCTGCCCTCCTTCACCCGCATCTGCAGCACGCCCGCCGCCAGCCCCGGGAAGGGGCATGGGCTGGCCTCCTCGGTGCGGCACACCTTCCTGAAGCCACCCTGCTGCCCCGGTCTGGGAGGGGCAGGGGGGACTGTAGGGGTGGGGAAGGGTGGTGTGGCTAAATCCACGCCACCGGCAGTGCCGCTGCATGCAGCAGAGGGCTGTCCGCTATGTATCTGCCCCCGGAAAGGAAGAAATGCATCCTGGGTCACCCTGACCTCCATAGATGCTCCTTTGCAGTCCTCAGGTCAGTCGCTGTGGTCTTATAGGTGCTCTAACCTGCACCTTCGAGTCTGGTGTCCAACAGCTCCCATCCAGGAATCAAAGACCCTCAAAAGTCATATACTGACCTCTGAATAGCTCACATAGTGGATGCTGATTTTCAGTCCATTTGCTGTTGTTGAAATCCAATGCGGATGCGTTTCCAATTAAAGTCTGGTGCCTGCAGAATCCCACCAGTGTTCTGCGCTCCTCAGTGATTGCCCATAAATAACGTCCAGCTACATTAAACGAAAGATAGAGGCGCTGAAATGAAGGAGATTATGCTGAGCAGCGCGAGGTGCACGGGACATCTGAATCCTGTCAGCTGGCACAACCTTCTCAGTCCTGCTGCGTTTAAAGGACATGCCTTTCTCAAGGGAAAAATGGCAACAACAAAAAAAGAGCAAAAAAAATCAAAAGGGTACAAACACTACCAGAAAAAAAGCAATTGCGTATGACCGTCCTGCCAGTCCCAAAACTTTTCTTTTGGAAGAGCACGATTCTCTGCCAATTGCTGCGTGCTCTTTTGTCCAGTTGCCAGCTAACTTAGAGCAATAGGGGATGATCATGGTCTGCGTATCCATGAAAAGTCTTCTATCATGTCGGGATGGTCCAGTTACTGCAGTTCACAGTGCCCGTTCCCGTCGGCACCCCGCTGGGTCCTCAGAGACCTGAGGGAAGGAGGGAAGGCCAGCCTCCTCTTCCTCACTCTGCGCTGGAGTGAAGGCTGCAGGGAATTGGTCGCCTGGGACCGGGAGGCTCACAAGTGCTGCTTTTCCCCCTGTGTCCTGTCTTCATTGATGCTGGAAAAAGTATGCAGCACACACACACACACACACAAAGTGGGAGAGGGGACAGTCACTGCCTCACAAATGCTTGTAGGAGGAGTGACTGTGTGGTTGAGGGAGACAGAAGGGGGGTGCGGGGAACGAAAGACAGCCCTCTTAAAGGCACAAAGACACAGTCGTTTTTTTGCTTTGATGAATGCTGTCCCTTTCATAAATCACGGCCATTGGCAGACAATGGGCGGCTGTTGCTTTAAGAGAGAGTGTGCAAGTCACGCCCAACTTTGTCAATCTCTTTAGAGGACGTTTTACAGCGTGTGTTCAATGTACATGACTGATTAAGCCTGATTTCTCGAACAGGGAAGCAGTGAGGCTTAAAATGTGTTTTCAGCTTGCAAAAAATGAATCAAATTAGTGTCATTTTAACTGAAAGCATCCTTTGATTGAGGCAACATAGTGTGAAAACTGAAAGGCACTAAATGGCACTGGATTTAGTTTGGAATTTATGGGCATTTTTTTCAATTTAAACTAAAAGCACAATGGGAATACATGGCTTTTGGACAAAAAAAAATGTTTACTGCTGTGGGTAAAATGGGAATTACTAGCAAATTGCTAGAACCGAAATAGGAAAGTGAATATTAAAACACATAATGACACCTTGCCGCATTGTTCCAAAAAAAAAAAAAAATGCTCCAGCATCTGTCAACATCCATGTTTTTTCACCCAAACAGAATTGTCAGTGAGAAGCGTACTACGAGTTCTCTGTTTCTTCCGGGGAACGGAGCTGGTTGGACACCTGGGCAGTAGCATTATGGACACGCCGTCACCCATGCCCATCATTATCTGTGACAGCTGGGGGTTCTGGAACCTGGCTTTCAGATGACAGGTGAATTTGTTTTCATCTTGTGACTGACAGCTGGAGGAATGGGTGAAGGTGCTGTGGATGGGGCTGAGAAACAGAGCTGACGATGCATCCGCATTCTATTCTAATCTGGACCAATCAGAGGGTGCATTACTCTTCCATCTTTCAATCCATTCCCATGCATATGTTTATTAGACAGGTAGATTTGACAATCGTATGCATATGAAATTTAATAGACTGGCAGTAAAAATGAATCTATTCCAGGAATGAAAGAAGAACCGAGAAGAGTAAAGATACAGTATGGCGCACACAGGGTCAATGCAGGCTGTTATAAATGAAAGCCATTTTCCCAGATAGCGGTTGGGCTTGACTGGGCTTAGTGATACTGTGTGTGAGGCCAGCGCACTGCCTAGCCTAGCAGAAGCATCGGTGCTTTTGTTCTCTGTTTCTTCTAACCGAGGGTCATTCTTGCCAGGAATAAGCTGAAACCTGCAAGCCAACATCAGAGAGCCAGATAGATAGAGAGTGAGCGAGGAGACAGGGTAAGAGAAAGGGTGCAAAAGAAAGAGAGAAAGGGGGGAGAGATGAGGATGATGGCGTTGAAGATGATGATGATGAGTCAACTCATACTGTAAAACTTTAGCCCTCTGGATGTGGGTGCACATAATACATAATCACATGAACAGAACAGAGCATCCTTCAACTTTTCCATGGCCCAAAATGTCCTCCACACAGAACCTTAACAGTCCTAAGACTCAAGTGGTAACAATGGTTTTATCTCTGCACTAACAGCAGATGAACTGTATATTCGGGTTTTTACTAAACGATAACTCCTAAATATCCGATTTTGAACGCTTCAAGATGAGATTTTTCAAAAGTCAAAGTGGATTTAAATTGTCTTTAGAGCAGCTGCTCTTATCTTAAATCACACCTGTAATTCCAAAGCCTTTTACACCTCCTCCATGTCGGACCGCTTTGCTCAACTGTGCCTACATCACTTATTTTAATAGCTGTGCTCTTGACTTTCACAGAGCCCTCGTTCTTTATGTGTGCGTGTGCTTTTTACAGTGCTCTAGAAACTGGCACCTCTGCGCATAGCTTATTTTGGTCACATTATTATGTAAAATGCGTTATCGTTTAAAGGGGCAGACCTAGTGTTTATTTTTGGTCTGGGGGAATTGTTACTCCAACCGCAACTGGAGGTTGAGGTTGGAGTAACAGTTGCACCAGAATGAGAGTTGCGAGAAGAGATCAGTTTTACAAAAATGCAGAACCTTGCTCTTTTGCTTTATGTAGTAACATTATTTTGCTCTAAGGCAACCATTACATAAGTTGCTCTAACATTTTTATAATTAAAACTCGTTATAATTCCTGAAGTAACTGATATTATCATACGCATATGAGGTCAGCTAATATGAAGTTGCCCTTATTTAAATTTAGTTAAACTCAGTATTGAGAGGGTATTTCCAGTATTTCACTTTTTCTCGTTTCATCACCGATAGCATATGCTCTCACCTGCTGTACCATTATATTTTTCATTTTCCATATTCTGAAAATAATTATTGGTAAAGTGTGATGTCATTATGTAAATGGTGTAGCACGTATGCTGTTCTTTTGTGTGTGGCAGTGCTGTTATAAATGGAACATTCATGAAGCTGCTGCTGATGCCGCTGTTGCTGCCCACGCCATTCCGACATCACTGCATATAGAAAGTGCTCGGATGCTGTTCTAATGCTGATAGAAGTTTTCATAGCCCTTCGCTGTGCCAGACAGCTGTTCACTTTGCATTCACTATGAGAACTTTATAGTCCTCAACCAACACAGCGGCCTCAAGGCCATCATTTCGCTCTAAGTGTTGTGAGCCCACAGCTCTATGGTTCCACTCTACAAACTCCCAACCTGCTTCAATCACATTTGGCCTCCCACATGACGTACAAATGTGTACAGCAAGAGACTAGATATAAGACAGCCATGTGGTCAGAACAAGATGTAAATGCATCCACAAACCCTGGGGGAAAGAGAAATATTAAAAAACCATCAATATAGACGCTATGATGTAATGATCTCTATTAATTTCTGACAGTTCTTTATAGTATTCTGCAGATGGCAGTATGAATGACTCATGTGGGTATGCAGTGAGACAAATATTATTATACTAGTTTGCCTTTTTATCTTTATGTGTTGTCACATGTCCTCTCAGGGTGACCAGATGACACATTTTTTCCATAAAAGGGAAACAGGACACGGAGGCATCTCTGGGGATGAAAGGCGGAATTAACATTCTGTCACCAGGGGACAACGAGTGAGAATAACCCCCACGACATCTGACTCAAAGGAACGGTCTTCCCCTCAACACTGCAATGCAGATGTGAGCCACGCTCAGCAGCAGAAAACTTTCATCCAATGAGAGCTAAGAAAGGGAGCTTAGAGAGAGAGAGAAAGAGAGAGAGAGAGAAGGGGGTGGGGGGATGGCTGGAATCAGGTGCCTTACCCAAAGCGATGCACTGGCTCGTGTTGGGTCACTGCTCTCACCGACACACATTATGGGGGAGGAGAACTAATCAAACGCCACAGTTGAAACGTTGAATGCAAATAGGTGCGTTCCATTGTGAGTGAGTGCGTGCAGGGGGGCTGGGTCCACTGTGAGCGTGCACACGCACGAGGTCCAGTTCCCCGTGAGTGAGCGCGTCCAGGTGGGCTGTTCCACAACGAACGTGCACACGGAGGGCATACTTCAGAGCGTGCGTCTCTGTTTCTCAGCCAATATCCTGCGTCCTTTTTGTGTCCTCCTATTGGCTTTTGTGTGCAGTTCAGTTAATGCAGATGAACACTCTAGGATTCACACCCTAGCCTCAGCCAGAGGACAGGAGTGAGGCAGTGTCTTTTTAAATCATGTTTACTGGTTTGCACTATTTTTAATAGCACCGAAAAGCAATCACTGAGCTCTTCTACCTCCCCGCCCCCCAACACACACACTCACACAAAATCCTCTGTAAAGCTGTGCTTCACAATAGACCAATAATTGAAGGAATTTAATTGCCTGCAAATGCCCTGTGCATGCTGGTACTGGAGAGCTTAATAATTACAACCAGAAAAATTAGGTGGCAATTTTGTACAAGCGATTATCATAATGCAAAAGAAGAGCCTTCAGCATTCTTCTCCAGTATTATGCAGTCCTGTGTCACTCGTCTTGTGCTCCTTCCCGCTGACATGGGCTTTGGTTTCCTAACCAACATTTTAATGGTTTCGAGCTTCACTTTTCTGCTCTGGTTCATTTGCTTTCTTTGTGAAATAGCTACTGCTGCTTTAAAAAATGGCTTTATCATAAAACATACTTTGGTGGCTATTAATTACTTTGTGACTATTTCCTCGTGCTGCGACATCCTCATTCTGTTTATATTTTCCCATCTGTTCTGTGGCTAAAATTTCCTCCAATCTTTGGCAATTTATAGTGCTGTCTTAATGTGTCCATCTCTGTATTGTACTTTGTAAAGTACAATATGAAACTCGTGAAAAGGGCTAAGTGTGAAATGTGATATGACTGCTTAATGAGTTTAATTATTAGAAACCCATGTGTAATCAGAGCAGTCAGATCAATACTGAAGATAAAACATATTTCAGCGCCTTTATGTCATTATTTACTCAGGGACACATGAACAAACTGGCACAAACACACAATCATTGAAAAAAATGTTCCTCATTGTCTGCAAGAACCAACAGGATATGAAATCCTTTCAGTTCCAAAATGTGAGGCTCCTGCTTAATCTTTTCCTGTTTGTCTGTTTGCATGCTGGCACAAGAAAATCCCAAGATGGTGAAAAGCAAACTGTGGGGAGAAAGATAAATAATGAATGGGAAAATGACATTGGGAATCAGGCAGCCCTTCAACGTCAAGGTTTTATCAACTCTCACTGGCGCACAAGCAATCAGGTGCCTGGATTTATGGATGCTTTTAATTTAGGATGAATTATCCAGTCCCTCATGGACCGAGGAAAGGCTGGCAACTCCCTAAACAAAAAGATATGTAGAGATCCAGTTGAAGGTCAACAAGCTGCTACTATGAAGATATTTCCAGACATTTTCTAAACACTGAAAACATAGTTCACCATTTCAGCTCCTTCAGTTATGCGGACAGGAAGTGTTAAGCACCGTTAAGTCCTGTTGTACAAGCCTTTAATGAAACCGACTGTTTTGTTAAAAAGAGACAGTACAACTCTTCATTAAATTTACGTCTGACTAATACAGAGGTATCTACTGAAAATCATTTTAGAGCAATTATCAATAGCAAAAGACGAACAGCTATAGGTGTATAAAGAGAAGGTGTTTTGCCAAATACCAGTTTTGTGAACTGTAAGAATATCTCTCAGAACTGCCCGTTTATTGTGTGGTCTTTGCTTTGCCCCTGAGAGCATTTTGCTGATGGAATCAAAAACCTTTTCACAGATTTAAATGAGGTGTGCTCCTCTGTGAATGGTATTGCAGAAGCATTTCGTCGGACCACTGCTTCAAAGAAATACATTTAAATACAAGGCAATCATATTTTCTTACACAAAAATGAACAGGACATGTGCACAGACTGCAGAATAGAAAAGAAAGGAGGGTCACAATAGTAATAAGAAAACAAAACCAAATCAACCTTGAATTCGTGGGAATTACTTCTCATCGCCTGATTCCCTTTGACATGCCTTTTCCAGTGTGGCTTGGGTATGATTCAAAGCCATTTATCAGCATTTCCCAGAAATGCATTTTTCATCTGGCTTCCTCTTGATGAATGCAGTGCAATGTCATGCATATATATTTATTTAAGAACCCAGATACCAGCACAATTTCACACATTCTCCTGGCCCCGTTCATCCAAAATATCAGAAATAGTATTTTATTCAGATGCAAATACATACATACATGCATACATACATACATACATACATACATACGCAGCATTATCAGAAGCTTTTTTTATTGGCGATTGTTGATTAATAATTAATTAAATGTTTTTCTGGATTTTAAATTAAACTAAGCCAATGACTATTACATTGGAAGGTTAAAAATACCTTCCTTGTTTTAATATTTTTATAATCAAGGCTTGGGGATACCAATGTATTTCTTTAAAGTTACTAATGTATCAGTATTGCTATTACTTTTGGATCAAGTGTGTACAGACAGCCACATAGCAACACATATGGGATAGTTATTAGTGCACAAGCCCCACAAATCTGTTGGACTGTGGGATTATGTCGGTGCTAAATTACAATGTTCCGTTTAACAGTCATTCCTAAAGCAATTACACTAGTGTTACTCTGTTATAAGGTCAGCTTAATATAAAGTATTACACCAGCGCTTTAACTCACAGCTACAACTTGTTTTATAGGAGCACTGGAGCACTGAAGACACTACACAGAACAATATTACCTTGTGACAGAAACTTGTTTAATGTGGGTGCCAGCTGGCTAATTTGGTCACCAGTGGCTACATCCTCAACAAAATACCTTCTCAAAAGCACAGTGAGGCAGTTGCAGAGCAGGGAACTGGAGCAGGAAGAAATTTTGCGGGAAAGGCTTCATTGTTCATGAAACAGCAGGGAATGATGGGGGTAGATTTCACTTCCTTCATTTGAGTGTGTTCCTCTCCCTTTCATATACACATATGTATTTAGACCAGCATGAACGCATGTGCGTTCGCTCGCACACACTCACTCACTTTGTGTTTGTATGTATGTTGTGAAAATTATTCATTTCATCAGTGTTCAGTGTAAATGTAACCTGAATGGATAATTGATCTGGGTAAAATGAATAAATGTATGCAAAATCAGCGCTGTAAAGATTCCATAGGTGCCTTAGTTTCACAGATTCGCTATGACAGCAATATTGAAAAACACACATTACAATGCATATATAATCCATTAGAATGTTGTTTTCATGGCCCTTTTTATGCATCATTACAATAACTCGGGGAGATTTTCTCTATTTTTTAAGCACACAAAAGGCCTGGTATTTCCAGCTAGGTTTGATGGCACATAAACCCCCTGAGTAACCTGTGCCTTTGAGAGGCAGGTTAGTGCAGCGTGCCATGCCCGGGCACAGCCGACCTCAGCGCAGCGGGCACAGAGCAGCGGGCACGAGCGTGGAGAGAGCCGTGTTTAAAGACGCGGCGAATTACGCTATCTACAGAATGCTGATTGCTGGTTTAACCTGTCTGACACAGTGGCTGCTGTCGCATTAATAATCCCAGCGAGGAGGACGCCCGCTGCTGGGGACCGCGGCGGTATTCGCCGCTATCTCCGGATGGAGGGAGGGAGGGGAAAAGAGAGAAAAGGCAGGGGAAGCGTGGCGGAAAATTACAGCCGCCAAAAGCCCCAGCTCACATGTCTGCCTCTGCGGCAGTAAACAGAGGGTGGGTGGAGGGGTAAAAGGGGCTCAGAGTAAACCTAGAGCTGGAAGGGGCCCGCATGCCATAGCATCAGTATTAACACAACTTCATGGCCAGAGTCGTCTAAATTCCTGTGTTTAATATAACGCATCCATTTGAGCAAAGATTAAGATTAATTATGTATTGACAATTTAATGCCAACAACAGACGGAATGGAAATGTCAATAATGTAGCAGTGAAAATCAGTTGAGAAAATGTTAAATGTACGAACAAGTAAAGCAAAAATAAAAAATTAATTAAAAAATGCTAAAATCCATATTTTATCTGCCATTAGAATTACTTGGGTGATGCTTTACTTTTTAATTCGCATTCAGGGTGCATCTCTCCCTGAATTATCGCAGCACAAATTAGCCTGATCCCTCACTTGGAGTGCATTAGCCATTTTTTTCCAGCTTTGTTAAAGACCTTTGCTTTTGCCCAGATACCTCTCAGCATGGAAAATGGGCACTATTGATCCCGCTCTGACGCACATGACCAGCTCTTTCTAATTGCTGTGTGTTCTTTGTGGACTAATGGGTCGCAGTCTGTTGAAATTGATTGGATGGCGATGTTGCTGTGGACAGGCCTGCCATGAGAATGAAAGAGAGATGAGATAAGGAGAGAATTAAAGAGAAAGTCATAAAAAAGCTGTTTGCTTTATGTGATGTGTTTTGTCTGTCAATTGGAAAAAAAAGGAAGAATAATACAAACATCACCACTCAAAACAAGAATCAAAAGACTTTTTGCTGGGGGAAGGAGGCGGGGGGAGGGGTTGATAACAATTTCTTCAGTTATTGTCAAGCCACAGTATAAGTGCCATGGATACAGCTGTAGACAATGCTTGTTCAAATTCAGAGATTCAACAGAAATAGCATATGTTTCTCAAGAAAGCATTCACACAAAGAACACAGTAAAACCCAGGATAGCTATAGACTATATGAAGGCACTTCCATAGATCCTTTCAGAAGGACACAGAAATACGAAGGACATTTGCAGACTGTGTGTTTGTTGTGCCACTGCATCAAAGGCACAATATGAATGAGCACACCACTGTTTTCTTCGTCCTTTTTCTTCATCTTTCATTTTAAAGAGATAACATTAAATACTTGTTGGATTTTTAAATTGGAAGCTGTATCACCCAGACAGCAAAAGGCCCAGAAGGCGTTACTCTGTCTTTAAGGTCTGAATTTAAATTTGTTTTCTAATTTTAAGACTTTAATATCTATCCCCCGCTCCAAGTGATTGTGCTTATGGCAGCTTTGAAAAACAGACGGCCAAAATGAAAATTAATGTGCTCCTTTTGATGGAAAAGCCACTGTAAAAAGCACAAATGAAAGAGATTAGCTGGTGACAGATTTATGAAACAATTTAAATGAGATACTGTGTCAACAGGCCCATGTCACCTAGTTCAGGATGTCTTTCATTCCCACAATTCCGCACTTCTCCATTTATTCTTCTGACCTATATCTTCTAGTTCTGGCTATATTTGTAAGAAGTAGCTTTTGACAAGAAAGGTTAACAGTCATGGCACACACTCTAAATATATTATAGGAATGCTAATATTATGTTTAAAACATTCTGTTTGAATATGTATCTTTGTTTATCAATGTTGGTTGAAAATGCAGATGCTAGTTGCCATGGCTGCGGTAGCTAATAAACAGAGACATATCTCTTGCAAAATGGTGATGCTTTCTTTCCTGGTTCTGAGGCTGTTTGTCTAAACCCAAAGTGGCAATTATAGCCATTAGCCCTCAGTGTGTGCCTCCATCAGCCTGGCTTTTTGTCAATACACGCCATGCCTCTTTCACAAATCCTATAAAAAAATCCCATCGCTACACCAGCCCCAACACGTATTAACCAGTGTTTCTTGTCTGCAGTGAATGACCACACGATAAGCATTTCACGTGCTCCACCAGATGCAGGGTTTTAGCAGATACTGGGAATCGATACAGGTCCTGCACTCGCGCTGCTGAGGAAGAAAGAAGAGGAACAAAAAGGCATTTTAATTCTGGCCACACGCGCCACCATGCCGAAGGGGCGAGATGATGAGGTTTGAGATGAGACTCAAAGCTGTGACGGAGAGGGCACGGGGGTGTCAGGGGAGCGGGATGAGAAAAGGAGAAGCATTATCGCTCTGTGCTCTCAGGCACACGTGAGCATTCACGCGCGCACACACGCATACACACATACACACATACACACACACACACACACACACAGACACACACACGCACAGACAGACACAAACACACAGACACACACACATGCACACACACCTGCATCCATATACAAACACACATACACACACACACACACATACACAGACACACACACGCACACCTGCACAAACACACACACGCGCACACACATGCATCCATGTACAAACACACACACATGCACACACGCACACACACACGCACATGTGCGCACACATACGCACACACACACACACACACACACACAGGATCAGTGTTGACACTGTGCAGTTGCAGATCCAGAACGCATTCATCACTCAGTCACGGCTGGGGTCTTAGCAGGCCTGTCAGAACTCAATACCCAACAGCCCACAGGCCAGGACAGCAGGAGAGGAGTGCTCATTGCTCTTATAAACTGCGCTTTCAAAGGCATCCCAGCTGCAGAGCAGCAGATTCTATTCTCAGCTGACATTTCCGGGTAATAAATACAATAAATCGTGGAACACAGAAAAGCCTTTGAGGGGAGCCGTGAGCATTTCTATTTTTCGTTTGGGTAACTGTGAAAACAAAAAAGCAAAAGTGTAACAAATCTAACAAATAAACTCTTATCTGCTGTACGTCCTGTGCTGAGTGCAGTGTGCACCTCTGAGCTTCTTCATCCTGGAGCGATGCAGTCGCTCAGAATGAATGGGACTGTGTCTTTTGTTTTGCCCGGAGAGAAAATAAAAAAGCCACAGCCCAAAACACAGCTTTTGAAATGGAGGAAAGTGTATAAATCTCCTCCTGATCTGTATTCCACTGGAGGTACAAACTGAAAAATTTTCTTTCCTCCCAGTCCCTGTAGTTAGCACAGCTGAAAGCACCGTGACCTCTGAAGAATACAGCGCAGTAGTGCTCATCTGAGCATTTTCATGGGCGTTGGCATATGATACGCAAAACAATACCACCGTACATGGATATCAATATAGCCAAATGAGCAGTGTATCACCAACTGAACGACAGGTTATACATTAAACTAAGTGGAAAAATTAGTTTTCACAGAGATGCTTATAAAATAATATGCATGCTACACAGGCATGTCAATCATGTCAACAAAAATATAATCAGGTTTTTTACATCTTAACATGTCAACAAAGATGTAATCAAGCTCAGTTATGAGATTGGAAAGCATTCATGTCTCTGACAGTGTTCTGCAATTCTTAACCATCTGAAATATCTTCGCAATGAATGCATTGATGAACAAAGTTAAAACAACGGGCATGTTTGTCCGTCCTGTTTGACCTCTGCATGTGATTCTGTAAATGAAGCCATCCCTGTCCATGGACTCAGTGACAGGACATCCACTGCACCCCCCGGTTTTTCACCAGCACCCAACTGGCTATTATTCACACATTATTACCAGGCTCCTCCGTCTCCTGCATACAAATTCAAGCTTTGCTACCATGGACCGGCAGCAGAGAATTAGCCAGATATGGTAGCCAAGGTGCCATGATGATGGGCACCACTGGCTACATTAAAGGAGGACTGAAACCCCAGCCCAGGAATAGCACCACAAGCCCAACAGAAATGGTACAATTTCAGGGCTACACAAACACACATTGGCAGGAATAAAACCTCCTAATAGCAGACCTGTGTTGTTTCCCATCAGGATCTGCCAGATCTGTTGTGTGAGGGAGCAATGACTTGCAGTAGGACAATGCTGAACCGTGCTGGTGCATTATCAGAGCTCTCAGTGATTGTCTGCTGCCTTCAATGTTTTTAGAGGCAGAGAGGAGTTGTGGGGTAATAGAGAGCAAGGGATTGTATGGGGTAAGAGACAGAAAGGGACTGTAGGGTAATAGAAAGAAAGAGACTCAGAGAGAGAATATGTGGGGTTAAATGAGCGAGGTGCCAGATGTTGAACTCATATGGAGATAGTGTGCTTTAGTAGCACTGTATTTCTGCCTCACTAGAGTTTTGCTGCAGGGTACTCACAGCAATTAATGCTAGGACAGAGCATTACACACACACACACACACACACACACACACATGCACACGCACACGCACACGCACACACACACACACATGCACACACACACAGACAGACTACAAAGTAGAACACCCATGGAACCATCTATTATTGAACCAGACTGGTAAATTATTTGTATAATGATGTAGTTTGTGACGGGTCACAAACCCTGTTAATCTATGAAATCTTTCATCCCTGTGTTAATTTAAGTCCCACTGTTTGGATGCTTCTTTTCTGGCTGTGAGTGTTGAAACACCTTGTTGAGAGCCAGCACCTGCAGGCCGTTTCTCATAGAGGGTCAACCTAACAGAGAGAAACATACAGACTGACACTCCAACACATGGTAAGGACATACATACCATTGGGTTTTCCACTCAAAGACAGAGGTGGAGACTGGTACACTTGACTGACTGCCCGACTGGCTGTCTGACTGAGCTGCACTATGCTAAACATAAACAGTAGTCGGGCTACAAGATGCTGTGACCCTCAACGTGAGCACACCGTGTGCACAGTGGGGCATCACCTTTCAGGGCGTCGCTCTGCAAATGCTGAGCATATCTTGTGCAGTCTCATTGATCTTTAATTCAGCTGCGTAGCTCATGCTGGTGACTGGGACAGGCATATTACATCATTATCATGCTGTAATTATACTGTAAAACTCACCACATTTGTGGCTGCATCTGCACAGAGCAACACAAATAGGGTGTCAGTTGTCCCTTAATCATGCTCTACAAAAAAGTTGTATTTATTATTATTATTATTATTATTATTATTATTATTATTATTATTATTATGTTTGTTATGATCTTCAGGGAATGTCTAGGTACTATGCAGATTTTACTTCATGGCTCCCTCCAGCTCTGCCTGCCCCATTAGTCTAACCACATTCCATAACCGTTTCTGAAACTGCACAGAATCCGCTCAACATCCACACAACTTCATACCATAAAACGCAGCAGCAGCCCCATCACCAGAGATGCCTCCTCCAGCTGCATGTTCAGTGGCATTCTGCAGCCTGCTGAAAGAGGTCCAGTTCCAATAAGCCAGTGATGCTTGATCAGTTAGATGCTCCACGGGCCCGGCCTTCTGTGCTTCTCCCCTCATCCAATGTTTCAGCTCTCTTCTTTAATTACGCCTCCTTTTCTTCTCTCCAAAATATTTACCCATTGAACACACCCCATAGATTTCACTGTCCCCTGATTACAAATAAGGCTGTCCCTGATCTGAATGGCAATGAGCCGTCTGCCCGTTTTAATTTCCTTCTTTCCTGCGTGCTGTATTGTGTCTGGCAAAACAGAGGGCTTAAAGATACAGATGGGGAAGGCTGGATGTCTTTGGGCAGTGGTGCGGGGGCTGGTGGGTGGGGGGCGGGGAGGGGCTGTGTGACACATGCTGGTGCCCTTTCCGATTCAGCTACTGGTCCCAGTTTTAGGTGGGGTTTTGATGAGTTTGAGAGCTCCCATTCTACAGTGTGTGATGGCAGGCATAGTTGTGGCTGTTATACACATAGAATATCTGGTTAGCATTGTCACGTTGTCACAAAAATAATAAGCTGACAAGAAATCTGAAGCAGGGCTTTGGGTGGATCACCTGTACATGTTAAATGCATAAGAGTTCAAGTTAGCACTCATAGTAGGTGCTCATTGCTTTATTACAGCTGGATAGCTACAGATCTCTCTACACCAATTATCGCAAGTCAGCAGCATTAGCCGAAATGTGGTACTGTGACAAATACAAGGAAGGGATTTGCCACTAAAAATATATAGAGAAGTATGGTTTCCTCTTAGCATAGCGTGTCCTGACTCCTGAGTGTGACAAGGAATTACATGAGTCATATTATATGGACACAGTGTTTTACTTCCAATTTGGTTATATTATTTGGATCTACTGTTTTTCAGAAAACTGTTAATTTTACTGCAACACCAGCATATCAAACATTCATTTTAGTGCATGGATTTCAGATGGGCTTTTGTTGATAGACGAAGTTGCCACACACACAATTGCACTCCTGCTTTAGTAGGGTGGTATTTGTGGTTTCTGATGCCCTCTTGTGGATGACATACATACAGCATTTACACCAATAAAACTAAACAAATGTAAAACATGTATTGATAAGAGTTACAAAAAATAAAAATCCAAGCAAATTAATTCCAGTGAATATTGTGATATACTGACTTTACTTTCATATTTTTTAGCACAAGAAGATATAAAATATGCAATTTTATATAATTTATGTATTATATAATAATGTATTTATACAATTTTAGAGTGCATTTTAGTAGTCTTTAGTAGCCTCTTTTTCAGTTATACAAGCAGCTCCATGCCTATGAGGCTCAAAACATATGGACAGTACGTTAATAGTGTATGTTACAGGGCCATACCATTAAATTGATTCCCATGTCTTAAACCTAGAGCTGGGTTCTCAAATGGTAGTCCAAAAAGTTAAAAACGAGTGTTTTTCAAGGTCACTCTTCTTTTCCAGTTACCAAAGCTGTGAACACGCAGACCACCAATTTTCATGCTTGTCACTCTCAAGAAATAAAGGGAATCTAAGAAAACAAAGGTGTTTATTCAGAGGAGACAGGCTTCTGTCTCAGAGTAATTAACAAACCATATGGCATTATACAGTTACAGACAGCAGCATAATAATAACCCTGCGCTTAATCAACTGTCAACTGTTCCCAGCGCTCACCCTCTCTGAAGAGCGCTCCCTTATCAGACCAGCCCAGTGTCTGGGAGGCAACTGTGAAAGGAACAGGAGGTACCGCAAGGTAATAGAGTCTACAGCCGTTAACAGAGGGTCGAAGAGCCAGAAGGGGGCTCCAGTGTGCAAGAGGGAGAGATAGAGAGTGAGAGAGAGAGAGAGAGAGAGAGAGAGAGAGAAAGTGAGAGAGTGAAAGAGAGAGATAATACAAACAAATACATAGATATTGAGAAAGAAAGATAAATATTTGATTGATTTTAACTGACAAAATTTTTTATTTTTTTTTTGCCCTGACATTTGCGTTTACGTGTAAAAAAAAGAAGAAAAAAAAAGGAATCTGGGTAAGTGGCACTGGGCTGCTAATTACATAATTGTACAAATGCACACATACATACATGGTTTCTCTTTAAAATTGCTGACATATACTGCACAAAAAGAGACACGTTTTTCAGATTCTCTGCCGCGCTACGGACACTGTCAAAATCCAGAACACATGTCTCACGTAGAATTCAGAAAAAAAATGGTGTTACATAAAAATGCGGATTCCTCCTCTCACCATGTCATGTAGAATCTGACCTTAAACCCAGCAGGAGGGCAATTAAAGGAACACATGAAGGAGTTCCTGCAGCCCTTCCCTGCAGAAAGGCAGGCGTGTGCAGGCCCCTGTCAGGCAGTGGGCCGACCGGGTGAGGACAGCGGGGCAGCTCCCCGCTCCGGAGCCTCTGAAGGCTGGTAAAATTGGCTTCGTAATGACCTTCTATGGTCCTGCTGTTGCCGGAATTACCTGTCAGGTGACGTGATGAGAGCGTGTCTGCGGGCCATCGCTTCATTTGTTTACTTGCTTTTCCTGTCTCCTGCTCTTCATTTGCTGCCATACCTGCTTCTGTTTAAATACATATGGCATTGCACATGGACCTGCAACAGTCAGCTACATTTGGTCTTCTAATGCCTTTTCCCTGCAATATTGGGCTGGTCCAAATGCAAGTGTAATGTAACTGATGCAAACGTTATTGATCAGCAGGCAAATGAAACCAAATCTTCAACAGCTGAGAGGCTGTAAAATAATCATACCTGCAGTATAAATGGTAAACCAGTCAAATACTTGTGAAACCTCCCGAAGAATTAAAATATCCTTCATCCCATGAAAACATCCTTAATCTAACAGTGACCAACGAAAAGAGTTGATGTCTCAGTTAATCAGGTTGCTTCTATACGGAAGCATGCACAGTGTAAATTACAAAAAGTTTGGGAATAGCAGGAACTTTAAAGATGATATACAGTAAAAAAATTACGAAACAATAGAAATTTTGTTTTACAGTCTACTGTATGTATAGGTTACAATGACTTCAGGCATATTCAGTTTATGTATTTATTTATTTATTTTTAATCAATCCTCCATCTCTGTGTCGCCCTTGGCAACAAGTTCTAATCCATGGTTACAAGAAGGATTGGCAGATGTGCTGCCATGATACAGACTCAGCTCTCCTGCACAGCTTCTTGGCAAACTGCAAGGTCTTTTGTGACACTAGGAAGCAGAGGGGCTTAAAAAAGAAATATAATAATGATGATGTGGGAAAAGAGCTTGAGGGGATAAAAAAAAAAGCATCTGATAGCCAGAGAAAAAGAGAGAAAAGTACCTGAACTTTTTAATGCGCTCTCTCTCTCTCTCTCTCTCTCTCTATATATATATATATATATATATATTATAGCAGGGTTGTAGTGCATAAACCCCTCATTACAAAGACGAATGCACATTTCAGAGTTCAGTGGTGCAAAAATCATAGGCACGTACAGAGATAAAAATTGGAAAAAGTGATATGGTCAGATGAGTCATCCTTCACCATATTCTCGACCAGTGGGCGAGTGCATGTGCGGCATACACTGAGAGTACAGGCCTGAATGCTTGACCCCTACAGTGAAGGGGTCCGGGCGCTCTATTATGCTGTGGGGAATTTACCTGACTTGTCCCCTTAAAGGGAAGGGTCACTGCAAATCAATACAAAGTTATTCTGAGTGATCACCTTTTTCCTATGATGAAACCTTTCTATCCTGATGGGAGTGGTCTCTTCCAGGATGACAATGTGCCCATCCACAGTGCAGAAGAGGTTACTGAATGGTTGGGTGAGTGTGAAAATGATGTGAATCATATGCTATGGCTTTCACAGTCACCAGATCTCAATCCAATTGAACACTTATGGCAGATTTTGAACCGACGTGTTAGACAGCATTCTGCACCACCATCATCAAAACACTAAATGTGGGAATATCTTTTGGAAGAATGGTGTTCCATCCCTCCAGTAGAGTTCCAGAGGCTTGTCAAATGTCAAGGCGCATTGAAGATGTTCTGATGGCTCCTGGTGGCTCAACACCTTACAAAGACACTTTATATTGATTTTTCCTTTAATATGTCACCTGTCTGTCTATATATATATATATATATATATATATATATATATATATATATATACCTGTGTGTGGGGCCTGGTGGACAGCACCCCAACTCCCTTCCTGGCACAACATTATATAGAGCACTTCCTTCTTCACTCTGTGAGTCACAGTGACAGCAGGACAAAGCAGCAAAAAGTCTAAATAAAGACAGTGTGGTGTTACTTTGCTAGCTGCGCACACAGCTCTTCATGGGATGAGAAGGGACTTTAATTCATAAAGTGACTAATTTAGCAAAGAAGTTATTGTGGTCAAGCCTAGCACCCCCTCCTTAACTTTTTAATTGATCACAGCTATACAGTAATTATTGTGGCCCCTTGAAACACTGAGGAATGCTATGAATACTTATACTGATTTGCCCAGAAAACTGCAGTCTGGCTCACACAGTGGTAGAGACCAGCTTTGACAGCAGAGTCTGCCCGGACAGTTACAGCATGCCTGTTCTGCCTGACTCCCAGAGGCATTCATGCAGGGCGAACGAGTGCTGGAATCCTGAGGACAAAATCCAGGCAACTGGCATCCAGGAAAAAATATCCATTTTTCAGCCCCAACAACAATATTCTGACAACCCAGTCTGAAATCTTACCATTGCCTGATGCATTCAGAAAATTGTTGGGGCATATAGACATTCTGTTCTGAATATAAAAAGCTTGCTGAGCAACTGATCAAACAATAGCAACATTCCTTTCAGTAAACAGAGGTTTTTAGTTCCTACTTTGAGGAGTTTTAGTACTCAAAGAAACGTAATGGCTCGGGAACATTTGAGCTCTAGGGGGCAGTATTACTGTATACACATTTTAAGATAAATCCTCTCAAGCTTATCTGCTTTCCCCTTCTGAAATTGCAATATAAATCTGAAGTTCAATGCACAAACAATTTGGCAGTGTACAACTCCCCAACATTCTGTGTTGCAATTAAGATGTTCTGAGGAATCTCTGGCGAGTGATTATCCCAGAAGAATGAGGCACAGGTAATATGCTGTATGAGTAAACATGGAGGGGACATGCATTTTTAGTTTTATTATCTATTGCTGAAATAGTTATGAAAAAGAGACCTTTGTG
This sequence comes from Anguilla anguilla, assembly GCF_013347855.1. Classification (NCBI taxonomy): domain Eukaryota; kingdom Metazoa; phylum Chordata; class Actinopteri; order Anguilliformes; family Anguillidae; genus Anguilla; species Anguilla anguilla. Next base: position 25,965,994 of record NC_049216.1, on the reverse strand, counting down.
AAGAACTGCGTGCACGCTATCAGTTAATTCTTTTTTTGTTATGATAAAACCACAAATGCATGACTGCGTTTTCTCAGAATTACACAAGTTGCTTCAAAAACACATTTTTGTTTATTTCGTGAACACGCTGGTTTGCGTGATTCTTCCAATGAGACTGAAATTTTGTGATATAAATAAGTCTTAAAATGTTGATCATGACAACTGAATTTGGAAAGCACTTGAATTACGCACAGCTAGTCAGTCAATTCTGGGTGCTAATTGAAGAAGATTAAAAACAGCTCTCCATGGAAGGGGGATAATGGGAAATGGCTTGGTTGAGTGGTCTTGATATTTCTATGGTTTCATCAATTTGTAACACACAGCACAAATATACAATTACCTTAATGCATCTTCCCTACATTAATAAGGATTGTAAAAGCCATTTAACGTTATAAAAAAATAAAATAAAATGTTGGGCTAAAGACCAAATTTGGACCCAGCATTTTCTTAGCATTTTATGAAAATACATCCATTTGCCCAATGATAAACCATTGTCTTGGAGCTATATTGTTTTTTCGTCTTTTCTTATTAGAGTAGTCTAGTGTCTATACTCTTGATTCAAGCAATTATTTGATGACTCATGGAAATTAACATTCAGTGCTATACAACATACCATGCAACTCCTCAGTGAATCAAACAAACAAACCAACCAAATAAACTGTGCTGCAAACTACAACCCATACAGCAACCACATGACAAGCAGGACCCCCTTAGGCCTGTCATAGCCCTTTTTATAAAGCCCAGTATTTAGGCAATTGGTAATTAGTATCAGCTGCTCTGATTGGCAATGAGCCACAGTGGTTTCCAGTTCAGCTGACATTGTGAACGGTCCTTCAGCTCTCCCACGTCACCAAAACACCTGAAGTGCTATACATTTACAAGGTTATAACAATACAAGAGCATTCTTCTTTTTCTTGTGAGTATTGATATGGATACAGAAGAGAAAAAATTCCCCTTTGGCCCAGATAAAATGACTTCCCTAATTGATTTCAATTCATAATTGAAATGTAATAAAATCCATCAGTAGCTGAGGCTGCCACGATTACCTCATGCAAATCTCATGATGAATTGATGTGTTGGGCGTAATAGCAGCTGTTGAGAAATGCATTGATTTTGCTGGAATAATAAACTCGCGTCAGTTTGCTTATTCCACTCACGCTGCACGAAGAAAGCATTAGTCACTCAGGTTTTTTTCATCACTCAAAACATTATCATCTGCCTGACTTAAAATAGAGCATTGTGCAGTGATTTTACATTGGATCATGAAGAATACAGAAAAAAAAAAAAAAAAAAACAGTCATCATTTTTCTTGGCGTTTTTCATGTTCTGATTAATTATTGGATATAATTTCTGAAAATAGAATAAATGAAAAGGTCAAAAATAATTTCAAACTACAATGTAACTTTTCTACTGATCATTTTGCATGGCAAATCATATAATTTGCAAGTGGCGGTAGTGTAGTACAGTAGTATGGTTAAGGAACTGGGCTAGTAACTCACAGAGCGTAGGTTTGATTTCTTGAAATGGCACCGCTGTTGTACCCTTGAGTAAGATACTTAACCTGACTTGGTTTCAGTAAATATCTAGCTGTATAAATGGACTGAATGTAAAAAGTGTAACCTGTGTAATGTCCTCTGGATAGGAGTGTCTGATGAATGCCTGACTGTAATATAAATGTAATGATATGAAACCTGCAATGTGGGGTTAAGCTTCATGTGGGTTATTTCCTTTCACTGTAGTCATGGCAACAGGTTAATAAGCAGCTTCTTTAATCCTCCTCTGTCTCTGTGTGCGGGTTGCTAAGGTTGTGTTGCTAGGTTGTGTTCTGAACCCAGGAGAGAGGTGCAAACTTCTGCTAATTACAAGCAAACTTAAGAAAAAAAAAAAAAGAATTAGCATAAAATAATGGAAAGATGGCAAAATAGACCCACCCTTCAAAAATAAAAATTTAAAACAAAACCTGATTAGAACAACAGGAAAAATGACAAGCATAAATTCATAATGCTGATCATTCACTATATGTTTATATATTTAAGAATATTTAAGAAATGTATAAGAACATGAGACTATGATATAATATTTTTCTGTGCTTGTGCAAATACTAATGGATTCATCATAAGTGTGTCAGAAGATAATGATTCATTCTTTGGTCAGAAAGACTCCATGGACCTATTGTCTTAGCAGACCCAATCCAAAACAAAGTCACTCATATCAGAATAAGAACTGGAAAAATAAAAGCATTGTTTTTGTGTTTGAGATCCATCTCTCAGAAATTCAAGCACACTTTCTCTTTATGCAGCATGGTATATAGAGAAACGCCATGAATGCAAGCGTTGAATCATCTGTCAGTTCATAATGACACATACACACATACAGATATTTTACCTCCACAGCCCCTTGAAAATATAAAGTATGAATGGGAAAGCGATTGCTGAGGGCCTCACCCAGGTCATGTTATGAAGATACTGTAGGTGATATAGATGATGAGAATATAAACGAGATAATACTGGAATACACTTAACACTTTTTGCTACCTCTGGAATATTTTACACTTGTACATTGTTTAACAAGTCAACTGGGAATCTATGCCAAAAAGCCATTATTCAGGGCACATCTGCTAATGTACATAATCCTGCTGCTGTCTTAGTGAAAAGAAGCCGATTCAATATTAATAAACATATAAATGCTGTTAAATTTATAATTATTCTCAACAAAATGTTTTTTTTTTTTTTGTTGAGAATCGAGCATCCCAAAACAAAATATATGAGAAGCATTGCTTTTCACAATGAAGTCAAAAACATAATCATGATTTAGTATATTCCATTGTAGTTGAAATTCAGATAATGCTCACTCTCACCCATATAATTCACTAAAGATCAAATCAGATCAAATTTGCCTTTGGCTGTCATATAATTAAATGCAAATCATGGTAAAACATAAATGGATCCCTCTTGAATAATAATGTTATGCATTATTTGCTTAATATTGCTACACTGCTGCTGTAATATTTACAGGCATTCATCCTTAAAGTGTCTAATGCCGTGGTGTTGTTTCCAGAGTGAAATTTCTCAAATAAATAGAACAAAAGTACAATCTTGCCAATGGTACGTGTGTGTCACCTTCCTGCTTCAGATTTACTTTTCTGTGCCCAAACCTTTGCTCTCACTCTCTTTAAGATTATATTGTTATAGTTTTACCAGCTACTAAATAACCCTGTAATGAGATGAAGATCTTGAGATATAAAACATATGGGCACCTTCTTAATGTACATTTCATTTGGTATTCATGGAGACTCTGCAACCCAATATCATAAATTCAGAAGAAATGTTAAAATATGTTAAATATTGCAAAAGGTATAGACTGGGGAGAGGGTTTTAGAAATAGAGTCCCCTGCCGTAAAATTGAGTTGCAGACTGGAGTTCAAAACTGAAACTTAAGAACCTCAAAACTTTTATGTGTTTGGTCGTATGACTAGCACAGTGAAAGAGTGATGAGGTAATTAGTGGTCAAGCCACAAAGCAGATAAAATTGACCTTTGTTCAAACATTTTTTCAAATTTTTGTCCTGAGTTGTGTGATGTGAAAGTGGGCTTTTTGTTTAAATTTAGAGACTCATTGCAGTATACTTCTTACATATATTTGGAAATATTATGTGTGTGTGTGTGTGCGTGTGTGTATTTCTTACCGTACCTCAATTAGGGAAGCAGAGGTGAATTAGTGATGGGCAGCACCAGCCGATGATGACATTCTGAAAAGGTGAGGAGGAGGAAGACCACCATGTTTCGACACAGATCCATTAAAAGCAATGCAGACTAGTTAATAATTTATGGAAAGGCAAAAAGGGCAAGCTCTGGTTGGAATTTAAAGCAGGTTGTACATGGTATGTGGTTTACCAAAGCCCTGAGAGAGAGAGAGACGGGGGGGGGGGGGGGGGGGGGGGGGGGGGGGGGGCGTGATGGCTGCAGCCATTTTAAAGTAGATGAAATGTCATCTAGGCATTTAGGTGTGAGAGAGAGAGAGAGAGAGAGTGTGAGAGAGAGAGAGAGAGAGGTGAGAGAGAGAGAGAGAGAGAGAGAGAGGTTTAGCTGGTGCTTTTTGGATCTACTTTGGTCAGCTCGCATCAGCCTCTGTGCAGATGATACGTAATTATTCTGAAAATGCATTCTTGGCCAGACTCAGGGTGAAGAAATAATCCACCTGTATTGTCACAGAAAGTAGTTAAGTTCATGGTCAACTCAACATGTATAAGAATAAGCACTTGAATCTGAGGTTCTTTCTAATTTGCATATATTTGTCTCAGTTCTGGGAGCCAGGGGGTATTTTGGTACACAAAATGATGATGGGTATTTTAAACAATCTGGGTAAACCCTGTAATCAAAGATGGGATATTACATGCATACACAAAGGGGAATGACTGAGAATGAGAGTGAATATTTTAAATGTGAAAAGGCATTCACCCTTAAAAGCACGGTAAACCAATGTTTTAGAATCATGGATATTGTACTTTTTCTGCAGATGGAAAGGAAAGCCGAATGCGTGTTCTTTTGTGTATTTCCTCCTCAAACTTCATCTTCTCACACTGCATTCCATCCTTTACTTCTCCCACCCTTTCACCCCTGCCATCCGTGAGTCTCATCAATGCTTCTTAATTTCTGTCAATACCACCACATCCCAAGCTTTCCACACCTGTCAGGTTGCCATGGAAACCTCACCTTTGACAACAAAAGGTTCTGTAAGACGTGGCTTGCTGTAGTTCTCCTTTGATTAGATATTGATTAAGCTTTTGTAATGCATGATGGGAGCAAATCCACAAGCTGACTTTGCTCACCCAGGTCCGTTTGGTGGGAAACCGTGGTGCTATTAAAACATGCACACTTTCAGCAAGAGGAGCCAGGAGAGGCGATAGAAAATCAAGGCCCTTTGTCTCTCCTAAGAATTCAGAAATAAGCTTTAGTTAGGAGGGGAAATGAAAATGGATTATTTGCTATTAAACTGGTCTGATCATACATGGTAGGCCATAAAGAAACAGTTTCTTAAAGTTTCTTTATGATGTTACCCCTGACGTCAACTTAAGCCGAATGCAAATTAATAACAATATGGCCTGAATGGAAATGTCTTTAAGGGTAAAATTTAGTGAGAGGGTTAAAGATATTTGTTTTGGTTATGCAGTTAGATGAATCAGTAACAGAGACAGCAGAGTGCCCTCGATGCTCAAGTTATTTTCTTCCTCTGTGAATAATTACATTACAGGCATTTAGCAGACGCTCTTATCCAGAGCGACTTACACAACGTTTACATAGCATTTTACATTGTATCCATTTATACAGCTGGATATATACTGAAGCAATTCTGGTTAAGTACCTTGCTCAAGGGTACAACAGCAGTGTCCTTACCCGGGAATCGAACCTGCGACCTTTCGGTTACAAACCCAGTTCCTTACCCACTGTGCTACACTCCGTCCATCATATCCATTGCAAATGGGGTTCTTCAAAATGTGCTTTCTCACGATGCTGTCTGACTAAGAACGGCACGCGGTCCCTGAGCTTACAGGGATGTTGTTTTCAATCAGCTTTAGTGATGGAAACGGTGGTCCCCAAGTTCACAGATATCATAGAAGATATCAGTGATGGCCAAGAAAAGTATCTTTAAGCTCATGGGCACGGGTGGTGCAGACATCAGAGTGGCTTTCTTCATGAGGCACACTTAGAGAGAAAGCACAGTATTTAGGTAATCTTCTCCTTTCCCCCCCTCCTCTGCTACTCTGCTGGAAGTGGAAACTCTGGCTCAAAATAGAAGCCAACCAGTTCTCTGTCTACTTTAACTTTTCTCAGCTCCTTCTCTTCTTTTTGCTCCACAGAGTACAATAATCCTTAAGTAGAAAGACTTGACTGAGTGAAAGCTTTAGGAGACCCAGTGTGCAATGCAAGCTTCTAGTGTAGTGTAGTGCAATGCCATCATAAACTATTGTGGTCTGTCTATGCACTAAATTTTATATATATTATTTATTGCATGTTTTCATTGTTGCCCTTTATTTTAATGCTATGTTGTTCCTATGCTGGGTTCCATTATTCCATGACCCTGCTCCCTCAACAAAAATCTCCTTAACCTGCAATAGTGATTGATGGGTTATCCTGTAGCACTTGGGGACATAGGTCAGCCATGTTCACTGTGCCCTTCTGTAAAGGCATGTTGCGTTAGTTCATACGTTCCCCGTGGCCTGCAGTCCCACCCTGACCCTCCCATAATAGCAGCGGTCTTGTATTGATTGTTCTGGAAGGTTGTGGAAGTCTGGTCTAATTGAAAAGCTATTCATCCATTCAAGATGGAGTGTAAAACATCAGCAGTAAAGTACCACTCCTGCGCTGACAGCAAGTTTCTCTGGTGTTAAGCTCATGGAAAGTACGTACCATGACTGTGTTGGAGTCTTAAATTTCAAGTCGGTAAGGAAATAAATGTAGAGCATTTGTATTATAACTATCACCATTAATATAATTGCATTATTACCATTCCCTGCCCTTACAGTGTCTCTCTATTGATGCATTTGTGCAATGTAAGAGTTTGTCATGCCAGTAATACTGATTTTCATTTGGATTCAGAGGGTGATCTCTTCACTAACCAATATGCCCTGTCTCCACATTGCCTAAATCTAAAACATAGGTCTAGATAAGAGTGGAGCCTCAAACAGAATTCTCCTTTACAGATTCAGTGTTGGGAAGACCAAATGTCTTGATTTCAGGGAGGGAAAAAAAAAAAAAAAAAAAAAAAAAAAAAAAAAAAACTAAAAGCCAATATCCAAGCACCACCGTCAAAGCAGTAACCTGCCAAAATTCAAATTCAAAAATGCCAATGTTTCCAAAATTGACATCAGGCTCACACCCACAGAATCTTACATCCAAACTTAAGCAGAAATGGTAAGGAACATGAATTTCCCCAATGCAAGAGACAATTTATTCAAGTTTCCAATGGATGCAGTTTTAAATGCTACAGCAGGACATTGTAGATGTTGAGATTTAAAGGTCCCCAATACTGGTTTCCAAAACATCCATTCTGTCAGACCAGTAGATTAGGTCATTGAGTAGTTGGTTCCATGTGCAGAATAGGGGAGGGTTTCTCCATCGTTAGTGTCCTAGCTCAATGGGCAGTCTACCCCAGAATAACTCCATGTCATCCCTGCAGTGGCAACATACTAGTAGCCAGAAGGGAGGAGGACTTGGTTGCATTAGCTTGTTTTAACCCCTCACCCCCATATAAATCACAACTACTTTTAAAGCATACCAGAGACAGGCCAAAGTATTCTCAAGAGCTTTATTTTGCAAGCTTTTACACCTTCAATTCTATCCGAGATGACCTAATACAAGCAACAGCCAGTGCCAGGGTTGAGACTAGCAAAACACAAGCAGCAACTCCCAGGAGACCATAACCGAGTGACTGGGGCACTAGGAGGGGAAAGAAAAAAAAATTAGGACAAAGACTGCCACCATGACATCTAGAAGGGAATACCACTCACCTTCACTGTGAAGACTCTGGTCTATGGCTGTGGGCTCAGTATTAGTCAGGATCACTGGCTTACTGGAAACTATAAGCTTCTCCTCAGTGGATCGTTTTCCTACAGGAACAATTGACCTTCCTGGAGGGGAGGGGGAGGAAATGCATTTAATAAACATTCAAAATAAATCAGCCTAGGAGCTGCTAGTGCTACAATTCCACTCACTTTGTTTTCTGGCGCAATGCTGTTCACACCGGTCATTAGCAGAGGGGTGACAAACTTCAGTACTACAGTGGATGAACACCTGGGAAGAGACCACAGGATCTAAGGCTGCTGGATTGAGCATGACATCAAGCTGCAACTGTACAGATCAAATACCATTTCATTTAGTGGAATATAGGATGCAGGATCCACAAAGGTAAACATCTTCACAATGAACCGCTTGTAGTGGCTGGGGAAATGAAGTCCAGAAGAGCCATCTACAGGAACCAAGGTTGTCTGATAACGGTCATCATGGAAGGGACACCTGGGAAGACTCAAATTGAGCATTTCAGGGGGCAGAAGTAGGAGGAATGCTCAGGTTGCCTAGTTACCCATCAACCAAAAGGCTCCACTGGGGTAGGCTGAGAGGGCTAGAGGTGGATGTAGCCCAGCAGTGTTCCAGAAGCAGGACAAGGTTTGGGTCAGTCCTCTCCAAGATGTGCACTTCCACATACACAGGTTCCCGTAGGACCTTGGTCACAGGATAGTCGGCATCTCTGTAGTAGTCACTATAGACTACAGCTAGAGGAAAGGAAGAAGTTACTACCCATGGAGATGAGGTTGATATTAAACCCCTGTAAGTTGTAGCTTTACCATCAGAGCATCCTTTAGAATCACATTGACCACTAGCCAGTCTGAGCTCAATGCGAAGGGGCCCTGGAGCAGCTACTGGAAGGGGAGGAGGCACCGTATTCACCTCAGCCACTAAAGAAACCACAGTACTGCCGGAATACCTGCACTGGAAGGACAGCCTGGAGAACAAGAACCACATGTCAACAACTGACAAATGGGCAATGACACAAGCCCCACCCACTACTTACTCAAAAACACTGTCCCTTGTGATAGAGCCTAAAGGACCAACTCCCACTTCATACGAGGAAGTCAATTTGTTCTCATAGATGAGATAATCATCTTCAACCTGAACACAAGATGGGAAGCATGAAGTACAAATAAGTAGTACAATGCTCAAGACTTAATTCCTATGACAGTAGAACCCACCCTCACTGTGGTTCCACAAGCACCAACTGGGAATTGAAAGACTGCAAAAGCTGGAGACGCACGAATAGGACCACAGCCACTAGGACCCTCCAGCAGGTATATAGAATCAAGGTCAAGCAGAGGCAAGGTAGCAGCTCGGGACGCCACAACCATGAACAGACCATCCCGGAGACAGTGGACAGTAACTGTAGCAGAAAGCAGCATTAACCACATGAAGCAGTATTAACCACAGAAAGGCAGGGATTAAGAGACCTGCCAACAAGAGTCATGTATAGCTCACTCACCTTCATTTGCATAATAGCACTGTTGCTCAAAGCAGCAGTTGAGAGCTTCACAGTCTGTACTACTGATAGCAGGGTCTCCACATGGCACTCTTGCAAAGCCACCAACGTGGCATCTATGAAAAGTTGCATCTGAACCTTTTGACCCAAAATATTGATCTTGATCCTGTGCTAGGACAAAGCCCAAAACACAAAGCCATACTCCAAGCTGCACAATACTTGCCATAATGAAAGAAGGTCAATTGCTGCAGAAAGGCAGTCCTCAAGACATTAAATATCTTAGCACTCTGATTGTTTCAGGTGGGTAATTAGGTAATGCAAATTACACATGATGATGACATCTCTGCAACAAGGTGCACCTCATTCTGAATAAGCATGAGTGTTTTTTTGCAATTGCAATTGCATTTACCTCATTAATTAACTTTACTGGCGTAAAAGTCATCTGGACTATTAAGAAGCAACATGATTAGAGCAGCAAGTGAATGTCTATAATGTGTGTTTGTAGCCTTAATCAAACTCTGCCATGTTGAATATCAAAACAGGTGATATAAAGACCAATTGTTGATAAAGTTGATAAAGACCAATAATAATGGCTTTGGTATTATCCAGCAATTAAAATTATCACACTGAGTAGATTGGTCTAGAACAGGTGTTCTGAAACTCACTAGTCTTGTTTATTGAAAAAAAGAAACACTTGAATTTAATTGCAAGTCAAATTAAGGGCAAATGTTAATTAAATCCAGCCCTAAGTATTCATCATTTTTTGCTTATTGCTGTTCTCTTGGTCTTTCAGCTAAACTTTCCAAAAATTGGCCAGGTGTCCACACCTGCTGTAATTAAGGCCCCACTGATCTCACCTGTCCCCCTATAATTGAATCAGTATCAAATGTTGAATTCCATTTCTAAAAAAAAGGTGCTGGGTTTAATTCACCAATTCAAATCTCATGAATGTGAATGCATATGAATTGGACATGTGGCTTAACCATTAAAATTGTCTAAGACCAATTAACAGCTTGGTTCAATTAAGCGACTGCAAATGTGGCTTTGGGGGGTTAGCCACATGGTGTAGCACTCAGGTGGACCCTCTGGTTCATTGGCCTTTTCTGATTTTGTGCTCTATCCCTGAAATGAATGTGATGTCTCAAATCAACTCAATTTCTTGCTCTACGGCAACCAGACTGTGCTAAAATACCTAGGCAACTTCACTGCAAGTGATTACTTATGTAACAAGTAGAAGGGAGTCTCCCGACTAATTAAACATTGTAATTAAAACATGCGTAATATTTCAGCTTATTCATTAATCAACTTATTATTATTATTATTGTTATTTATTTCACAAATAATGGATCTAATATAATGATAAACTAGTCATTAATCAACATTATTTCTGATTTATTTTATAATTTCGACTTCACCACAAGGAGAACTGCCTGTATTCAAGGAAAATCACACTCTGTTAGCCTGCGCAATTGAAAATGGCTAAAATAGAAGAACACAGAATAGTATAAGCAAATACAAGTTTTATTAAAATATAAGTAATACAATATAAGGACTTCCAATATATATATATATTTTTTATTTTTAAAAAAAATTTTTAAACTTAATAAAAACTACCATTAGATGGAGCTAACAAGAGAGAGCCAAGGACTTTGGGGGAGGTACACTATCTAATAAGAGCTGTCTATAAGTACTTACCACATGTTAAAAGTATTGATGTCAAAATGAAGTTACAGCAAACAACATTGGCTATCTTAGCTCACACAATTGAAACAAGCTCTATTCCAAAGCAATGCTGACCAATGTTGCCAAAATGATTTAATGTAACCTGTACATTGTATGTTGAAAATGTGTTTTGTCAAGATATCATTTCATTTTGTTGTTTGTTATGAGTAACTGGTAATAATAATGTGTATAAAGGAATGAACCATAAGATAATTAAATATAGAGAGACATGCATACACACATACATGCAAAACGCACACACATTCTAACACTCAGGTGTGGATTCAGTCATTCTTCCTTTACCATGAATTACAAATAAACCAAAGTATTTGTAATATTATTTAATCGTTTTTTGTATGTTGTTAGACGATCTATCGGTCTAACATTAATTTAAACATGCATAATGTGCTAGGTACCTACAGTAAGCCAGTTAAAAAGTAGTTACAGTAGAAATGCCACAGTTGTCAATTTGACTGTTGTTACTTTAAGAAAATGAATAAATCTGCCATTATGATATCCATATGGTTCCCCCTTCATGACTTTTCCTAAACATATGTATTTAACATTGTGATATAATTTGAATATCAATATTGCATGAGGAAGTCAAGTTATGAATACTGTCTTACTTAAATGGCCATGAACAGTCAAATTGACTGTCGTTTATGTATGTTTGATATGCTGTATGCTTGAGTATTTTGATCGCTGCATGTAACAAAGGAACTCCAATAGTACCCAGCTTCAGGCCTGCAGAACAAGCCCAATGGCTGGCTTTAGGGCCTACCTTATAGTCATTTAGTTGGCTGAGTCATGAATAGGGTCAGGTAGCAAAACTCGGTAGCGCTATGGCACCGGTTCCAATATGACTGGTAGTCCTACCTACCAGACTGAATCACAATGCAGATTTCGGGGGTTCATTTTGGTGTCACCTTCATGACTAACGTTACACTTGCTGTGTACCATTAGCAAGCTAGCTAACGTTAAACTTGGTCAAAATGCCAAAAGCAAAACTGTGTAAAAAAGTGTGGCTGTATTTTACCCAAGAATTCAAACAGTGGGGCATGCCTTTGCAATAAAAAGATGCTATTTAATGTCATCATCTGATCATTATTTTAGAAGTAGACTGTACTTTACCATTTTAAAAGTTATCGTTTTAGAATGAGTATCATCAAAATCTAAACAACACCTATCCCTAGTAATACAATGATATTAAGTGGAGTTTGCATGTGAAATAATATAGAATGCATTTCAGAAATATAAATGAGTTTCCCAGAAATATTACGCAGTTGTAAAAGCAATAGTTTACATTTTTGGCAATTATTAGATAGCAAGCAAGCTAGCGTCCACACAAAACAAAGATGGAGGCCACAAAGATTTAGGCTGAAATAGCAACACGTGCACTTCCTTATATGTCCATTTTGCCTGTGCATTCAAGTGTCCTGCACTTTGCTACTTTCAAGATGAGATGTTATTGGTAGATGCAGCTAAAAGTCCAATGGAAAGACTTATCGATTGTGGTACTGGAGCATTTGTGATGATGCAGAAAAAAGGAGAAAACAGGAAATGACCCAAGTTTGGGGCTATATTGTCTAGTGTGACATTATTTGTGAATTCTGTCTGTTTACATGAGGCCAGAAAGCACAGAAGTTAATGTTCTTAAGGGCTGAGAGTCTGCGGTCATTGTGGTTATTTCTGTAGGAAACCCTCTGTGCTGTATATGTATGGGGCATGCTCTGCCATGCTATAACTTGGAGGATGGCATGCTTGCCATCCCAATGTCTGTTTATATAGCTCCATAAATGGTGGTTCCATTTCATTTCTGTGGTACAATTCCATATGTAGGATATGTTACATGCACAAAACAGTTTTAGGTGTAGTAGGTCAAAGTTATCTATCAGTGAAATTGTATAGAAAGAACACCAATAATTGGTTTGACCATGACTTTAACCAGGAAAGTAACAAAAATATATATACAATAAATAAAGAAATGACCACCCTCATTCCATGTTCTACAGGACTGTGCTTTATTTTAGTCTAAGCAGAATATAATGAACTAGAGAACTACAGAGTTCTGGAGCACTACAGGAGAAATTTCTCCAGACCAGGGAAAAAGGCCCTTACCAACATTTTAAATTACAGCAGTTTCCTGAAAATCAACATAAAACTTGTTTCTTCAAGAAATAAGGATTTAAAAGGGCATATATTTAGGTAGGTCAACCGAGACATTTTATAAATTAATTAATAAATAGGCAGATAAATAAACAATTCCATAGAATATGACAGCTTTATATTTGGCTGAGAAAAATCAAATAGACATGAATGAAAAAAAAAAAAATTAAATTAAAGCTGGGAATCTTTCCTCCTGCAATCTTACATGCTCAGACTGCCTTTCTGTGATTCCCCCCCCCCCCCCTTTTTTTTTGATAGCTTTGGGCACTGTATGAAACATCGTAACTAGACAGTCGGTCTACAAAGGTAAAATTTGGTCCTTATACACATGAAAATCAGAGAATATGATCCACCCCGTATTGGTACCAGAAATGGGATTGAGGTAAAAGCTCACACTATCAGCAGCTGGACAGCAGTATCATGACATCTCTCCCCTCAGCAACACCAGAGGGAGATCAGAGCATGAGCAACAGAAAGCCAGGACATGGGCAGATAAACAGGCCTTGGCTTAATCAGATTACAATTTCCAAGCTTCTATGGGCAGCATTTTTTTTTTTACAAACAATGATCTTTGTTTAAGGCTGACTTCCTGTTAATTTCATCTGTGTTCAGTTTCTGGACCATAAGCTGATCTCACGACAAAATATTTTTCCCAGTTATTGGCACATCATCTTCTCAGGCAGGTATGCCAAATATGGCAATTCAGAAGTAAAAGCAAAATCAGAAGTAATAATGGGCTCAGACTTCAAAATGTTCATATATATACCATTCTGATGAAAACACAGACTGTTTCCTGTGCTCCTTCGAGTCAACAAGCTTTACAAATGAACATTAAGAACTGATGAGACAAAAGAGAATGTATGACTACAGAACAACATTATTCATACCAGGGTGCTTAGGTTTCAAAGCATGAAGCTGGATCCAAGGTTGAGGTGTCAGTCATTTACTCTGGTTCAAACACACCCTTTCTTCCAGGAGGCTCCCTTTGTCTTAACTGAATTGAATTCTGCTGTGAATTATTTTTTCTTGCATTCCCATTGTACTGTTCTTGCAAATTTTTTCACATTTCCTTCATATTTCTAAGAGCTCACAGAAAATTAATTGGGATTCAGCTAATACAGTAACTGTTCTTTCAATCTTCAAAGCATATCTGAATGAACACTGAGGACAACTAGACTCATCCCAGCTTTAGTGAATACAAAAGAAAAATGTGTAAAATAAAAATTCCGCAAATAAAAAAGGAAAACATTTTTACATTACATTGTTCAGGTACCAGAAAAAAAGAAAAACTAATTATCTCTGTTCACGTTTTCTAATAAATTATTTCATAGTTTCCTCCTCTTCAACTGAGTGAATATTATATATTAACTATTAATTTCCTTTTTAATGTTTTATTGTACAGACTACAAAGATGGCTGAATTTGAACAGAATTTAAAAATAACCTATATTACTGTATATATGCACAAGTACTGAAGTCAGAGTATCTTGCAGAGAGCATAGGCAGGCTGGGACACGTAAGCTCAAGGCGATCAGCAGTTTGTCATGGCACAGGATCACTAACAGAGCTGGGCTCCAGCCCTGGCGCACACTTTGTGGTCCAGGTATTATTTTTCCCAGTAACAGAGAAAATGATTCACCTGGCATGGTGTTTGAAGAGGATATAACTTTATTGACTGTGATATATTTATTTTAAAAGCCACTCATTTGCCCCGCCTAGGCGTGCCTACACATCATGAGCTACCATTGAGCATCATGAGCGTGCCATTTGCTTTTCATGGCTGCCATGCTACCTCTACCTGGCTCTCAGAACTGAGACGTCATTTCGCCCAAAAGGTCTTTGAGGATAAATACATCTGTTTACCCAGTCAGGGAAGCCTGAATCCAGTCTAGTTATCACATACGGTAGGCAATCCTTCAGCTTTTAGAAATATCACAACCTGCCAGTGTAAACACAATCCCAGTTGACAGATCATTCCTGGTTCCTCATTAATTAGCAACTTTATGAGGTCTGTCATATCTCATTTTGTACTGCATCTACTTAATAACAAAACAAAAAGAGATAAGAGAAAACAATGGCCAAAAATCAAACTGAATTCAAAATTCTTGTCATTTTGGAGATACATTATCAATTGACATCATGGTATGTTATACACTCCGGGAAACACAGTTTTCTGTACAGTATTTACAACCTGCTTCAATTTTTCCTTAACAAATACTAAAAACCTATTTCCCCCATTTAGCTGGACAGGAATCTCAGCCTCCTTGGTTAACTTATATAATAGTCTTTTGACTGGTTATCATATTACAGCTGGAGCCTAGTAATGTCCATCATTAGAGTTTGTATTATTAGGATCATGGCCTTTGAAAACTGTGCAAAGCCATTTAGGTTTGGTTGAATTCAATGCTGAACAGCCTCTTGGAACTCCCAGATAGTCTCCGTGTTACAATGAATCCTTTTATTCCTTACTGACAATGCTTATGGGTAAGGCTCTGAAATTCACCACGAATCATGACATCGTTACGCCCAATACCCTGAGTAACCTGAGTGATTTTGTGGAGTTTCAGTTTAGCACCCACTCACTCTTCTTCCCGGTCATTCTCCTGTTTCTATACACACTGTTACTGCACAGCTGGTGCTCTGGAGCTGGACTGATCCCTGCATTGTCTGTTCATAATTTCCGGAAAACATGAATGAAAAAATGAGACCTTATGTTCTTAAAAGGCTATTAAACTGGAGGCAATCATTTGCACTCTCCGGTAAGACTGTAAGGTTCCTTTAATTAGCTCTCAGTTTCAGCCATTTACATCAAATGTCCACTTCTGAACAAATGCTTTCTACTATTTTAAGTAGCACATTCTCTGTCTGGAAAACAGGAGACTCTAATGAATGATTCCGGCAGGTACAACAACTTCATTTAATTTGCAATTCAATCAGTTATGATTTCTACTCTTGGCGCTTGCATACTTACATGACTTGCTGATTTAACAAGTCCTCATGGAAACCTAGCCAAGCAATAATGCAGCCCCATAATAGAAATTGCACAAACCTTGCCCTGCTTGCCAGAGACCTCACCAGCAATGTCTCTGGTACAGAACCTCATCAGCTGACAGGGATCTCTGCTCTGGAACCTCATCAGCTGAGAGGTGTTTCTGGTGCAGAACCTCATCAGCTGACAGAGATCTCTGCTCTGGAACCTCATCATCTGAGAGGTGTTTCTGGTGCAGAACCTCATTGGCTGAGAGATTTTTCTGGTGCAGAACCTCATCAGATGAGAGGTGTCTCTGGTGCAGAACCTCATCAGCTGAGAGATGTCTCTGGTCTATATCTACACTGGGTGCCTCAGCAGTAACTTAGCAATTTATTAGGTTTTCATTCTAACAAGAATGTCATAGCAGATTGAATCACACTTTTGTTCGCATTGTGCTGAATTGTGCAAAGGTATTCCCTTCCATTTTTCTTAAAATATCGGAGTTATTTAGGGCCACTAAATATCAGGCAACCAGTCTTAGGGTAATGTTCATGTACTTACTCCCTCACCCATCACTAAAAATGTGGAAAAAAGCGCATACCTTCTTGTTCACTGTATGTCCTTCTGTGATAATTACCACAAACATTGCTAATGAAGTCAGCAATGAAGGTTCTGTTGACCTATATGAAGCCATAGATCTCAATGATTCACGAGGTTACAACATACATACTAGCCTCTCACTATTCATTTAGGCTGACAGGCCCACATCAAGGGTAACAAAAAGCTTGTGCGACAGTACATTCAGACTTCAATGTGGCTTCCTAACATAATATTAGCCACAGTGCAGTACACTGGATTGCCCTGGTGTTCTTATCACCTTGAGAAACAGGATGTGTGGACAGCTGGCACAGTGAACGGGTAACCCGACTGAGCATCAAACAAGAACTGCTACCCTCAACAGTGGACGTCATAAGCAGCTACTGTAAGTTTTCAACAAATTCAAAACAAACAAACAATGAAAATGCAATATAACCATAATATTAAACAATATAATGTGGAATTCCAATACCTGCAGTACCATATCATGGGTTATATCTACATTTGCCTACATGTTGCTATAATATCCTCTCCCGGGGTGTAAGGATAATGGGAGTGCCTTCACTAGGAAAGCTTTCTGATTGAATGTGGTTAGAATTTACTCTCCAAGTCTGTTTATTTGCGCCCTGGTGCAACAGAGAGGCGATTTCAGGGTCGTGGTGATGCGCTAGCCAGCTGTGGGGAGACTGGCTCTCTCAGACAGGGACTGAACTTTACTCCGACTGTTCCAGTGTAAGGGCAGCATTTCTTTTCTTAGATCAGAAAGACACGGAGACCTTGAGTCTTACCCTGCACTCTTACCCGGCAATTTGCTCAGTCAGCGCACATTAAAATTCGTATTAATTTAGTATGACATTCAGTCTACAATTTGCTCAAATTTACCACCAGGGAACAGAAAAAAAATTCCATAGATAGGAAAAACAAACAAACAGAGGCAGAACCAAAAAAATAAAATAAAATAAATAAATAAATAAATAAATAAATAAATAAATAAATTAAAAAAAAACTAATGATCTGGAACAAAAAATGTTATTTAAAAAATGTTTACTGGGGTGAGCAAAGAAATAGCCTTCCGTGGTTCAATAACACAGAGAACGTATCCTTCACAATTTCAGATAAAACCTTTTCAACAGCGCTAATATAATAAAGAATCAGCTTCACCGTACTTTAGCTTTGGTCCAACTGGTTAGCACCTTCAGTAGGTGCCAGAAACACACAAAACAGTAGAGAAAACAGTGGCTGTGCTCAAAACAGACCAGTAGGAACAAAAAACTGCTTCTAGTTTCTGATTTAAAGGCTACGTATTAAATATAACAGCTTCCTGAGGGAAGGCAATGTAGTCCCGGTACAGCAAGTCAACACTGCTTTTTCTCTTTATATTTTCTTCATTGTTGCATTCGTAATAGTGTAATGTACCACTGTTTTCCTGCCTGTTTTCAATTTAAAATGGACGCATTGAAACATAATTAGGGATGGACTCTTACAAAGCACAAAGGCATTCAAACAGACCGTAATGGCTGAAAGCACTCGGTTCCTGATTTGGCTTGCAAGGCTGAGGAGTTGGGTGCTTTCAACAAGTGAAAGACTGCATTATTGGTCAGAACCCATTTCAACCCAATTTTGTTATATAACTTTTATTTCTGGAAAAAAAAGTGAGACTCCGTCTCACTCACTTACATCCTAACCTCAGTAAAGTTTCTGTGCACTGTTCCAGGAAGGGCCTCTCAGCCTTGCTATGTGGAGTGTTACACAGGAAAGGGCTGTACCAGGAGTGCTTTGAGATGGTTTTTCAATTGGAAACTTTACAGAATTCTGTGCCAGCCTGGAATGTACCTGTTCAGCTTTGGAGAAAAACCTTCAGAAATATAAAATATTTCCTACCAAATCCATAGTGACATCCTAAATCCGCATGCTCTGCGATTGAGAAGGGGATGCTTGGGGTTTCAGTGGCTTGTATTTGGTCCCTGGGTAGTCTTCCATTGCACTCCACTTCAGTAGAATAAATGTGAGACCTATGGCTGGCTTGGGGGTCAGAGGTCAGCTTGGCTTTGAGTGCTGACATCTGCTTCACCTCTTCCCCCCATCATCTCGGACTTCTCCTGATTCAAATGTACCTTGCCTTGCAGCTCTGTTGCCCTCCCCAGCAGTTGACGTGACCTAGCCTGTGGGGGAAGGTACGTGCTGGTGTTCAGCTGGAAAGGTGTTAACAGGTAAATTCATTTTGGATGCTCGCAAATGGAAAGAGTGCTTGCTTTCCCTTCCTGGCGCTAAAGCAATGCAAATGTGATACCTGAGAGAACCAGTAAATGGTAAAAATCAAAGCTTCTCAGGTCAAAAGGCAGTTTAACTGAAACAGGCATTGTAGGAAAGGTCTTCGCTTTAAATGTCATGCTGCTTTAGAGGGATGGCAGATTAGAGCTATGTTCTACCTATTAACTTTCATATGGCCTTGATATACTATACTGTATACAGGAGGCTGGGTTTAAATATGGAATATATAAGATGATAGGTTTTTTTTTTCCAGTGCTCATTATATAAAACATAAAGGAAGCAGGCCAAGGTCTTTGTACATACTACCATTTACATAAAAGAGTAACAGAGCTAAATGAGTTTCAGCTTTTGGTCTACACTCTTTAGACACACACTGTTTGGTGTTTGGCTACAGTTTTCCCAGACAGTCATTTTCTGCTTTTGTGTTGTCAGTGGGAAACATTCACCCTTACACCAAAATGCGGACATATCTGCGGGGAAACAAGCATCGATCAGACTCAGTCTCACAGCGGCAGACTGAGCCCAAAATGGCCTTGTCCTTTCACGAGTCAAAAACTGCATCAGCCTTGGTAGCCAGGGAGTTTCGGAAACACCACAGCAGCCAATGAATTCTCAGGTTCACTCAGCAGTGGCAAACCGTTTGTCCTCGCCCTCACATTATGCTCATGTGCTGTCCATTGACTCCTTCGCAGTACCTTTTTTTTCTTTTTTGCTTTTTAAATGATACGTTAAAATGACACTACGTTTCTTGTCGCAGTAGAGGGGAAAAAAAGAAAAAAAGAAGAAAAAAGCCTTGTCCATTTCACTTGGTCTTTTCAGTAGATTGTCGCTTGAACACAAAGGCTTATGGGAAGTCAAGAGAAAAATGCACCCTGCCCCGAGCAGGCATAATAAGATTTTCAGTTTTTTTCTCCTTTTCTCCATTTGTAGTTGTCAGATAGTTGCAGTGAAATGTACATTTTGATGAGAAAGCTATCCAGTGGCCAAACTTTAATGTTCTGTACAGACTTAGTATTCACTAGGACAGAAAAAAAGATTAATTTTCTTTTTTATCCTTCCTTCTCAAGTTCAGGAACTATATATTTTCTTTAAAAAGAAACACCAGTAAACTGTAAATCTACTTTTAACCTACCTCTCTAAACTACCTGGTACAATACAATGTAAATATCTACCAGAACAAATAATTTTCACCATTTTAAAAACATTTCTTTTTTCATTTGTTTTCTGATACTTTTACCCATACTTAGGCCACTGGACTTTTGCTTCATGATTTTTTAAACTAACTGTAATACTTGCAGCTACAAGATAGAGTTTTTCTTTAAATATATATATATATTTATATGTATATTTATTCTTTTAAAAAGCATTTAGTCCTTTGGTCCCTATTTCCTAAGGAATGATGCGTGTAGATAATCCTGGATTCTCTTCTTTGTCCATTTTTTTTCCAGAGCTCACAGTCAGCCCTGTAGCCAAGGATCACAAAACACCTGTATAGGCACAAAAAACAAAAATACAGCAGGCCAGTGTGTGTGTGCATGTTTATGTGTGAGTGTGTGTGTATGTGTGTATGTGTGCACGCGTGCATGTGTGTATGTGTGTGTGTGAGAGAGAGAGAGGGAGACAGTGTGTGTGTGTGCATTTGCATCCGTGCTAGTGTAATGTGTGTGCGTGCGTGCATATTTGTGTGTGTGTGTGTGTGTGTGTGTGTGTGTGCCTGTTCTTTCATATACATGTTGGCATGCATGCTTTCAGCATAATGTCTGTAAATGCAGCCCATCTTCCTAACAGCAGCAAAAAAGTTGATATTGGCAAAATTCTCTTCCATTAATGGCAAAGAAGAAGAGAAAAGAAGATGGGGCAAAAAGGAAAAATTGTTTTTGAAAAAAAAAAAAAACTGCTGGTTCCTCTCGCCAGATCTTTCGGTTTTTCTTCTGACTTATCAAAGGACCATCCTTCTCTCATGATATGTAGCAGAGCAAGACGTCTTTGCACTTTATACTGCACTTGTGGAAATAAGATTTTGTGGCCCTTCATCCTGAAAGAGAGGGAACAACCACAGTCAGCTCCCCAGCAGTCTACAGCCCGAATGCTGGCTCCTGGTGAACACACAGACAAAACAACCAGACAGAAAAAAACAAAACAAAACAACAAAAAAGTGAAAGTAATTTAAATATGTGAACTAAATCCAGTGAATGGATGTTCTGGGGTGTGGTTTACCATATGGAACAGACATGTATGCTTAAAAAGTATTGGGAGTACAAATTCAAACAGCGGTCATTTAAAGCGACTGTATTCAATTTCTGACTCTTCGAGACTAAAATGGATGTCCCCTTTTTTTGCGATAAGCCTGCAGGACCTACAGAGGGTGGGACACTGAAAAAAATGGATGCGCAGAAGGTGAGTGAAAATAATATCAACACTAACCATTCTAAACAATATAATGCTAGTGATTACTCTTATACTCTTACACTGGCTATTGGGGAGCTTCTCTGTGTGTTTCTTTAGGTACATACACATTCTCATTTAATGATGGTACGGCCGTTGTCACGATATTTATTATATTTATATTTTTTCATTTTAAAGACCAATCTACATCAGTGCAAGACTTTAAATACAGCGCATCTATACTGTTACACTAGCGGAATGCAAATGTGGAAATCATTTTATGGTTTATATAAACTGTGAACGTAGAATAAGTGTGGACGGGAGATTTAAATTAGGCTTAGAAAGCTTAAGTCAAAAACATACTAATTCTAATTGCAGAACACAAAGGCAGTTCTTTCATATTTAATCAATTTCCAAATACAGAAAAAAGAGAATAAATCAGACGTCCTGATCGGAGCAGATGACGTTATTTCATTTTGAGAAAATACTTTTTTACTCTTACTTTTCTATTATAGAAAATCTACCTAATCATGGTAGTAGCTGTGATACTAATTTATTTGATCTCTGAAAAAGCAAGTTTGACTATGAAAAGGCCTGTACACTAATGGATCAGATCACAGGCTGGCCCCATTTTTAAAGAAAAATACTGGTAACTCAAGCATGCTCACATTGACGAGAAAAGAAGGCTTCTAACATAGAAATAAAAGATAAAAAACACAGTCGCTTTAAAACTGGTCGGATCCAAATATAATGGATTTCTCAATGTTTTTTAAGATTAATTTTTTGAGGAAATGCAACGGAACAAATAAACATAAATATATGAATATATTTTTCCCACACATGGGATGTTTTCACAGAAGAAGAAAGTGTATATTCCGCCACATATATGTTCATTTCATATGGGTATAGACTGATTTTCCAGTGGAGCATGCTCAGTCGCGTTGAAGGAGCATGCTCTTTGCAAGTTTTCCAGCACACACCTGAAGTGTAATCTATGAGAGAGACCAATACAATCAGCACAGGAGAGACGGGCGAACCCGGAGAGACTGGTGCCATTTCGACAGGCCAAACCCTCCCTGACCCGAAGGGCAGGCCAACGAGACGATTTCAGAAAATGGGATAAGGAGCTCAATGAGAATCTAGCAGTCTTATCAGGGTTGGCCCGTTGGAATAGAACAAAAGTAAATAGAACAAAAGTGTAACTTGCATGAAAAGGACCTTTTTCATGCCAGTAAACATTGAGAGGAAAGGGGGTGTTTGTGTAAAGCTGGCCTTTTTTCATTCAGTATCTGAGTTTAATTAGCCTGCCTTTCTCTCTCTCTTTCTCTCACTCTCTTTCGTGCATTCTCTCTACATGTATATATATTAAATATAAAATATATTTTCTGTACAAAAAACATCTGCGTTATGTCAAATCACCTGAAGCAAATATAGAGATTGTCACACATTTGAAATGTAGGTAAATCTGTAGCCTACAAGGCGAATGGCACAGGTTAAGAGTTAAATGCTTCTTTAAGAGCACTCATTATTTTAAGAAAGATAAAAAGCACAAATTGTCATTAAATGGGGGGATCATTCTGTGGGACATTTGAATGGAACTTTATTGTTTTACAGATTTGCCAGGCTTAAAAAGCCTACAGTCACTGTGTAACTGGTGACTATCTTCACAAATAAAAAGCAGCTGAAGCCACTGTTGGGCAAACAATCACAGAGTCCTTCAGATACAGATCAATTGCATGTAGGAACAGAATGTAAATATTAGTATTCATACTGTGTGCAAATACATGAGCTGTAATTCTTATTCTCACTGAGGATTGAAAAAGGTCCTTTTTTGCAGAGTCCGTTTCTCAAGATACAGAACAAATGCGGGCATCACCTCCTTACATAAACGAGAACATTAGTACAAAATCATAAAGAACCAAAAAGAAGTGTTGTGGTCTATATAGAAATATAGAATACAAAATATCCATACACATTGAGTTCCACAAAAATAAAAAAACACACAAGGTCACATTACAACAGCAAAAAAGGGTCAAAGTTCACGTTCGATCATGAGAGACCAATCAATCAGCACTTCAGATTTACTTAAAACAGCTATCAACAATTGAAAAGGCATTAATCAACTGCACTTCACAAAGTCGCAAAAATATATAGATAAAGATAAATATGTAAGAAATATATATATATAGAAACGAATGGACGCCACGTCATGCAACGCAGTCACAGTCCTGCCACATGACGTCATCCAAAATAAAATGACACCATGGGTTCAACTTACAGGTCTGGGAGTTTGTCCCCCATGACTGGTGGCTAGACAACAGGAAGGCCATCTCGAGCTATGATTGGCCCTGCCTGGTTAGCAGGTTGGTTGGGTACAAAAGAAGAAAAGATGTGGTGGAACTTCTTTTCCTTGTGTTGGAAATATAGCCGACCCGCTCCCCGTTTGTCCCAGCCTCTCCCCTCCTATAGCTGGCAAACTGAACTGAAGCTGGTATTTTCTGAATTTATGAATAGGGAAAGGAAACCAAACTGGAAATAAGCTGCCAGCAATCTCCCTTTTTTGAATGTGTTAACAGATGCATGGTTAAAACCACTGACTATTTTCAGGTCTCTCTTTCACCAACATCTGGACAAAAGTAACCACATGAACTCCCTACACATTCGCTACCTGTTAGCATTTAGCATTTCTCTTGCACTGGGATACATCCATCTTGTTCTGGACTAGGACGGGGACATCCAGTCATTTTCAGATTCCAGCAATATGGTCATTATCATTAGTTTCAAGAGCTCATAAAGGCTGCTCCAATGCTTGCAATGGCTATGCAAATTATAATGTGTTTTTTATATTCTTTTGATAGTTTTTGTTCTGCAGAAATCAGACCCACTGTGCTTGCTTCATTTCACTTATCCCACATAAGAGAAGAGTGCAAAAGGAAGACACATGGAGACCTGTAAATAGTTAAAATAGACCTTTCAACAGTACTGGTCATCAGCTGACCTCTGGACAATCCTGCAGTGAGGGTATATACTCATGGTGTTGCACAGCTCTGAGAAGCTACCTCAGAACCATCCGTGAGGAAGGCAGATATAATCGCATACAGATAAAAAAATAAAAAAATAAAAAAAAGTTTTAGGAAAAAAGACTAAATATATTTACAGATAATATTTTCCTGCAGAGGTAGCCATTGTTTCAGGGCATAAAGTATCACATTTTGCACTTAGCAGAAAACGTCTTCACACTCCGTAAATGTCATTTTTTTATTTGTTTCCGAACACTTGTTAAAGTAACGACTAGATGACAAAAACAGAAAGTGGAAAAAAAAAACATTTAAAAAGCACAGAGAAGACTGGACTTGAGAAAGAATGGGATGAACACTTAGACTCAGAGACTGTCAGACAAAGAGGCCACTGCACAGACTGGACCAGCTCAGAGCACAGCCAGGGGGTTGGGTATGCACTGCAGCCAGGGACCTCTTCTGCATGGTTTAATTCTAAGTTTGAAATGACTACTGTCAGAACTGTGCTGAGTGCGTCATAATGGCTCCCCTGTTCTCAATATCGCTCTTGCATTTTCCAATTGTCCCTCCCGAGGGCAAGGCTGTACTTCACAGTCATTTCCCTAGTCTTTTTCTTCATTTAAAATCACCTTTTCTGCAGTGGTCTTTCCATTGGGATAATGACAATGTTTCCAATATTGTGACATTATTATTCCAAAAGTACTGACATGTTTCTGCACTGTGCTTACTGTTCTGTGTCAGACTGCTAAATTACCTTTTCTACTCATCATTTCATGCTATCTTTTATTCCAAACTCCATTAAATAGAAGGCTTTGCATGCTTTGCTTTCAGGTATATAGCAAAAGCATAATAGCAGTCAGGATCGTAAAAAAAAAATACCATGCTAAATTCATTAATAAAATATAAAATATATTTAATATATATATTAAAATATAACCTTTTGCTGATAATGTAGTTCATGCCCAACCAGTCTTTCATGATATTTAGATCCCATCTAAATATACATTATTCTACATGACACAGATGCATTATCAGAATGTTAAGACACTGTCATTGTCAACATCACGACCATTATCATCACAAATACACCAGCAGAGTAATCTCTATTGTTGAGTCTATAGTCCTGTTAAGATAAGAACGGGAGTGGCTTCAGTGTGGCCCCTGGGACGGGGGCAGTGGAGCTGAGCCCCGTTTCTCAGCGGGACACGGGGGCTCCTCTTACCTGATGAGCTCGGCAGAGGGGTCAGTAAGGTCGGTTGGCGTCCTTCGGCCGCTTGAGTTGAACCTTCAGCCTCTTCATGCCGATCTGAAAGCCGTTCATGGCCTGGATGGCAGCCTGGGCACTGGACGGGTTGTCAAAGCTGACAAATCCTGGGAGAGATAAGATGAGATGGAGGCAGACTGAGAGACAGACTATAGACAGGAGAAAAACCTTCTCTCAGCCCGGATTGTGCTGAAAATGACAGACAACGGCCAAACATGTCCCCATGCGCCCATGAATCAAAAAGGTGATCCATGATCTATTTTATATGCCGTCCTGTATCATATACTCTTTCCCTGACTGAGCAGGTGGAAGGGGGAAAGCTATGGTCCGTTCTTGATTTTACCTGTTAGATGGAAAGTGCATGTTTTATACACTCAATGTATATACCTTTACCATTTCGAAAAACTGCTTGTAATGGAAACCACTGTGTTATAGGTCATACAAAAGAGCCCAAGACAAAAAGTGCATGACAAAATGAACACAAGTAGTTAAGGTAATAGCTCTGTAGTAGTGTGTGCGTGTGTGTGTGTGTCTGTGCGCGCGTGCGTGCGTGCGCACTGACAGCGTGCACACAAAAGCGCACGCGTGTGTGAGCACGTACACCCCACACAAGTGAAAGCTGGAAAAGGCTGTAGTTGTCACGCTGGACCAGCAGGGGGCACTGTGAAGTGGGCTTGTGGGCTCGGTGCTCTACACTCTGTTATTACCTGAGTATCGCTGCAGAATGAGGCCAGAGCTTACCACACCGCAACTCCTACCCACTCTTATCAGGCTCCTCCATGATTGACGGCTCAAATTTTCCGCTTGCCAGCTGATTTGATCACGCCGCTATGGGTCCAATTTAATTTGGAGGGAGAGGGCAGGCTTTTGTCAGCTCCGGAGAGATAAGGCTTGTGCTTTTTACAAACGCCTTAAACAAACCAGGCAACCGAGAGCTTGTCAAACAGCTCCAATCCCCCTCAGATCCCGCTTAAATAAATCTCACCCTTTCATTTACATTGGCCTGCAAAAGGTTATTGTTGGGAAGAAAACTGGGAGGGAGGAATAAATATAAAAGTGGAACAATGCAGCAGTGCTGCCCAAGCTCAGTGCATTTAACCAGACTCTCTTTGCTAAACAAGTAAATCGATTTTCTTCAAATGGGCATTTTTAAAAATCTTTTGATGTTTTGGGTCCAGAACTTTCAAGTAAGTATAACTTTTTTAATGAATTGTTTCCTGTTTTTTCAAGATTCACACTCTTGAAATATAAAAGTTGAAATATGAAACTTGAAATATGAAACTTGCCCAGATCTTAAGGTTATGTCACCAAAAAAACAACATTCTTAAAGCAAGAATAGAATGGATATTTTTCATTCATTTTTGCCATGCCCACATTTTCAGCAAATAAATCAAACGTGTGTTTCCCTGCTAAAATGTGCTTGCCAAAATTATGGCTGTAAATGAATACAAAGCATTTTTTTCACATTACTAAATTTTGCAGACCTCATTTCTTCTCTTAATGACAGCTGGAACCTGCATGCAGGCTGGTCACAGCAGCCTCAGTAAACTTCAGTATCAGAAGCTGAGCGGCAGATTTAAGGGTCTGTCTCGAGTGACAATCACTATAAATAGCATTGATGCCGCTATGATGATACTGTAAATCAGAGGAAGCCACGGACTGGAACCTGATTGATGCTACACTTTGAGTAAACTCAAGCAAAAAGCCCTTATTACTGGGCCATTCTCCCAATGTTTGTGTCTGAATGATGCCCCGTAGAACAAAAGCAGCAGCATTTGAACGTCCCTGACAGAAATCCGTTTCTGTCCTTTTCATTTCACTTAGGCTTCTGATGATGGCCCCTAAATGTCAATACTCAGCTTATAAATAGAGGATTAAAATAAAACTGCATGCCAAAAAATCCCCAACTCAGCTTCCAAATGTCATTCTCTTATTAATGTTTAAAGTCCTTAGAGGCGAAAGAATTCAGGAAACATAAATGAACCACAATACCTATATTTTAAACAGGGAATACATTTCAACAAATAATTTATATTTGGGCCATACACAAAGCAGTGTACTTAGTGTGGATTAAAAAGACTGAAGCCGGAGATCCTCACTCGTAAAGAAGAGACTTGATGTTCAGTCCATGTTCAGACATTGAGTACTGAATGTTTTTCAGAGTTAGAGAAACGAGATGTCATTCTCTCCTCCTACGTTCAATATAATCAATGATGACTCCCATATCTGCTAAAAGCACACGATGACTACACATGTTAGTTCATCCATTAGTTCAAATTAAGTTTGCAAAACTTAACTGCCAAAAAAGAATTCGTAGAGCGAAGTTCATGTTTTAGATCTTAATCAACAGGTTAGATCTGCAAACATTGTGTGTGAATATGCGGTTGGTAAGAGCATAGCACAGTGAGAGCACCTAATGCAAAATGAACTAATGACAATGTATCATTTTTAACAATATTGCACCCAGTTCAGCATTATAAAACTATGAAAGAGCTGTCATTAAATACTGTGGAGCGCTGGTCACTGAGGACAGAGCACTTTGTTCTCCAGCTCTTATTTACTTTCACAAACACCGATAGCAAAATAAGAACAGTCAGTCAGGTCAGTCAGGCCTTTCCAGCCAAGGCCCTGACTGCTGGGCTTTTATATCTGCGTCCTAAAAGCTTTTCCCATTCCTTCTGTTCTTATTTCAATGGCCTTCCAAAACTGGACACAATAACATCAACAAACAGTTTTTAAATGGCTTCATGGGTTCATGCTTTACACTATTAAAAATACAAGCGAGCCATGACTCGGAGTGGCACCCTAAGGGATTCCAAAGTGTTGGGTTCAGGATATTAGGCTCAGGCATAACTGAGTATTTCCTTTGAGGCAATTAAAGATCTCCTGAAAGCTCCACATTTTGTGCACATGATCCATATAACCTAAGTCAGCATCCTTCACAAAATCAATGATCTTACTCATTGCTTTTCCACTGAAGCTTTTCTAAAGGGTGTCCTACCTACATATACCTTTGTGTACACATATCCAGAGGCTATGGGAGTGACTGATTGTTAATTGCAGTCTGGTGCTTTCCTGTGTGAGGAACATATCGCAATGAGTGTTGTCTGGGAAAGGAGAGGATGCTCCGTGGTGCTAGGCCCAGCTGGCCCTCACCTGTACCTTACCTGCTCTCTCACATTTGCATTCTTTGCAAAAGGAATTGGTGAGGCAGGCTGAATAAAGCGAAGAGGTACCTTTGGGTAAATAAAACAACACATAAAAACGCTGCATGCACAGTAAGCAGCTGCTCAAGCAGAGCGTTGGCTAGCGCAGGCTACTGCGCGTGGAGATTCTGACTCACCAAAACACTTGCTCTGATTGGTCGCCCGGTCCACAAAGACTTTGGCAGAGATGACGTTGCCGAAAGGCAGGAACATTTGCATGAGCTCGGGGTCTCCAAATTCCTGTGGTAGGTGGTAAATAAAGAGGTTGCAGCCTTCGGGCCCTGGAAACCAGAGCACAGGGAATTAGGCGGCAGGCATAGGAAAGCAGAGACGGCGTATGGAGACGGTGTAAGCACTGCGTCCCCGTTCCGATTCCCGCGTCTGCAGGGCCGCTCCCCGATGCCTTTTTACAAGTAGAACACACGGACCCCTTCTGAGGAACATGACAGTACTGCTAATGTGGGCAAGGAAATGCACAAACCCGGCTGAGATAAACTGTGTGACAGATTTCTGCGGGTCTGTTTTTCATGCTCCCGTTGCCTGGAGTAATTGCAAAATGATGCAAGCAGCTGTTAGGGCTTGAGAGAACAGGGGGTGCTGTGTGCAGTCACTAACTGCCCTTACGCTGCGCGTTTGATGAAACATTTTGGCGTTTTGTTCGTAGAATGACCCCCCCCAGATAGAATATGCCCAAACTGTGGATTGAATGTAAATGGCATTGTTGTTGGTTTACAAGAAAAAAATAAAATGTCTATACAGTGGGACATCAAATAGAACAACTTGCTTCTTCTGAAAACAAGAAAAATGTATTAATGATAAACAAACAACATTTCTCACACATCTATTGTCTCATGCCTTGCTAATTTAATGTACGATTCATCAGGAAGAAAAAATGCAATTATCACCTTTTGTCTGGGGTGGGAGGGGCATTGCTTACCTTCTCTCTGTTGCTGGGGAATGATGGCTGGTTGCTGTGGAAACACTTGGCTGATTGGCGCATAGGCAGCGGGGTAAGCTGCTGTAGCAAGGGAGAGTGAAAACAGAACCTCACGTTTACACTCCCAAATTTAACAACAGTTTGTGTCAATCTAAAGCAAACTTCCTCTTCCTCATAGGCCACTGAATCAAAGATGAAAGCTAAAATTAAGGACAGTCAGGACAAGGCACCAGAGCACTTCTCTACGTAAGGACTTCATCAATACAATTACAAAAATAGACAAAACACAAAACAGACCCTGTGATGCCCAAAGATTGGCTTCTCATATCTGATTTTTTTAACCACTTTTGTAAGTGTGAGTCTGTCTGTCATCTGCTGCATAGGCAAGTAATCCTAATGTGATACAATGCCCCAAAGGTACTTTACAATACGTATAGTATGGATTGAACCGAGGACATTGGAGTACCTTCACTATAATGCACAGTGAGGCTTCTGAAAATCCATTAAAATAATATTTAATGAAAAACTACAGTGCATTGGTAAACTCCTGTGGAGTTAATGGGTTATTGTATTTTAGTTAAGATAAGTGCTGCAGTGAAGGCCATAAAAGGGACAGCAGCCCGTGAAGGCAGCGGGAGAAGGTGAAATGAAAGGAAGGGGCACACGCGCAGCGAACAGACCAAGAGGAGGTGAGCAGGAGCAGTTTAAATAACAGGAGCTACAGTTTGAGAGATTAAAATGAGAAGGTGCACTGAATGGAACAGGAGCTCGTTAAGTGGCAGCGCCCGCTTGTGGGTTCTGTGAGCGGGTTGAGGTGGGTCTTGAGACATAAAATAAAAAGTATTTCATTTCGCACGCTATCATTGACATTCACACCCGTCAAATTACACAGTTATGTACACTGTGCACCGTTGTTTTGCCATATTTTTCCTAAAAAAAGAAATTCCCTATCTCAACATATTAATATGGTGTAAGTCACAGAAAATGTCACTGCGTAATAAGGGGGCCCTCTGGCTCAGGACTGTGAAAGTGAACAGGAGGACATTGTCAATGACAGGAACAGATGAACTGAGAACAGGGGGAGTTTAACTGAAGGGAAAAGCGGCAGACCTGCGTAATGCTGGACACCAGCATAAGCCTGCTGGAGAGGGTCAGCCACAGTGGGACTTTGTGCTGTGATAGCAGAGAGATAAAAAGCAAGAGAGAGAGAGAGAGAGCGAGAGAGAGAGAGAGAGAGAGAGGGGCTAATGAAACCCAGACACTGAATTTACATCCAGAAAGGCCTGCTTTACACAAACACCAGGTCCTTTTCATGCAAGTTACACTTTTACTTTTTTCTGTCCCAGTAGGATATAAAATGGAACCAATCCCCAATATCTTTGTCCCTTAGTAACACTTTTCATCATTATGCCACTCACTATGCAGTATCAAATGCATACATCAGTTCTAAAGATATGACCTGTCTACTCAAAGAAAAGCACATTCACTGATGTCATTCATTAAAGGAGGAACCGATGTACTATTACATTACATTACATTACAGGCATTTGGCAGACGCTCTTATCCAGAGCGACGTACAACAAAGTGTATAACCATAACCAGGAACAAGTGTGTTGAAAACCCTAGAGAGAAGTTTTTGACACAGAACCCTATTGGCAAGTTAGAATCATTTGCTTGATTTATGATGCATTGATAAATTTGGTGGAGCATTTAAAAAGTGCAGTGTTCAGCTGGTCACTAAAACTACAGCATTATAGCTTTGATAAATTCAGGGTTGCATGTTATGACCCGCGGTCAGCTGCTGATCACCTGGGTAGGGGTGAATCCCGTTGGTGTAGATGGGTTCGGACGCTGGCTGCCCATTGGTCTGGGGTGGGAGGGCACTAAATCCATTCACCCCGATGGGTGTGGCTATGCTAGGCACGGCAGTGGCACTTATACCCGGGGGTGTACTGGTGCCTAAAAGTGCAAAACAATATGCTTACTTGTACCGCTGGTTTCCAAATGAAATGTTTCTCTGTCCCTTTTCACACTACAAAACTGGTTTCAGAATCCAATTATTTGAACAAGGTAAGCAGTTTGACACTGTTCTATGTATAGTGATTGCACCATGATATTTGTTGGATACAGTAATTTAATAAGTACAAGCATATGACAAAGAGTAGTCAAGAAAATAAAAAAATTAAGAATAAACAATGAATAAAGAGGAACAATACAGTCTGAATGAAATCTGCCACAGCACAATTTATTTGAAGTATCCCGAGTAACCATGATTCAGACCAAGAAGAAGGCAATTCACATCTGACCTGACTTTGAATACAAGACTATTCTAATTAGACACAAGGGATTAGTCCCATCTGTCTATTAGTGACTTCCCTTCCTTCAAGCCACATTAGGTTTGTCACCTTGTCAAAGCCTTCTCTTGATAAGGGATTATTACTTTTTCCCTGTGAAGGGCATTTAAGTCACACAGGATTAAATTTGATAGGCATTACCTTAACAAGTATATGCTTTTATGGATTACAAATTCTGGAAATACCACTGAGCCCCTTTATTTAATCTATTCCTCTTTGGCACTCTCAGACAGCAGCTTACTTCATGACAAGAGTCAGGGTAGCATGTGAAAAGTGGTTCATAGCTCACCTTTCTCAAGTCTTTTGTCCCTTTGTGTCGATAATAACTTTTCGCCCAATGTCATCAGATTGCCTCAGTATTCAGTAACACACAATCAGAGAGTGCCTAGGAGTACCTTGTCAGGGTTGCTCTTAGGCTGACTGACAGGGAAAGGGGAGATGGGACTGCATTTTTTTCTCCACAAATGCACCCATGCCAAGGCTGCGCTCATCGACCAGCGATTTCTTCATTTAGCAGCTCTGTTTTTTTGAGCCTTTTCCAGTTTGAAATTGTCTTCCCAGGCGATCTATGACAGGCGAGCTATGGCCAAAAAGTTTTGATGGCTGCAACTAGCAGTGGTTGATTCTGGAATGCAGCTCCTGTCTTGCAGGTTCCCTTTCGCTGACTACAGGTCCTTTCCATTATCTAGTGACGTGTCAGTCTGTTGGGATGAGCCTCGGCTGCAGTGTGACCCAAGCCCAGATGCTCTTCAGAAACAAGCACCTCTCGCCAATCTCTTCTTACATATACACCACGCAACACAAGGACATGTGTGGTGCTTCATAGACAGTTGCTACATTTATAGGTACAATGCAGTGGTTCCCACCCCTGTTCCTGGAGATCTACTGCCCTGTTTTCATTCCAACCCAAATTTAGCACACCTGATTCTAATTAGTAACTCAACAGGATCTCCAGCTGTTGAATGAGATGCGATTTGTTAGGGCTGGAGTGAAAACTGACAGGACGGTAGATCTCCGGGAAAATGGTTGGTTACCGCCGTGCTAGGTTCACTGCTCTCGGTCAAGGTCGTTGAAGAGCTGAAGATGCAAGGCGTTTCGCGTACCTGAGGAGGGCGTCATGGGAGCCGCCACCAGGCCGTTGACATTGAAAGCTGCCATTTGCTGCATCTGCGCCGCTGCGATTGCCGCCATGGGGTTGAGGTACGAACCCTGGGCGGCGGCCATAAGAGCCGCTTGCTGTTGCATCATTTGCTGTGAGGTCGTTGGATGGAGAGACAGCGGGAAAGCGGGACAATGACGATGTGTTTACACTCACAGTCTTGTTTGCTTGCTGCAGACATGTTTACACTGAAAATGCTGGATTCGCCTCCCTAGAGCTCTGATTTATGGAGCTTATTAGCCTTTAGCTCATTACCGCCAAGCCGCTTAGCAATCTGACACATATAGGGACGTGACTTAGAAAGGAAGCACATTGGTAGTCCACTGTATTAGTTCTAATAAATATTCCTATTTAATTTCATATTCTGTTTTACATGTTAATAAGTGAACTGAATGAGACAAGCTTTGAGACTGAATCTATTTTAGTGCATGAACTACATTACTTTACAGTATTTATTTGCCAAGAGACATCATTATTCAAAATCCCTTTCCATGATTACAGTTTCAGTGTGTAGGGCACTACTCATCCACCAACCCTGTTATATAATTTGTTTGTAATGGAGAAACAGAGGGATGAACAGATTTCTTCATGTTTCAGAAGTACTGCATTACACAGGATTTAATCCTGCAAACCGTTCAGTGTGGTCAATGCTGGTCTGTCCATTACAGGGCTCAGGAGGCGGTCCTGACTCACAGTGTGGGTGTAGGCTCCGTAGGCTCCGAACTGGATGGTCATGGGGCTAAAGATGCCCAGCTGACCGGCCATCTGGTGCATTCTCCGCAGGGTTCGCTCCTTGTCCGTGTCCGCAAACTTCACCACCAGGCTGGAAGAGGCCCCCTGGAAAGACAGAAGAGTGCTACACTGACCACTCTGCCCACGGGTCAGCGGCAGCGTTCAACCCAGAAGGGATTCATTAGAGATGCAGCCTTTAAATCTCAACTCTGACCACCATCAACAGACTGAATTAATCCAGCGTAACCCAAAAGAAAATCAAAACATAAGAATTATAGGCTCATTTTTTTTCTATAACGTTTTCTATAATTAGCATAACAATGGTCTTCTTTATGTCCCTTGGCTATACAATAAGTGACTTGCTTGAAATCCCTTTTAAAAAAAAAAAAAACATATAGAGTTTATATAGATGGAATACAGATCAATGTTGTACTATACACCAGAACTCCAGATTCTGCAGATAAGCCTATAATTATAAGCTTTCAGACGGTCTACTTTTCCATTCATGTGCCAATATATCCATTTTCACAAGGCTTATTCTTATGAAAACCTGAGCTCATTTTGATGGGTCTCAGTGCTTCAGAGAATGTGACACACTTATCATTTCTGCAAAGTACCCTTTCTTGTGAGTATGTCCCAGCACTGATGTGTGGGTCATCTACTTGTGGATTATATGGGGCTGCATTGACACCGCAGTACCGTAATTTGCATACAATTACAGCATTTCACACAACTGGCAGAAACCAGAGGTGTACTTTCATAAAAGACGGAACAGTAATGTGTATCTTTACAAATGACAGCATGCTTATCCTTAATTAAGCTTCAGTTCCCCACAGCGCATGATAGCTTTCTGCATTTTGAGAGCAATA
The DNA here is from genome assembly GCF_013347855.1 of Anguilla anguilla. Classification (NCBI taxonomy): domain Eukaryota; kingdom Metazoa; phylum Chordata; class Actinopteri; order Anguilliformes; family Anguillidae; genus Anguilla; species Anguilla anguilla. The sequence goes on along the minus strand of NC_049216.1, from coordinate 25,931,280 downwards.
AGGCAGCCGTGGTGGCAGATCTCAGATACTGCCAAGGGAGCCAGCTAACCCTTAATTACCGACAGATTACATATGCTGCACGTTTCTCCTGACCTGAACTACTCTATCTCCTCTATGCATCACGCTAGCAACCAGAGGAAGGGCACAGTCAGCCAGGAGGCACTGTTTTGATCTCAATTAACATTATTTCCACAGTGTTTAAAGATGAAAGCTGAGACTGTTGGGATACAAGGGATGTATACTGTATGAATTATAGAGGGACAGAAAAATGAGGCTGGCCAGCCAGTGTTATTCTCCCTGAGAGATGGTAACCTTCAAATAGTCAATACCACAGGGCTGGAATCCAGCCCAAAAGGCTCTCACATTTTTAACAAGGTTGAAAGGGTTCCGATGGGGGGGAAGGAAGTCGCAAAAATAAATGCTTCATGTTTTGTAAATGTGAATGCAAGCTGTCTTGCTTGGATAAGTTATCGGTGCCTCAGAACCTAATTTAAAGTTTCCTCTGGCACTGCAGTTGTGCCTCCTGACAGAATGGGTGGTGAGGCCTCATGGTGTGCCCTGCAGACAAAGCGGTTTGTACTGGATCATGTTGCCGGAGGCTCAGCCCAACCTCGAGCTACACGGGGCACTCTGGTGCCGTACCTACGATCACATTTCAATTACCTCAATCAATACTCGGGCGCATCTCTTTATTGCTACACAGAGTTGTCTTTTTGTTCTTTTATTTTATTCAAATTCCTGACCTTTTCCTGTTCCTTCCTAACTTTTGGGCGCCGGTGGAGGGACCGGACTGTCAGATTTAATGAGGTCACTGCTGAGCGGCACCAACATTTCCTTCAGAAGAATAGCTGGCATTTAGATCACATTCAATCTCTGTTATAGGTATCTATGGTGTTATCCATTTAATATTCTTCAAAGAAGATATTCCAGGAAGTGCGAGAGCCCTGGGCAGTCTTTGTTCATGCATGACCCGGGACCCCACTCTAATCCCTAAGAGAAGACATCCTGGGAGGAGAGGGACTGTTGGAATCCTATGTGCCATTAGACAAGACAGAGTCTCTGTATTAATGATCTCATGCACCAATCAGAGAAGGTATGTGATCACTGGAGTCTAGACATGAAATGTTGGCACCTTCCGCTGCAGCAGAAAAAAAAAAAAACTGTAAGAAGGCAACAATAATGATGGCACAACAGCTTGACTTCTTTTGTTGAGATGAATTGCTTCCTTTACTTTGATGGGAATGAATCAGGGAGCACTCACGTTTGGTGGATGAAACACAAAGATCAGTCAGGGTGTCGAAACAATCTCATTTTCCAAAAAAAAAAAAAAAAAAACCCAAAAAACAACTTGACTGATGGAAAGCTCACAGATTTTGCAAGGACAAAAAAACACTAATGAATCTGTCACACAAGATAGACACCGGTAAGAAAGAACCCTTTGAAGAGCAAAGCTTTTATCAGTTTGCATCGCCGATAGTACTAACGTGAACAAGGTTAAAGAGAAATGACGATGGGATATTAAGTATGCAGTGTACTGACAGGGAAATGGAAATGTGCCATTTCATTCCCGCTCGGAGCAAAGATGTCCTTTTTGGGCTTAAACAACATCCATCTAAGTCCCCTGAAACAAGCTTATGAAGGTAAACATTAGTCAAAGGACAGTGTGCAGAGCCTCAAGACTCATATACCCAGGAGGAAGGGTGATTCAAAGCAAAGCGCTGTTTTTCATCTGTGACTGAATGCACTGCAGAGAGTTCAAACTGAACCAGTTACAGTATTCTGCAAGAGTGAACCAAAATGGGGCACTGCAAAATCCCTTACGTTCTCTACCTGACTCTTAGGTAAACTCTCCAGATCAAGTCTAAAAGGCCCAAGTGATTATGCATTTCCATCCATTTTGGGTAAGAATAGTATATGACCAGCACAAAACAGATTCATTACATTACAAATGTTTCAAGGGCCTCAACAATGCATATTGGTTTCTATAGTTACAGCTACCTGTAGACCTGTGACCACTTTTGAAAAAGCAAATGAACATGTTAACTTTCTCTGACCTAATTTGAAGCTTCAAGTATATTTTATATACTTTATATACAAATTATGTGTTGCCCACTAAAAACAGAATGGTGGGTAACTTTGGAAAATAATTTTTGTTACAGTATTTGTACTGGAAATACAATCAAACACTATGCTAACAAGACAGTCTTGTTATTAACTTTTAATTACACTGCAAACCCCAAAACTAGCATAAAATTGATATGTATTCATGTAGAACAGAACAGAGTTTTAGTGTTCACAGAAGTGTAAAATTTGATCATTGAAAAATCATTAAATATAATAATATTGATATTTTGACAAAATCCAATATTCTGTTTTACAGGTGAAAACAAAATGAGATAATTAATTAAGTGGAGCATAACAAGCGTAGAGAGAGAGACAGAAAGTACCCTCTGTTCTCTCATGGGCTTTCAGGCTCACCTCTTTGAGCCACTGCACACCACCGCCACTGCCAGCCACCCGGGAGAAATACAGCTCGTTATCACTGTAGTCCCCCCGTCTCTGGGGTTAGCGGGCTACTCTTTCCATCCACAGCCTATCCCCCGAGTGCACTGTGCTGAATTTCCACATAACCCCCCCCCCCCCCCCCCCCCCCCCCACACACACACACACACACAATAAATCAACAGTGTGCTCACAGTGGGGGTGTGAGCTTTGCTGGGAACCTTTCGGTCAATTACTTTATTATTGATCAAAGTCCTAATGCTGTTCAAATCATCTATTTTCTCCTCGTCTCTCTTCTCTGTCCCCCTCAGAATTGACTGGAACCGTAATGTGAAGGGGCTGCGATTCACAATGTCTTTCTGCAAAGGGAAGTTCTGCCACTTCAAAGCACGGTCCTTTCAGCCGCACACTCAAAATCACACTCAGGACAGACTTTCCAAACACATCAGCCCGATAACTTTGATGTGGATGGTGCCTCAGTGCTGGCTTCTCTGCACGCATTTTCTTTCCAAAATTCGAAAGCAATTTTAGTACATAAAGTACTTATGGCTATCAGCATTCAACAAATAGGAACAATAGCAGGACTAAAACATGCAGGCAGATTTACACCTTGTGAGAGCAAAGTGTGACAATTAGCAGTACTATGTGCCTTAAAACACCAGGATTTCTTGACTTGTTTGTTTAGGGTTCATCTTGATGCTGTTGGCCCCCATTCTGTACAATTCCTCACTCCTCTTTATTTTTGTTTACAATTTTTGTTGTTTTGGCAATGTACTGGAGTACATTAGATCTTAAACAACAATCTTAATTTAATGTGTAGACAGTCAGCTTTAATTTGAGGGTATTTACATCCATATTGGTTGATGTGTGTATATATATATATATATATATGTTTAGGATGATTTCAAATAGGCCTTGGCCTCCAGTTGAGTTGGATAGCCTGACTGAACATGATCAGATTTGGTTTGCCCCTGTATTTCTGTAGATAAGACATTTTTGGCCTCCAATATCATGGTCAGCCATGTGTGCCTGCTGCGAACCCACTACAGAATACCAATATCAAATAGCTCTGTGTATGTTTGTATGAATATGTGCGTGTGTGTGTCTGTGTGTGTGTGCATGTGTGTATGTGTGTGCTGTGTGTGTGTGTGTGCAGCATGTGTGTGCATGTGCGTGTGTGTGTGTGTGTGTGCCCATGTACATGTGTAAAGCCAAACACTGCATGAGGCAGATCATTCACATTTAATAATCACTGAAAAATTATAAACTATTTTTTGGCTTGGCTTTTACACTTTAACATTGTATTGATTAAGTTCATGCTTCATAATATTATGTTACTACTTAGAAGCTGGTCCAATATTTATGGATGTTTATAAGAATGTCCATTACACATTCGCTAATAAGCACTGGCTTTGTAAAGCGTGTGTTTATTAGCAAATATGTCTGACTGAACCTGAGCAGATTTGTTTTGCCCCTGTATGTATGCTAGCGTGTGCAGGTGTGCCGGCGCATGCTCATGTGTGTGTGTGCGTGCTCGTGTGTGTGTGTGTGCTCGTGTGTTCGTGCATACTCATGTGTGTGCGTGCTCGTGTTCGTGCATGCTTGTGTGTGTGTGCTCGTGTGTTCGTGCTTGTGTGTGTGTGCGCGCTCAGGTGTGCGATTGCTTGTTTGTGCGCATGTTTGTGTGTGTGTGCTCGTGTGTGTGTGTGCGCGCTCAGGTGTGTGACCGTTTGTTTGTGTGCGTGTTTGTGTGTGCTCGTGCGTGCATGTGCTCATAGGTGCGTGTGCTTGTGTGTATGTGTGTTCGTGCGTGCATGTGCTCATACATGTGCGTGCTTGTGTGTGTGTGTGTTCGTGCATGCATGTGCTCATACGTGTGTGTGCTTGTGCGTGTGTGCGTGCTCGTGCGTGCATGTGCTTATACGTGCGCATGCTTGTGTGTGTGTGTGTGTGTGTGCTCCTGCGTGCGCGCACAGTGACTCACCGGCATGGTCTGGCCGCCATGCAGCGTGCTGATGGCCGCCTGTGCTTCTGTGTGGCTGGAGAACTTGACAAAGGCACAGCCTGCACACACAGCACGGGGAGAAGAACAGAGCTGCGATCAGGGAATCCGGCCTTTAAAATGGTAAAAACATTCATTACCACTGTTTTAATTTAGTCCATTTTGCTAATTAATTCTGACATTGCTGTTTTGAGTGCAGGAACTGTGAATAAATCACTGTAATTGTACTGAATGCATTAACTGCACATTGCATACTGCCTTTTGTTCATTTGTGAACCCTTCCAACTTAAGGGAATTGGAAACAAAGAACTTAATTCTGAGCCATTCTAGTGATTATTAATCTGTTTAATATTCACAGAATGCATTCAATGCTTTTGGGGCCTGCAAAATACCTAATGACTACAAATGCCTAGCAATACATGGAGGAATCTCTTCATATATCTAATAAATAAAATTGAACCCATGATATACACATCATGGGTATAATTTTGGATACAAAGCTCTTCATCCGATGTGCATTAAATAATTATATAATGCAGCACCTCTCCTCTCCTGGAGTCTCTTAGTCAGAAATTTTGTCACCACATAAGCCCTGAAATAAATTTTAATAACTTCAAATTAGATCGGCGATAGTGTGTAAAATCTTCTGTTCAGGGGTGTATTAAAGATAAAGTTTATGTTTTATTAGCACCCCTTAAGTATGTTTAAAAAGGTTTTAATTTTCTGGCCGAGCACTATGCATGGTTTATTACTAAATCTATCTTCACTCATTAGGACTCATTATTCTGCTCTGTTACAGAGTACAGAAGTCCCGGCTGAAACACGCCTTTAGCCAGGTGATATAACACAATGAATCTGGTTAATTATAAGAATGACGTGTGACTACACACAGACCTGATATTCATTTTATCATTTTGGAATATCAAAAAGAGCAATCATGGGAGATCGTGCTGTGTAGCTTTTCATCAGTTTCACTGAGCTGTAAAATATGTGGATGGCCTGAAGAAGCGAACATAGCCTCAGACAGGTTATCCGGTTGACTGAAAGATCAGCGAATCAGAATTTGTATTACTAGACCACCAAAAAATAGGGAAATGACCTTAGAAAACAACACGGGTTTCAACTTTTTTCCACAGGCCTCTGGTGGACTATTTTCACCTAATGTCACCTACTTCCCAAAGGTTATAATATATTGAATCGGCTGGTATAAAATAGCAAATAGGGCTGTTGATTTTGTTGTGTACACAATAATGTCCTTTATTTAAAGAAGACCTAGTGAAGTCAGTTGTTATGAAACTAGCAAAAAAAGATGTTGAGGATAGAAAAAGCTGTTTTTCTGCATTTGTCTTGTCCTCAGAGGCTATGTGGGAAGTTTAGAATTGTCAAACAGAAGAAAAAAATAAGCCAAATACTTTTTTATTTGCCCCTATTTCTCCTTGCTTTCATTTATTTGTCTTTTGCTTCCCACTGCTCGGAAGCACAAAGCCAGTTTTCCTCCAGCTGAGCAGCGGTTGGCTGCAGTCTGCAATTTTAATGTATGTCTCTGCTTGAAAGCACAAAGCAGATTAACCTTTGTAGTCGGAATAATAAGTGGCAGTTAGTGTTGAGGCTCAATGTGCTGCTGCTCCTAGCCTAAGCTATGTCACCACTTGTTGCTTCGCAAGTAATTATCTAACGAGCCTTGTAGTGATTAATCATTGAGCCTCCAGCCATAGAAGCTGTATGAAATTTGTTGACAAAGTTTTTTTTCCCCCCACAAATGACATGCATTAAAATAGTGGGCTCTTCCATCTGCATTATTTGTATAAAGAAGGGTTATGTAGCATTGTTTTTCTTGGCCTAAAAAAGTAAAAAGGATTCTGGGTAGACGTTCTCAACAGCACTGGAGGGACAGCAGAGTCAAACATTATTGTACAGAGTGGAGCATTTTTAATTTCATCATTTAAAATAAAAAAAAACATGTATTTATTGCACTATTTTCAACCTGGAGGCTCTCGATTGCATTTGTGACCATACCTATGCCCGAATGAATCAGACTAAATGGGAGGCATTTGTAACACAACTTAATTACAGATTTAAAAGCTGTTTCTCCACTACTTTTAGGAGGTCCTTCCTCAACCTCTGCAGCAAACACTGCATGTAGTAGACTCAGACAAGGATCAAAATAACTGAATATTTCTTTCTCATACAAAGATCCTTTTCAAAAATATGAAAACTGAGTGCCAGATTTACTAAGCCTTTTGGGACTATTTTCAGACACAGAAATGATGCATTCTGCCCCAGTAACATGTATCCTACGCATCAAAGAGGCTCACGGGGCTGGAAGTGCAGTATGCGTATGACCTACAGGTACGTGAGTGCACTTCTCCCTTTAATGTATGTGCATTTAAGGGAGGATCACACATTATGTTCTGTCAAATTTATGAAAGTTTGCACAATTAACAAGGGTCGATTTTTGTGTGAAATCTCTCTGCCTCTAAAGAGCAGGCGTAAATCAAGGCACAAGTATGATGGAGATGCAGGTATAGTCCTCGAAGATGCACTCGGATAATCTTTGCAACAAGAGTCACAATTCAATTTCAACTTCCCAAGCAAAAAATCATCAAATCGTACAGATTATTAATATGGATTGTTATTCATTAATTATTGCAGCCAAGCAACAAGGGCTGGGTGTTTGTCATAGAGAATATTAAATAAAGTCACAGAGCAGTCACAGCAAAGCTGTTAAAAAAAGAGACAGAAATCATGGAGTGATTAAAAACATTAATATATTGAATTAACCAACTGATCTAATAACATGCACTGTAGAACTGTAGAAACAGTAACAAGTGTTTGGAGTTTCAAAAAAATCAGTGGGCAGTTGTTGCTAAGAGGCTAAATAAAATGAATAAATGCATTGATAGGCTGGTGCATTAAATCACATTTGTCCATCATGAAAAGAGCATGATATAGGCCTTTAACGGTGCATTGCTAGAAACAGAGCATATATAGCATACTGAAATTGCATTACTAAAATAATTAAACACAGGGTTAATGTGTGTTCTTTAAAGTCAGATTTGGTACATGTTGCGAGATTTGAGAGCATGCCACTGACATTGTTACTGTAGCTACAGGAAAAGTGCTCAGAAAATCACAAAAAGCACTAAAATGGTGAAATTCATGGCACTGGCAACAAAAATAAGGGAATTCCGTGATGCCTGCAACTTCTGTGACAAATACCCTACCATAGAAATAATTACTCTTCTGGGACACATGACCTAGGACCTCCCATGTTTCCACTCCATCCCAGCAATAGTCAAACTCCTTGAAACATTACACTAACATTGCAACTATGTTCTAGCATCTGGTTTAATTTGATAGGCAATTGTCGTCACGGCTTAAATATACACATTTTGTTCGGCACTGTCCACTACAGTGGACTCATATAAACTCTGTAAGAGTTGTCCATTTTCAACGCACTAAACAGGGTTTTTTTCTGTTGAACTGCACCTTTTAAGCTCTGCTTCATATGCAAAATGCCAATAGTAGGTGGTATAATTTGCTGATTGCGTAATTATCTGTAGCGTTAGTAAATAAGATGTTAATTTCAGGCAGACTGCGAACACACTATCATAGCCTTATCAGCCTACAATTTACTAAGCAGGTTTTTTGTTAGTAAATTTGGCCCTGAATCCTTTGGCCGATTTGTTAGTTCACAGGTAGAAGTGAACATGCTATAAGTGTTAATTAGAAACTGTTTCAAATATTGACATATACAGAAGTTGGAGAAGTGCAGTTTATGATGTATAGAAAGTATATTAAACAGTTTAATATAAGGACTGTCTTCAGTAAAAACAAAATTTAATAATTAGTCCAAACTTTGCACATTGAGGCATCACAAAAATATTTGTGGAAGCCAGTTACTTCCAATTGCTTATATTGAACAATGTGAAATATAGCTGTTTCAATGTTATTACTAACTTGGCTGTAAACCTCTGACTAGCCTGGCATATCTTACAAAGTGAAACAGGTATGGACTTTGGAGGTAAAGGAGTGACAGAGAAACACCAGCAAAAAAAGGCGACAAAGGATATAAATGTCAACAAGGGGAATATGCCAATGGGGCTGGCCAGGATGGAGGGAGGGGGGAGGGAGAGAGAGAGGGGGGGGAATGAGGGAGAGAGAGGAGAGAGAGCGTCCATTGGCACAGCAGCACTCTGTTTATTTCATTTGATCGTCTGTCACTCAGCGTAGGCGACCGGCCGAGCCGGGGGGGGGGGGGGGGGGGGGGGGCGCTGCGGCAGGCGACAGGGGGCAGTAAAGAAAATAAAGCAGATGCACTGCACACCGATTGGCACGTGCTTCCACTCAGTGTGCTCAGGACCCTTTCTGCATTTCCCCTCTTTTCATTTTACAGTATATATTTGGAAATGCCTGTTTTCACACCTCCCCCACTGCTCAACACATCCCTCGCTCATATCCAGACACATATTTAATAATAGACAATAAATCATGGAACACAACAGAAGAGTCTCTTCTTGCCTGTGTGGGAAGACACACCGGACTGCAGACTGTGAGAACGAGGTCTGTTCTGCCTCATTAAAATGAAGCAGAACAGTTGGAGTCAAAAGGCAGAATACAGAATTAAAACAACGAATGTCAACAGTATCAATAGTCCATATATGGCACGGACACAATCCAAACAGACTAGTTTTCCAGGCCAATTCATATAGCTGTGGTTAATAAAAGTTTCGATTGTAAAGTATCAATTTTGCACTATGTGTAGTACAAGAAAGAATTCGTAAGGTTTAATATTCCTTCTGCTTTGGCTGATCAGTGTCATTTCTAAGAGCTTATGACAGGATGCTGGGCTGGCTGGTGGAAGGGGAACACTAGTGACTGAGCCTATCAGCACTGATGACTCGTGATCTGTGAAAGAGTAGAGTGGAAGAAGTGGGGAATGGGTGAGAACAGGATGTGGAAGGAGGAAAGCAGGAGAGGTGTGTGTCTGTGTGTGAGTGAGTGAGTGTGTGTGTGTTCTGTGTGCATGTGTCTGTGCGTGCATGCGCGTGTGAGTGTGTAAGTTACAGTGTGTGAGTGAGTGAGTGAGTGCGTGAGTTAGAGAGTCTGTGTGTGAGTGTGTTGGAGTGAGTGAGTGAGCGTGTGCGTTTGGACAGAGAAGGAAGCGATAAATGGAGGAAGGATGGGGGGCCAATGGGAGGGATGATGGGAAGGGGGGAAGGGATGGAGGCGTGACTGTTGGCGCTGACCCTTACTGGCCCCGTCAGGCCCTCTCAGGATGGTGCACTCCTCGATTTGGCCGAAGGCCTCGAACAGCCGCCGCACGTCTTCCTCGCTCTGCTGCTTTCCCAGCATCCCCACAAACAGCTTCCTGTCTTCTGGAGAGAAAAGGAGAAACAGCAGAAGGAAAAAATTAAACAAAACATTTCATACAATTGATACAACAACTCTGCTTCACTACAAGGAAATTCAAACCCTTCATGTGCTCTCGCATTTTTATTCATAAGCTGTCCTTTGTTTTGCGTCATTTTATGTTGAACTGCTATCAGCTTATCTTTAATTGTGTCCTTGTCCTTTCTACTACTTCAGGAGAACTCTGGAATCCAGTGGGCGATGAATAATTGCATTGTTATGTATTCTTTGAGATTCCACATTGCAAAAGATAAATGAGTTGCTGCCCAACAGATGCAGAGCTGTGTTTTGTCAAAAATCAGAGGCCTTTGCCTTTTGATCTTTCTTCTGTCCTCTTATCCATGCAATCCACTCTGTTGGGGGGGTTCTATCTTTTGCTGACAACCCCAAACAATGCTACAGTCAGGAGCAAGGAATTTTCCCATTAATCTTCATGCCTGTTCAGGAATTAGGCAGAACATTCTTTCATTTTTGTTATTTTCTTGCGCTCGGTCATCATTGCTTGTTTCTTGCTCAAGACTGTTGTGGAAAAAGATGAGTACTTGCGTGAACCTTGCTCCCGAATTTCTGTAAAAGGTTGTGAGGGCAGTTTATTGGAAATGGCACCGCTGATCTTTGCGATGAGTCATTTGACTCTGTGGGGGGTGGGGGGGGGGGGGGGGGGGGGGGGAGCAGGAGTGAGAGCATCACCCGGGTCTAGACAGATGCGATGCCTCCTGTACCTGCCAAACTCCAACAGACACAGCTGTTCTGTTTTTTGTTTTTTTCCAGTTATGCACTAAAAATAAAGCCAGGGTCTCCTTCACAAGGCAGCATGAGGGTGTGATCCAGCCCAAAAACACCTGGATCAGCCTCCTCATTCAGCACAGTCACTCACCCCGTGTGGGTGTCTGCGCTAAACGGACACGGCGCTACCGAGGCAGGCCGGGCCCTGCGCTTACGAGGCCCTCCGGCTCGCCCGCGGCTGCTCGCTCACGCTTCGCGCTTCAGGCCTGTGAACGGGCCCGTTCCCGATCCCGTTCATTAGCGCTTATCTCCCCTCGCGGCGGGCGGCGGCGGCGGCGTCCCGGGCGCTTTCTGCGGAGGGGCCGCGTCCTGCCTCAGCGCAGGCCGGCCCCGGCCCTCTGCAGGGGGCACGCACAGGGCACACTTTCCTGTAAACGCTTAACCTGCTAGCTTCTGTAGCTCCGGGAGTCCAGAAGACTGACAGGGAGCCGTGCTCGGTGCGAATCGAAGGTCAAATAAGGGTGGGGCTAGAAGGGAAGAAAACATGCTGATAGGCACTAATGAACCGGCTAACGTCCTTAATCTTCCACTCCCAGGTAATTACACAGCAAAGTCCTTGGCGTGGTTGTGCCCCTTTACTCTTCCATGGACTGGTGTGCATGTTTCTTTTCCCTTTTCCAATAGACAGAAACCATCATTTGGCCTCAGTGCTCCACCTGACGTCACCTCACAGTGAATGTGATGTTGAGTCAGAGACGAATGAGACGTACAGAATACACACACACGCCTCACAAATCACAGTGGCATACATAATACAAACTGTGTATGCAGTGAATGCCATAGGAGTCAGAGCGGCTGCTCCATTGGGCCAGAAGAGCAAAAAAAGTTGGGATGTTAACTTATTTGTGAACGTCAAAATGTATGACACAGCCAGGATCAAACAGCCAGGACTGAAAATGGTCCTTGAATGTTTTTCTATGACTGTCATAATTGAGATCACAAGAGCTCTCATTTCATTGCCATGTTCTACAACTACCACGTATTTTGAGTCCATGGCATGCCCCATACGGCTATTGGCCCATGCGTGCATCGCAATTAATTAGATTCTGGCTGGCACAAGTCTCGGAAAGCAACGGTTATTGGATTTGTGCGTTTTCCCTACTCAACAATCAGTCTCTTTCTCAGCCGTTCACAGGCCTAAAAGTGTGTTTATGAATATGAATAAACGACCTCTGATGCGCATTGCGAATAAAGAGATCTTTAGCCTGGAGCTGAGTGAGAGCTCTTTTTGTAAAATCAATGAATACCGAGATGAAATGGAATTATGGCTTCACATTGCGAAGGAGGTGTGAAGCCCTCTGCTCCCCTCATTCGAAGTCGAAGACAAACAGCCGAAAATCTCACACGACCGTGACACCATCCGACCCACAAGCCTTACTCAGCCCAGTTAATAGGCAGCAGGTTCTGTGAACATTTGGAATCATTTCAGTGGACAGCTCTCTGGTCTTCACTAAGATCCCCATGCTGAACCGTACACTTAACCCCTAGTTTAACAGCAGAATCAGAGCTTTACATCAGGAATGAGCACCTGAGAGTGAGGAATACGTATTTGTCTTATGACTGAGACAATCTGACCCCCCGCCCCCCCAGTCTTAGATACCTGCACCTGAAAGCTGACAGCATTTATTTTCTGGCAGAGAACTCAGCTCTGTTATCAGTAATCAGCTCTGTCCAGACTCAACAGGAATGTGGAAAGTCAGGTTTATTGATGCAAATAAAAGGATATTTGCAAAAACAAAAAAACATTTTCAAAACAGTACAGCGACTGACAGGTGACAATAGCTTGTCTCATAAAGCCTTTTCATTTTAGCAACCAGCATATTAAAAATGAATGGGTTGTGCACAGATGCCAAGTGCTGTCAAGATGGATGCTTCTCTCGTAAGAATAAAGTGGTATTTTTTGTAATTTTTTTCTTGTACTGTCATTTTTTTTAGCTGTCCCTATTTTTCAAGAGACAAGCAGAGTTATTGGAAAACCACTTGACATTTATTATCATTATTTTTTCAGTTTTGTTCTCTTTCTTTTTTGCATACACATGCTAGCTCTACTGATGATCTGTCTCAAACCAAAAATCTCTGGGGTTAATATGCTGATCCAATTTTTTCCATCTGTTGAAACGTGAGATGTGAAAAGTTTGCTCGCATATAACAACAGACATTCCATGCAGGCTTTTGCAATTTAAAATCCAAATCATTTTTCAGACACATCGTAGTAGTTACGGTTCCATGGGCTCTTAAAAAAAAATTCAGCTGGCACAGAACCTTCTGCATATCATCTGTGACATAAATCAATATGCTCCCCTGTAGAATGCTGATTTAGATACAGCAACAACTGCTTTTCTGACTCTAGCTAAATGTATAATCTGCCAAATATCCTGAGACTATTCCAACTAATGAAGTAGGAAGTAATTAAAAAGCTAGAAATTGCCAAACTGACACTGTACCACTCAGCTGTGATAAGATTCAGATTTGCTGATTTCAATGCATCTCTCATACTGTGTGATCTATCCTTTGATGCAATTGAAGGCACTGAGCCTTCTGGTGCCACAGCCAAAGCTAGATCTGTAAACTGAAAACTGGGTCAAACTGCTACTTTCCATTTAGGTTCAAATATTTACACTGTTTTCCATTACATTTTGGTCATATTCTCTCAGCATTGTAACACAATCCAATTATACAGAACTCTTGCTGGGTAGTTTAATCGGCACAACAAAGCCAGAGCTATTAAAGTCTCCTCCTTGGGCTCACACTGTGCAGTGTTCTAGGGCGGCTGCCGTTCCGTTGCCAGAGCCATTGGTCACTTTCAGAAGTTCTGCTCGCTCCTGAACACAGGCAGGGAGAGATACGTCGAGCTCATTTGCATGTAAAGTGCACTGTGGCCCCTCGCTGTTTTTACCTGCTGGGGGGCCGTGACAGTCGGGCCCAGAACAGTGTGGGGCCCTGTCAATCTTGAACCCTTTCCTTGGCCCCCCTCGGTGGCCTCCCGTCCCTTTACACCCCTTGTGAAGGCCACAAGGACAAACAGTTGAGCTGAGGAGAATAACAGACCGTGAGGCCACGCCCGCTCCCAGCCCCCAGCTGAACCTCTGGGCTCTGTGCTGCCCGGGCAGGCTGAGGGAAGAGAATGGGGTTTGTGACCCGCCTGCCGTCTCTCCGCGTCTCCCGGTTAATTGGATGTGTTCCAGGCTCCGCCCCGGCTTTGGCGAGGGGCAGGGGGACGGGGCAAACAAACAGATTGTGTTCTGATAACAACCGTCTCCAATCACAGATTATCAGGTGTGATCTTTCCTTGGCGGAGAAATCCGCGCACAAGGTCAGGGGGAAAAAGCTCTCTGCCGTGTGGAGGAGAGAGAGGCCCTGTTCTCCCCCCCCCCGCTAACTCTCTTGGACCAGGCTCTCCCTTCCTCTCCCTCTACTCTCTCTCTCTCTTTCTTTCAGCCTCATTCTCTCTCTCTCTTTCTGCAATAGCATGTGGGCTTCAGTTCACACCTCACAGATCTCCTGTCCAGATCTGGGCTAATCCAAACACTAAGCTAAATGCTGGGTTTTAACTGGACCGCTCAGTCACAAGATCATCCAGAGACTGATGAACCCCTAATGCCACATGGTCAGAAATAACGAGCTGGAGGCAAGCTCAGAGTAACACGAGCAGCAGGGCTCGCGCAATGACACTGATTCTACTCCGAGTATCTAACGGCACGCCTGGACAATCCCAGAAAAACACAGGCAACCCAAGGAGCCACCTCGAGCCTTGCAGCAGTGAGACGGCACGGCGGGGAAAGTGTTTCTGTAACGCAGGCCGGTTTTGGCTCTGCAGCATCCCCGCTATCCCCAGGAGACGAAGCGCCGGGCCCTGATGAGTGGCTGTACCTGCTAATGGCCGCTAATGCCCACAAACGGCATGCAAATGAGACGCCTCTGACAGATAATTGCCCGCGCTGGCGCTGATTTTGCGAACGTGACTGAGTTGCAGAAGCGCAGCGGCCGCCGAGCAGCCTGGGCCAGCGGGAGGACCCGCTGGGGACGGAGGAGCGGCGGAACCCGGGTTCTGGCTGCCTCCCTCTGGCTCAGACGCTCCTGGACAGATCCCTCTGAACCCCGCCGGCGACCGATCCGCCGCGCCGATCGTCAGCTTTGTGTCAGGCTGGGGGTCCGCCCTCCTAAATCTCATTTCCAGCTATCAGCGGCCACGTTGCATTATCTTTCCATCCGGCCCCTTCAGCACCCATCGCCATCAGCGCTCAGCAGCTCCACGGCGGCCTGCCACCCTGCTCTTATTTCACCCGGCTCCCGCCGTTTTTTTTCCCGGTCAGAAATAGAAAGTTTCTCCCTGGAGCACACCTGTGGGTCCGGAGCCCGAGGCTGGTGCTGGGCGAAGAGCGGCCTGTATTTCACTCGCTCGCTTCCCCCCTCCTCTTCCGCAGAAAAGGGGGGTAATTGATAGCGCGGCCCATCCATCCTTCTCTCTTAAGCCCTCCGTCCAATTTGTCTCGGTAAAAACGCAGGCTGGCTCCCGCCCAAGCCTTGTCGGTCAGACTTTGCCTGGTTTTAGACGCCCATTAATTAAAGCAGCGCTGTGACAAAAATAGGGCCTAAATGGGATTTGTGTGGCTGGGAAGCGTGCCGCCGGATCCTAACCTGTTGGTGTAAATCACCGGCGGGCAACGCCTCACAGAGGAGGAGGGGAGGAAGGGAGGAGGAGAGGAGGGGGGGAGGAGAGGAGGGGAGGGGGGAGGAAGGCTGCATCGCAGGAGGGATCTTCTCATGTAACTTCTGCCTAGCTTCCACATGCTGCTTGATTTACAGATGGGCTCGCGCAGGCTTTAGCCACCTGCTTGTGTGATATCGCTCGCACCCTTCTGGAATACAGAAGGCATACGCATAAGACGCTAAGCCTAAAGAAAAGATTTACCGATATTGGAAACAACGTTAGATCAGTTCCACTCAATTTCTGGCTCACGGTCCAAACTCGCTAGCTTTCATCCTCCTTTCGGGCGTATGTTATTGCAAAATAATGTACAGAAATATGTCCAGCTTCACACTCGTGAGAAAGGTCGGCTGTCCCTCTGAGGAGCAGGAAGTGAGGTCAGTGCTCCACACAGCACTTGTTTTTCAACTTGTGTAAAGTGGCCATGAGATAAGCCGAGCATAATACACAGGTGGGAATGGGCTCAAGTGAAAAATGATGTCATCAGCCACTCTGCCTGTCGTGAGTCTGGATTATTAAAAGGTGGAAGTGATCTGGATGAAGGCTAATTACCTCCTCGCCCTTCGCTGTCTGCTGGCTTCACCTGGATTGGCCGGTTCATCTGAGGGAGGAGGAGAAAACCCTTGTTAATAAGGAATGCTCATGAGCACACACGGGTTAACACACATCTCTGAACGCACTGAAGGATGGCTGGAGCACGTGCAGGACTTGTGAACAGGCCTGTGAGTCCAGACTTTACATTTAGTTTCAAAAAGGCAGTCTCTTCCCATTTCTGGGCCAAATATGGTTGTGGAACAAACATAAAACATCATTACTCTGTTTTCTGTATTAAACAGTCATTTTCTTCTACTGGCCAGTAAAATGTTCAGTGTTAAATCAGCTCTTACAGAGTGAATACGGTCCCAATTGGACTCCTATGTATTCCATTACAGCTGAATTAACACTGGACATTTTACTGTGTCCATGAGGGGAATATAAAATATTAAATATTAAATGGAGAGAACTACGACGATACAAATGACAAATGACACCTAGGGCTACCCCTTGAAAAAATAGAATGTTTTTTTTGCAATCCATAAACTGAAATTAATTTTAAGTTGCCGGAAATAAAGGTCAATAAGAATTTAAATACAAACCCCTGTGGAAAGTGCTAAATTGAAAGAGCAGATATAGATGGTACCCAATCCGAGCCTAATTCACAGAAAATTAAAACAGCTTGATACATTCACCAGAAAATGCTCCTGGATTGTACAGCTTATATCTACTGTAGGTGCTGTTTATATCTCCAGTACAGGCCAAAAGTATTAGGACATCTGTACTTATTTTAGGTAAAACTCCTTTTGCATTATTATACCTTCAAAAAACAGTTTATATTCTGGTTTGTTATTTGATAAAGGTGCATATATTAGCTGAATTCTTCTCTAACTAAAGGTTTTTCTTTTAAACCACAGGTGGCCTGATACTTCTGGCCTGTACTATATGCTAAATTTAGCGTAAAATAGCATTTATACACTTGAAATATTGCCAAAAAACATGTTCATACAGAAGGACAAGATGACAGGTCAAAAATAAAATAGAGTATCTCTAAAATATCTCTTGCACCCAGTTGGTAATTCCAAATTTTTCTGTTATTCGTACTAATCTTCCAGTACGAAACCTCAGCCAGAACATTCCAGTTCCATATGCTCTGATAAAGATTTAGTGCTGGACACATTTAATGCGATCCGCACTGAAGATACAGCCAGTAAGAAAATAAAGCCGTGGCAAGGGCCATTGCACTTTATCCTTTAAAAGGGGGAGCTATGAGTGATTAAAGGTACACTGGGATTCATTCAGCTGCCTGTGAATTCCTGTGTCAATGCTAATTCTCCACCACCTCTCCTTCTCTGGACAGCCGTTGACTGCGGCAGTGGCCAAGGCTAAATATAGACGCGAGATAGACACGCAGAGCCGCGTGCATTCAGGGGGAGCACACGGACACCAAGCCGTGCTGTGACACGGGGAAAGGGGGGGCAGCATAAAACATACTGGTGCCCTGATCCCATCTGACATCTGTATAACACACACCCCCATGAGGCAGAGAGACAAATATATCTTTTACATTCAGGGTGCTGATGAAAAATAAAATGACAATGATCTACTTGCCCGGTATGCACAACATCCCTTGATATTTCAAATTTTCAGTGGTTTTCTGAACATGTTCTGAAAAAAACATGAAATACCACCTAACCCACTGTCCCTTTGTAACATCATGCTAACAACATGAGGAGGAGAACCCAAACACTGTCCAGCCACATTATCAAGCTGTGACATTGGAATGAAGAGACAGGCTGAACAGAAATGCTTCTGCCTCGGCTTTTCTTTGCTTTTCTGGGGGACGTGGGGGCTGGATTCAGGGGTGAGAAAGTGCAAACACAGAGGAACGGCAGGTATGGAGTTGAACACAGTTCCAAATACGCAGTGGGAGCTGCACTGCCTGGAAGTGATGGGGGTGTAACCCTGGTTGGAATGCACTCGGGATGAAGTCTAGGTGTCCTTGTCAAGCGACTGGCCAGTTCCTCTGATTCTAGCGGCCAGAGATTTGTCACAAGGCTGGAGTGCAGCCCATTAGTGGCCTCCAAGCCAGTGTTGCAACAGGAGTCATTAGATACTGCTTAATACTCCGGAAGTTGCCAGGCAACCGAGGCCGGGAGGGCAGCCCCCCGCGCAGCCTGTCGGTGTTGGGGCCATTATGTGCAGAACTGCACACTCTTTCTCCCGCTCTCAGGTTTAAAATGCTGATATTAGACACATTTCTCCTCCCTGTTCCCACACCCCGCTGCCCCCTGCCTGTAAGAGTGACACAACAGTGCCTGTCTCTGTCCAAGCCTGGGTGATCTCACTGCCTGGACGGTTCAGTCACTCTTCCCAGGACATGCTGTTCCCAGCCCACACTGTGTGCTCCTTTCTTAAATTTTTATTTTTTATTTTATTTTTTGTTCATTGCCTGGTTTATCCCTTTTGAGTTAAAACATGCTTGAGGGGGAAATGTCAAAGATGTTTCTGAAAACGTACAAAAAAAAATATGTTACATTTTTTTTTCAAACTAGCTGGAATGACTTGACAGTATTTCACAGTAATACCTGGCAGTAAAGGAGTCTCAATGCAAACCCATAGCTTATACCCCCCACCCACACACACACACACACACACACATGTATGAACATGGATTATCACACACAGTCACACCACATACATAGTCACACACATATTCACATGCGCAAGCACACACACACACACACACACACACACCCATCACGCACACACACACACACAAACATGCACACGCACACGCACACACACACGCACACACACACCCACAGCAGGTGGTTTAAATGACATTTGAATCCCTGTCTGCTGAGAGTGAGATTAGCTAGCAGATCAAGGCAAAGTTAATTATATGAATATATCAGGAGCCAGGAGAGGCAGAGCCAGCTCCCCTTGGGCGAGAGATACGGTGAAACTGGCAGCCACAGGTGGCCATTTTATTACACACATACAGAACGTAAGTGCAGCTTCAAAGCCTGAGTGTAGAGTTACAAAATGCTTCACCACCCTGATGAAGTGTCCACAACGCATCTCCTTCGTCCACGTTGCTTAACTCATTTTAATGAACTGGCAGCCCGTGAGCCTACGTGGAGAATGAATGATCGAATCTAAGCTCGGGCCAGTTCCACTGTCTCCCCTCGACTTCCCGTTCTCTGTCGCAGAGTTTTCTTTTTTCTTCATCCTCTCTGAAAATCTGAATTTTTTCATTCTTTTACTAAAATCAGAATTGCATATTTGCCACAGGAAGGTGAAAAGGCACGACGCTGTAAAAAGTGACTCAAGTCTCAAGTGCCTTTTTAAATCACTGAGTTTCATTATGCCACAAATCAGACCTGGTCTTTAAAAAAAAGTGCACACGATATTCTAAAGCTCAAATGCTGCTCAAAACTTTTGCCTCAATAGCCGCGTATAATATTGTATTTTAAGTATGTCATATTTCTGCTTTTATTACTATGCTGTACGTGAAAAATATCAGAATTTTTTTTCAACACTTGCTTTTGTTTGAAGAAATTCCTGAGAGGGTCCCATTATGTTTAAGACTGGCACATCGTCCTGCAGCAAATAAAGTTTTCACGGTCGTTACATTATATTGTTACTCCTCTCCTATCAAAGCCACAAAGGCCTGAAGGTATTTAACAGCACTGTACATAGTTCAAATACACTTGACACCATTAGCTTTACTAAAACACAATAAAGTAAAAGTTGACCACTTTAAAAATTCAAATTCTTCCTCTATGGTTGCTCAAGTTTTTCAAACGTAGCCCCAGGTCAGACACTATCCAGCCATGCCACTGCACTGGTGCCCGCCAAAGCGTTCTCCTCCATCAGGAAACATGCCCAGCTCGCTGATGTCATTTAAAGGCGATTAAGCGCAATTAGAGCGGTCTGCTTTTTGCACGGGCTCACCGCAGGGAGGACGTGTGAAGGATCTGTGCCACAGCCCCATCCTGAAAGAGGCACTCGCCACAAACAACACCATCAAACCAGTTTCGTCTGAGAGTCGAAACAGAGTTCCACAGAAAGTGAGTGGATGCACGAGGAAGTCTTTATTCTTAATACTGGATAGCAGCTGTTATTGTATCATTAAGAAAACCGGGCCTTGTCAGCCTTCCAGTGCACAAGTCAAGCAGTTCCAAGCTCACTTATGAGACGGTATGGGACATTTCTCACTGTTTTATATGAACTATTAAATGAAAATAAAAATAAAAACTATCCCAAGCAGGTCTATTGCAAGAAAAAAATGATTTACCTTTGTCCCATACTGCATAATTACCAGCCAATCGATTCTCCAGTGGGTAAAGTTTTTCGCATTTACTTTTCTTTGCAAACTGGCATTGGCCCCCCGGGTCTCTTTTGGGGGGGGGGGGGGGGGGGGGCTGAGCAGTGAGTGTCAGTGCTTATTCACAATGCCTCTCCTCTCCTGCTTCTACAGGCTGCCCAGGAGGTCTCCATCTGTGGCTGGTGCACGGGCGGGGGCGATGAGGGGGGGAGGGGAGGGGGTCGGAGAAAGTTGGACAGGAAGGGCAGATGAAAAATCTTGCCGATGTGTTATCTTCTGCTCCATAAAGCCCCCGTTCTCCCCTGCCACAGACAGAGCATAGAGCAGCATATAGATCACCA
Organism: Anguilla anguilla; assembly: GCF_013347855.1. NCBI lineage: Eukaryota > Metazoa > Chordata > Actinopteri > Anguilliformes > Anguillidae > Anguilla > Anguilla anguilla. The sequence goes on along the minus strand of NC_049216.1, from coordinate 25,910,662 downwards.
CAGCAAGAGGCCGCTGCACTACATTAAGTTTATGGCTTTTTTTTTTTCTAGAGTACCAAGAGCTGGGGCTGAGAGAGGGTGGAGGGTGAAGGGTACAGGTGGGGGTGTGGGGTTGTGGGGTTTGGTGAAGATTCAACACACTCAAACAAGACTAACAAATTAGTCAAGGTGACGGCGAGCTTTGCAGAGCCCATTCTGTGAAGCCCTGTTTGTGCCGGTAGCGCAGGGCATCGGCGGTATTCAGAGAGCAGTAAAGCGATCATCAGAAAGCCCACAGGACTCTGCTTTCTCTTCACCGTGCCAACAACAAAGTACTGAAAATTGCTTTATTTCCCTCCTTTCAAAACTACACTTCACTAAGACACCAGGCTATGGAAAGTCCTGGGGTGACTGTAGCATCAGGAGGGGGTTTGGTGGGGTGGGGGGTGCCAGCCTTTCAGTTTTGGCCGTGAGTGCCAAATGAAAGCTCGGGGCTCAGCAGCTTGCACAGAGCCATTTCCTTAATGACCGAATTAGTTCTAAAGCCCAGGGCATCCATTATATTCAAAGAACACACAAACAAATATCCCTGAGAGTGAGCTAAATGGCGTGATAAGAGCACGAGGAGAAGAGAGGGGGATAATGAAGGCGGATCCCTCTTCACAGCCGTCGCCACGGACACGCTGAGGCTCTGAGCCCCCCCCCGCCCCGCCCCCCGTGTAACAGGTGAGCTCTGGTGATGATGAAAAGGGTCCCTTCTGAACAACAGAAGAGAGTAATTAAGAGAGGGCCAGTCTCTGATGGGGGGGCTCGCAGGGCCGCCTGTGCGCAGGCTGTGGTCCAGCGCTGATGAGGAAGGACACAGGCCCGCCCGCGCAAAGCGCCGTCAGGGACAAAGTACAGCCTGTTCTGAGGGGACGTGCCTTATCATGTGAAACGCTGGCCGGGATCTCCGAGTGGAGATCAAAGACATCGCAACGACATCTAATACATTCGCCGAGCCCACGCACACACACACACACACTCACTCGCACACACACACACACACACACACACACTCACTCGCACACACACACACACACACACACACACACACTCACTCGCACACACGCACACACACACACACACTCACACTCACTCGCACACACACGCACACACACACACACACACACACACACTCACTCGCACACACACACACACACACACACACACACACACACACACACAGACACGCACACACACACACACACACTCACTCGCACACACACACACACACACACACACATGCACACACACACACTCACTCGCACACACACACACACAGACACGCACACACACACACTCACTCGCACACACACACACACAGACATGCACACACACACACACACACACACACACACACTCACTCGCACACCCACACACACAGGCACGCACACACACACACACACACTCACTCGCACACACACACACACACACTCATTCACTTGCACACTAACTCACACGAATGCACACACGCACACACACACACACATAAATAGTGCCCTTAAATTGCTAAAACAAGGCACAATTGCATATTAAAATGAATAGCCTCTGAAAATAACTCTTACTCACTACTTTTATCTGTATCTCTCTTTCTCCCTCTCTCTGACACGCACACACACACGAACACACACACACACACACACGCACGCACATGAACATACACAGACACACACACTGTATTAAGCTCATGTTTCCGCTTCCTTTCTCCACCTTTTCTTCAAGTGCTAATTCACATTGTTTAATTGTCCTTCATAACCTAATTACGGTGCATACTGCAATCTAAATAAGAACTGTGAGATGTTTTTCCATCGACTGTGCATCTCCAAGGAAACATTCAACACATTCCCATACCTGTCAATGTGCAAATGACGTTGAGCTTTAAGTTCTTAATGATAACTAATATATGTAAACAATGACATCAATCTGATTGATAAATACCCTGCTTTAAAAGATTTCTAAATCTGATAAAGCACCACAATTATTAGGAAGATGAATGGGCCAACTTATTCCAGAGATTGGACTGGCAGTGAGAGCAGTGAAACGGAACAAATTATCAATGTGTGAAAAGTCAGTACTTTACATTCTATCAGGGTACTGCCACATACCGTATTTATTAGCAGACTTCAACAATTAGAATAACATTTAATGTTAAAGGATGGGGCAAGAACTATACTGCACATTTAATTAGTCATCCTGGTTAAAAAAAGCCCCCCAAAATTGTACAGTGCATATAATTATTATAAGATTTAGATGAACATAGTTTGAATGTATTCCATTATCTCCAACAGACCCTTTTCATAAATAGCCGTTCCATTGGCTGTTTTATTGTTATATATGGCAAATTATTAATTATTTCAATCCTACTCCATCAAATCTTAATTAAATTGAGTTAATTCTTCATTAGACATATCTTTGGTTGCACTGGTTAACATGCCAGTTTGATTAGAAAGCTAATATAGCCTGCTTTAAGCCCCTCAAAGCATAAAAAGAACTAAAGGTAGGTACAAAATGCATGCTATAACCTTGCGCCTTGCCATAAAAAAGTACATCTCTAACTGAACTAAACACATCCAGAAACAGGTGATTTAGGGTGACACTTAAAACAAAGCAGATGGTAGACCTGCAGGACTCCAGTTTAAAAACTACAGGAGAGAATGTGACAAAATATCATTGAAAGAGTAAGAGTACAACACCATAGAAAGCTGAGTCACTTTCCTCACTGAGGATAATGCTGAGTAGCAGCAGCAGTCAGCCAGAACAGGCCAGCATCAGGGATAGTCTAAAACAGTAAGGTTATCCATGTCAGCTAATTATATTTATTTATTTTTATTTAACCTTTATTTAACCATTGAGAACAAATTCTCACTTACAACACTGACCAGGCAATGATAACAACAGGCCAGCCAGCTATGTGATCACCAGGCACAGTATGTGCACAGATGCACTTGACTCCAGAATCCGAACTCAGTATACTGAAATATAATAGTATATCATATTTCTTACATGTTTTACACAATATATTTAAGTTCCAACTATGTATTATGTAAATATATAACTTTTCTGTGCGGGATTATAAGAGAGAATGTTGAAAGTTACAGGAGGGAGAAGCTGTAAATGAGCTAAAGTATAACACTGCCGCATTTCATTTCTTCATAACTTAAGCCACGGTGTCCAGCTCACACGTCTAACACAAACTCAGTTCCTCTCCCTCCCTCCCCCCTGATGAGTGACAGGAAAGGAGGAGTGGTCAGCGAGAGACGGCCCGTGTCCGGGGGAACATGTTGAGGGGATGCAGGGTGTAATTGAAAAGGCAGTCTGGGGCTGCGGCGCCTGGGTCTACCCGGAGTGACAGTTAATTAGGATCGGCGGGGGAGGCCCGGCGAGTGCGGGGCGGTGACCAGGTTCCTCTGGGCGCAATGCCACTCGCCCCCTCTAGGGGCAGCGCGGTGACGCTGTGGGCTCTGCTGCTCGGCCCACAGCCCCCTTCTGCTCTGCATCATTAGAATATTCCCCGTCCATCAATTACGTACACACACTTTCATTAATCTTTCATTTAGACCAGTCAACAACAATAGCCCACCACTGCCATAATTAATCCTCATAACGAGCTCTACCCCGACCTCGGAAGAACCCTGCTGTTCCTTCTGAATGGCTTTAGTGCTGGAGCTAAATACATACCTTTTGTATTACACATGTTCTATTTATTTTCTGTGGTTGTAGTTGCAAAATTGGAGCTAATTTGGTAAGCAAGATAATTCAGCTTGCTTTATGTCCCGAAATAATACACATACATCCATACATTACAGGCTGTACTCCAGGGGAAATGATTTAGGATATAGGAAAAAAACAAACTGTGTGGTACAGTAGCTCTTCACAAAGCAATACTACACAACTTTACCCCCCCCAACCCCACAACTGCTCAACCTAACGTAGCCTGGCTTCCTTTGCCACATAAGATCCAAAATAGATAGTTTCCTTCTACGCCCATACCCACATTTTGGAATCTTCTGAAAGGCTCTGACGGCTCAGGATGAAAGATGTGACAGCCAGCAGCAGCCCCTCTAAGGACCAGCATGTGACAGGAAGGAAGCAGAACACACACCTCTGTGAGGTAAGCAGTGGAGACACAGCTCTGCTAACCCATTCAACCAGCAGGGAGGGAAAGTGACTCCCAGGACGAGTCAATGGAACCTTCCCTGGAACCCCACCACGGTCGAGGGCTTGTCTCTGTGTGAGTGAGTTCAAACATTTTTACCCAGGGAAGCAAGGAGGCTCCCCACGGCTATGCCAGACACAGCTCTGCTACACATGTCCTCACAGTCCATATACAAAAGCTAGAAAATGAACGCTGAGAAGGAAAAATAAATGCACACACACACAAATGTGATGCTCTCTCTCTCCCTCGCTCTCTCTCTCTCTCTCTATCTCTCTCTCTCTCTCTCTCTCACACACACTCTCACACACACACACACACACACACACACACACACACAAAGAATGTAATTACAATTGCTAATTAGAGTTCAATAAACCCTCTGGCCCCAGTCATCCTGCTCTTGCTCCCATTCCCTGTTCATTATCCCGTGCATTACTGCTGCCAGTGTCCCCAGTACAGTTCGCCTAACCTCTAACTCATCAGTAGGCATGGCCTGCGTTTGGGACCAAGGTACACTTTCAATAATTTATTACAAGAATTGTGTAATGTGGAGAAAAAAAGTAAAAAAGAAGAAAGTCACACAAATCTTCATTAGATTTGCATGCCCTGCTTCTAAAATAGTTTGAAGACATGATTTCCAATTACTAACTCCCAAAACTCGTGCAGGGGCCAAAGGCTCTCCTGTTCTTTTGTTTTTTCCCCTTAAAGCCTGAGGGAAGAGACGCTCTACTTCAAACTAATGCTTCACTCTAAAAAATCACATTTAATGTTCTTCAGACAGTACTCCTATCTTTACAATTTCACACTAACTTTTGACCACTGTTTGACAGAATAGTATATTCGGTATATATCCTCCCTATCCTCTTGAACAGATACTAGTCTGTTCCCAAAGAGATTGCACATTTTAAAAAGTATTGTTTTTAAAGAAGGGCACACTTATAAAGGCCTTCAAAATGGATTTCAAGGTATGTTAAATAGCTTCTGCAAACACAATATTTTTAAATAGTGGCTTCTTTGACACGCCTTGGAATGAATTTAGGGAGGTGGTGGCCCAGTTGGATGATTTGCATTAATACTGCTTTAACATACTGACTCACTTAACCAGACAAACTGTGGTGTGGACATCCACTTAATACGGCTACACACAAGGACAAACGCAAGCGTGCGTGGGCACACACACGCACACGCACACACACACAAACATTATACTGTATATGTCATCTCACCACCAACCTACAAAATACACAAGAAATCAATTCAGTTTCACACTGATAAAAAACCATTTGTTTGTTGCCCCTATGATGTGTGGAATAGTTTACTTGGATACAGCCCAAAACCTTAAACTAGTCATAAGAATGCTTTTGGATTATCATCAGCTGTGCTCTTATACTTAACCCTAACCATATCTTGTTCCCAATAAGGCTCCAATCTCCACACTATGCTTTTGCACTCCCTTAAATGCGTTACATGCATCTCTTGTGGTTTCTGCATTTGCAACATGGCTAAACATGGCACGGTCCTTAGCCTCTCTTCTTCAATTGATGGGATGTAAATGTAACACTGCCACCTGCTGTAAGGAGTGTGAAACACAGGTGTACGCAAGAGGAAATCTGCAATTACTCTGCTCTAGAGTTCCTGTGCGACATCTGTAATTAACACGTCTGGACTCTGCTTCCGATAGAATCAGTTTACAAATCCATCTCCTTTGAACACAGCTGGCAAGTTAATGCCACTGACATACTCAGTTTTTGCAACAGCTCCAGCATTCTGATTGTAAATGCAAATGGCGGTGCAACAGATTACTGTAGTAATACTGAGTGTGAAGACCAGAACCAGACAGACACTTAAGTTTCTTTGGGTTGCTTAGTTGCAGCCGAAGGCATAGTACATAGTGGCATATGTCCAAACCCCTTCCAAACAAGAAGCCCCTCAACTGCGAAAGGAAAGAACAGGGAGGGACAGAGAGCGAGAGATCCAGAGGGAGAGAGAGAGAGAATTAAAGGACCAGAGAGAGATGGAGAGAGAGGGAGAGAGAGGAAATGCCATTCAGTGGGAGAGCCAAGTGAGTCTGTAAAACCAGTAGATTTTCATGCAAATTCATGCTAATTTATGCGAGCGAGTCAGTGGCAGTGCCTGAGGCTGCTTTGATTGGCAGTTGAGGTTCTGTGTGCGCTGTGGAGGGAGCGTGGGCTCCGGCGGTCTCTCTGAAGTTGAGCGCTGCTTCTCAACAGACAATATGCTCAAGTCCGGAGTTCGCACTCAGATCGGGGGTGAGCGCCGCTAGAACCCGAAAGCTTACAGCGCATTTAAATCTTCATTCTCGCAATCGTTACAAGTCAGCTACGACATTATTGCAAAATCAATGTTTTCCCTTGTAAGGGTTACAGACGGTTTCTCGGTTCCGTGTGCTGGCATCTGCGATGCGTTTATTTTTCACGGCGATTTTTAAACATGTCACCGATTCCCAGTTTTCAGGGGAAGACAGTTTATTCAGCAGGCTGGGGACTCGCAGTTTGCATTAATGCACTGACAGGAAAGTACTGCAGGTCAGAGCCAACGTGTCACTTCAGGGGAAGGCAAATTATGAAAAATGTCTCCTGCTCACACCACCCAGAGCAAATGCAAATACCATTAGCTGCTGTCATACATTCTGCAGTTACACCTCTTCATAACATAAACATAAATTTCTGTACGTGGTAATGCCACGGAATAGCCATGATGGGCTATTTATTGACACATTGTGTGCCAACACATCTTCTTAATGCAAACATAAATTCTAAAGAATGGAGAAGGCACCATAATTCAGTGACAGTTATTTGTTGGCTGGGTTTCCTGTGTGTTCCCCAGACATACAGAGGGGAATGGTCCCTGAATGGGAGTGTTTGTGTGGGAGTGTGTGTGCCTGTCTGTAACGTGCGGTGGGGGCGGGGACGTGTAAAATGCAGATATTACTGCACAATTCATCATTCTGTCTGCTACCTGGCCAAAGACACAGCCATGCAATCAAGCAGACTCCCAAAAACCACAGCTGAGGTGTTGCATGCCTCACCATCCGTCCATATCCTGTCCTCATTTTCAGTTTAACAGCATTTGCCATTCCAACAGGAGATATTGTAAGGAAGTGATTTAATTCAACCAAACTGCTGCCTATATGTGCCTGTGTTACGCCAAACAGGTCTCTGACATCTTGTTTCACAGACGTCCCCCAGTCCAGTGAATCAAACGCTTTGTTTGTGGAAAGTGTGGTCTGTAGCAGGAAGCCAGATGCGAAAGGTGCAATTACACCTCAGGCCTGCACTCCCCCCCCCCCCCCCAACCCCCCACTGGCAGACAGAGGGGGAAATGCTTTTCTGGGAACCTTTTTCAAAAATCCATTTAACGGCAACTGGAACACACACATCCAGACCTTTTATCATTCACACCTGGGCGCTGTCTCGTTTCTCATTTAAAAGGCACATGTTAATTTTAGCCCCGCCCCCTCACCCAGCGCCCATCAGAAGCTGCCTTACAGTTTGAACAGAAAATAGTTCACAACTGTAATAACCGCCATCAGTGTAAACAGCGGTCCGTCCCTTTCTGCGGTTATTCTGAACGCGTGCGCGCGCGGGCGAAGGCTGGCTGCCTCCGAGAGGCCGTTCCTCTTTCACCGGGGCGCGGCGTCGCCCGAGAGCAGCGCGCGCTGGCACATCACACGCACCGCATTCTTTCAATACCGCCGTCCATAATAAATTATACATCTATTATGACACCGTTAAAAGAGACGTGTGTCACTTGAAAGGGAATGCGAGATGTGTTTTTTTTTTTTTTTCCCTCCTGGCGGCAGATTCCCCCGCGCGTCTTCGGGTTTTCAGTCCGCCTCGCGCTGCATTTATCTGATGGCGGCAGAGCGTAGAGTTACTCTGCGCTGCACAGGTGCTGAGAAAAGAGCCGCACAAAATAAAATCACAAAACGTGCCCTCGGAAAGCATTAGCTCAATACGTGTAAGGAAGTCCAGTGTCCATAAGGAATAGTCTTTCAATTGTATACTGGATTTATGTCATTATGAAAACTTGTTTTTTTTTTACATTTACAAATCTTGCAATTTTGATATTGGATAATTGAATCACCCGTATATTTTTCAGTACATGGAAGTTCATAATAATCCTACTGAATTAAAATCACCATAATGGCATTGCCAGTTATTGGAAGATTTTGTATGTGCATCGTTTAAATGGATAATATTTTCTATAAGACAAGTTACTTTTTCGTTGTGCATCTTGTTTAGCGTGAGAAAAGTCGACAGATGCTGTTCACCCTTCTCGGGCAGCTTGTTATGATGGTGAAGTGAACTGGAAGGCAGATGAGTCCAACGGTTTCTTTTGAGTTCATCACCTGGAATGGCTGACGACACAATATGGGTCTCAGTGCAATTACAGGTTGCTAAAGTGCACACGGCAGGCTGGGGACAGCGCTAAAAGGATCGGATACTGCGCTGCAGTATGCCCGTTCAGCCGGAAACCGAAGCCCATGCCCACCGGAGGAAGCCACAGCGCTGCATCAGTGACTACTGTATTTCCTACAGCGAGAACATAATTCATTTAAATGGAGCCAGGGTCTCTTTGAAGACATGAAAATAGTTATTGGAAAGCTTCAAAGTGCACTGAACAGTATTATATATATGGCACTCCAGTCGGTCACATATCACAAAAAGACTGTGATAAAGCAATATACATGTAATATAATATTTAATGCATATTACCACGTCCTATTATTGCCATTTTACTAATAGTAGTGCCTTTGTGATTTTGTTCACCCTATGTCTGTTGACAACTCAAATTTGCCAGAATTGAGTTTCATTTTCTTAACCACCTGACTTTATCTATTTTATATAGGGATATAAAACAGTACAGATCAGTGTTAATGACTGTAGAATATTTTATTGCCAGGACAGGAGGACTGTGATTCTTCACTGGGAACAACGTCTGTTGCTAAGTGTCTGGGGGTCATCAACAGACACCGGCTTTGTTAATGGTGGCTTGCTTCTACCTAGTGTTTGCCCACTCACTAAAAGTATCACTAAAGGTGATGCACCTGAAAAGAATATCTAAAAAAAATAAGAAAAGCTATGCAGGGAAAATTAATGAATAATCAAGGAAAATACAGAATGAAAGATGATTTCAGGATGACTAAATAGGTTAAATTCAATATTCTTGTAATGCACTTTTTCTTTTTAGTATTTGTGTTATTTCAGTTATCGGTTCAAGCAAATGCTCTTTTGTGACTTTTTTTTGTAAATATAAAATGTTGGTAATAGCAACTTGGTATCAAAGCAAAGTAATGCTGGCAAGCAAACTGTGATTAGATTGAGTCTGGATTTCTGTGCAAGGTCTCCTGTGCAACATCTGTGTTCACCTCGAAATGAATCTACCATACCCATCTGCAGAGATGTCTATTTCTGCCGCTCCCATCCTCTTCTTTCTTCCAATCATACATACAGTTTACCAATCTCCATATATGCTCTACGAACCCATTCTGTGAATACACAACGTGAATGAATAATTCATGGGTTTGTCACTGCTTGCTTTCAGATTGGGAAAACAAACTAAAGCCCTGCAGTTAACACTAGATATTTATACAGAGATAAGGATTATACAAAGCTCCCAGGATGAATTTCTTTCCTTCAGTCATGCACAGCAAAGTCTTCTGTCAAAACACTGCCCAGACAGCGTGTGCAATAAAAAAAGGAATAATATATACACCTCTCTCCTTAGTCCCATAGCTTGAGTAAACCTTCCACCATGAATATTGTTATGTTATGTTTACCATGTTATACATGTTATGCTACGGTTTTTGCACATGCTACAAAATCACATAGCAGTGATGTGCCTCTCTCATTTTCACCGCACAGATCTGACAGTATTCTGTATGTATTTCTTGCACTTTGCCTGTAGCAAGTAAAACATTTTGGCACAGAGTTCAGTCTGCCATTGATCTCATTGATTGAAAGTAAGTAACTGCAAGAGGGTAAATTCCAGTCCCATAGGTAATGGATACTATATGTTGCCTTGGATAAAGGTATTTGCCAGCCACAGTATCATGTTAAATGAATCGCATTATCCAATTTATATGTGTAAGTTAAAATGTATTTTTACCCCAAAATTCTCTGGGGTCACATTGGACCTGAAGGGCTGGCCCCAAGCCCTACCTGCAGCGTTTGGGCCCTGTCACTCAGTGACAGTAACCCGCTTTCTTCCTCTTCCTCTTCCTGTTCCTCTGAGTGATGCCTGCGTTTCAGTTCACAGGATAAGCTGTGCTTTCCACAGACAAACCTGTCACCTTTAGCATACACCTCCCCAGTCCTAATTCCTTTTTTTGTTTGACAACAGTCGAAAAAAAAAACAACAAAAAAAAAAACGCCTCGCACTGTAAGATTACAGTCAGGGGAGATAAAGATCTTTGTCTTGCTGCCCGAAGACAAAAGAAACGGGGTCTGCATTTCCTCAAGCAGTAAAAAAAAGTGAAAAAGATAATAAATGAAGTTAATAAACCGAACGCGTGTACAGCCCCCTCCCCAGCCTCCCCGAAGCCCGGGGCTGCTCCGTGGTTTGGGAGGCGGCTGGTGGTCGCAGGCTGCTTCATTGGCGAGTCTCTAATTCCATTAGGACTCAGTTTCACACGTCATCTGGAAACGGCTGGGGCTTTGACTGCCGGGCCATTGGGGACTAAGAATACATGAATAAATTTGAACATACAAATTCAGTCTGGTTTTCAAATGGAGCCACATCTGCATATGCAGGTCCTCACTTTAGCAGTGTTTAATGATGAAATCAAGCCCACTCAACCCTGCGTGCTGATCTTAGAGCACGTTGTCTGACTCACAGAGCTGGCCACCCGCTTTTGTCTGAAGGGCTCATATTTGACCAGTGAAATCCCAACAGGACTCTAAACGGGAATAGGCCCAGGGTTTGCATAGTTAATATTTCCCAATGACCTAAACCTGAAATATATGGGATGTATGTTTTCTGCTACTATTACTACCGCTGCGGTTTCTCACGGCATAATACTTGATCAATAATTTATTTATAGGAATATAAAAGCAACGATTTAAGCAATGCCTCCGCCAGTGCGCTGGGCCTCAGCTAGCTGCTATGTACCTCCCTTCCCCGGGTGGCTGATGTTGAGCCGTAATGGAGGCGTCTGCATTGGGAAATGCAGCAGAGCCCTGCATAAATCAGCCTGCGGGACGGGACGGGTAATGCGGCCGCACGTCCCTGCCCCGTCGCGGCAGACCCCGGCAGCGCCCGCCCACGCAGCCGCAGGGCGCCGCGGAAACGCGTCCACACAGCGGCCGCCCGCCCAGATTAAGCATCTCGTTGGCGCGGATGCTCCCCCCCCCCCCCCCCAGCTGGCGGGACGGGGTCAGAGTTTTCTGGTCGGGAGGAGGAGGAACACGAACGGCGGACAGACAGTAAATCCCGCCGGCCCGCCAGCGGTCCCAGGCCCCCGCGCTCCGTATATATTTTGTTTTTTAAACGAGCGGAGCTGACCTTAGCGGTACGAAAATACACATTTCTGATGCGGAGAGAGGCGCCCTGAATAGAAATGGCTTGCAGTTATATAAAAGCAAGAACATGTAACCAGAACAAACAAACAAAACAAAAAAACACTTTTTTAAGGTTATTTTTTCATGCCTTATAAATTAGTTCCGGCACAGAAGCACTACCATTGGTGCTAAATTAAAATAAATCAACCAGAGCATTCAACCAAGTGAAGATATGCACGCATTTATAAACAGACAGGAAATAGAAGCACAAAGGCACAGAGAGAAATAAATTCTGAATGCCATCCACAAGAGCCATCTTTCAGCCAGCAACTATGCCCACCTACCCAATGGCTTCACCAAACACATGCTGCCTGGGACAACAAAGTGCTTAGGACACTGCACACTTAGCTCCTGGCTTTGCTCTAGTGTGCTTTAGGGAGGCACAGTCTCATCTGCTGTGGTGATAACCTACATCAGGCATGCAAGGTGGGCCCTTGTGAGCTAAGCAGAGATACGAGCACAGCGGGCAGAGTGATGGAGATGTACACAGTATATGATGTGAAAAGCCCCCCCGCGTGGAGTCTGTCGGGTTTGCGTTCCCTGTGGGATGGAGCTCTTTCACCTCCCGGACGTAGCGTTCCCCCAGCTGCCCCCCCCCCCCCCCCATCCCGCTCCCAGTCAGTCATAGGAATAACAAACATCTCTTTCACCTTCAACTTTCATATTCAGAATATGAAGCTTCAGGTCATGGCCGGTGTGCGGACTGTGAGCCCCTTTGAGTGCACCACGCTCACAGAATGAAAGCAGATGGAGAGGAGACGGACGCCTCGTCACAGTGAAGTAAGGCTGAATGGTAAGGGGACAGGGAAATTGCTGCCCGGACAATGGCTTCCATTTTATTACAGTTCCTCTATAGCTAATGTAAAACTGAACCAGGCAACTTGGAGCAGAATTTGAATGGGCGTGATACTCCATCGCCATGATGACTGGCCCACTAAAGCAATATCTTCCAGCGCTGTGTAATATGCAGGAGCTCACAAGTGCAAAATGGTCGTACTGAAGAGACCACGGGTATGCCTCTCGACTCTGACCCACCTCAGTTTTCATCCGGGCTCCACTAGCTTATGAAGCCATTAACAGCCCTGCCGTAATATCGCTGCGCGCCCCTGGACGCATCATCAATATAATTCCTCTGCTTGCACTGCCTGTGAGAAGTCGGTTCCCCCCACTGCGCGGCTTCAAGAGCTCCCCATCCTTTCAGAAGCGCAGGCGGCGCTGGCGGCTGTGGCCCGAGCGCGCTCAGTTCTATAATGCAGCGGCTGGAGGGGGGACGGGCGCGGGCCCAGACGCTCCTCCACAGGGCGGGGCTGGGTAAGCCGCCTCTGTTCCGCTGCCTGGCTGCTGGAGCCACGGGGAATGAGTGCGCAGACACGGAGGTTAATTAACATTTTAATCCAGCGCGAGGGTGTCAGCGGAATACAGCCGAACAAAGGAAAAGCAGTGAAGGCAGTGAAGAGGGGGAGCGTGTTTCTGAAGCGCGCGACGAGAAAGCCGGTCCCCGACTCAAAGGTCACCCGGATTCAGCGCCGCGGCGTTTGTTTATTAAAAATGATGGGCTGTTCTGGCATTCACACGGGAGGTTCGGTCAAACGCGCGCTGGTATATAACCCTGCAATTTAAAGCATCCTTTTCTTAGCAAAACAATGAAAGGCAAAGCCTGTCGAAGGAAAACATCTATGAATCTGCCATTTGATTAAATGTTTTCCCATTTCCTGCTGTGTGTTTGTGTGTGTGTGTGTATGTCTGTTTGTTTGTGCGTGGGTGTTTGTGTCCTTGTGTATGTGTGTGTGTATGTGTGTGTGTGTGTATGCATGTGTGTTTGCGTGTGTGTATGTGTTTGTGTGTGGGTGTTTGTTTGTGTCCTTGTGTGTGTGTTTGTGTGTGTGTGTGTGTGTATGCGTGTGCTTGTGTGTGTCTGTATGAATGTGTGTGTGATCATGTGTGTGTATGTGTGGGTATGTGTGTGTTTGTGTGTGTGTATATATGAGAATAGAATTTCTTACATGCTGTTGATGACATTAGGAAGCCCAGGCCACTGGAAATCTCCCCCTCTGGGCCTTGAACCTGGCCTCTCTGCTGAAGCCCTGCTGGGGCCTACACGCAGGCTCCAGAGCCCCAGAGCCCGGCGCTCCACACACACAACCTGCATCTGCATGGGGGGGTGAGGGGACACCTCCCAGCAGACAGGCCAATGATAATAAAATCCATCCACACCAAGACTGAAGTTTACCGTTGGACGCGGCGTCTCTGCATAATTCCCCAGCCCTGTGCCGGTGCTGCTGTTTGCCCTGCATATTTTACCTGACTCCTCCCCACCGCTGTGCCTGCCAGTCCTGTTCTCCAGGCAGGGACCTCATAAAGAAATACTGAATGCTATGGTGGGGGGATAAAAAAAAAACAGGCTGAAAATTGTTGAGGGGAGACATGAGAGGCAGTGAGTGAATAGACAGTAGCCACGCTGTGGCAGGGCTGCTGGGTTTGGAGTGAGATGAAGCCCAGCACGCGATCGCGGCTAAGCCCATTTAAAGCTCTCTGATCTGGGCCGCGTCCGCGCCAGGCTGCAGCCGCTCTCTCCGGCTGCTGTCACAGCTTGGCACTTTTTACAAGTCTCAGTCCCCCTGGGTGAAGGAGAATAGACTCCCCATCGCCAAACCCTGACAGGCCAGCTCCCAAATTATAATTATGTTTGAGTTCGGTCCTAAGCACTTTCCCTCTGTACTCAGAAATGCAAATGAGTCTGCACAATCACTTACATGACAAATTGTAGGAGTATTTTTTCCCATAGCCTGGTCTGCTCAATACCTTGCTAATTAATATGCTGTCAAGTTAATCAACGTCTAAATGAGCTGAAATCCACGAGATCACCGGTACATTAGTAGCTCACGCTTTACAGTTACTCTAACACGGGGGCTGATGTATCTCCCAGCTCTATACAGTAATTATTTATTTATTTGTGGCCTCTGGGGTGTCTTTAATCAGCACTCAGGCTTGTCAGCGTAACAAAGCCTCAGAACATAGCCTGCCCTCATGCCGTACTTAATGTATTAACAGCCAATTTCAAACAGAGGCCTGGCCCCTGCTCAAACAAGCCTCAATCACCGGTATGTGTGTGTTTATTTGTGTGTGTGTGCGTGTGTGTGTCTGTGTCTGTGTGTGTATGTGTGCACGCATGTGTGAAAGAGGAAGAGTGTGTGGGTGCAAGTGTAAAAGAGAGAGCGTGTGCGTGCATGTGTGAAAGAGGAAGAGTGTGTGTGCGAGTGTACCAGAGAGAGAGTGTGTGTGTATGTGTGACAAAGAGAGTGTGTGTGCACATATGACAGAGAGTGTGTGCGCATGTGTAACAGAGAGAGAGAGTGTGTGTGTGTGTTTGTGTGCCTGGCTTCTGAAGAGGCACACACACTGATTTAATTACTCCCCAGGCAGAGTGAGGGGGAGGTAGAGAAGGATGTGAGGGAGAGAGGAACAGACATCACACAACAAAGCGAGAGAGAGTGAGAGTGTGTGTGCTCACTTGTGTGTGTGTGTGTGTGCATGTGTTCGCTTGTGTGTGTGCTTGCCTGTGTGTGTGTGTGTGTGTGTGTCTGTGTGTCTGTGTGTGTGCGTGTGCATGCGCATGTTATGCACAGTCTGTTAATAACACGGTTCATTGTGGCTGGCAGCTCAGGGGCACAGCTGTCCTGTTGTCCTGCAGTATAATAACACACTGTAACACTGGAATCAGGCTAACACGAGCTGGAGCCGAATCTGCTTACCCAGTACAACTTTCCCACTGCATCTCCCACAAGCAGAACTGCAGCACATGGCTTTCACATACGGAGTCTGCGTGCGCCAGAATGAGACAACTGCCTGGACTTCATCTGCAATCCACTGACTACGTGAATGAAAAATACTCTTACTTTGTCTACCTCTGATTATTTGCTGTAATTAGCAACGGTGTCTCGCTCAATTCTCCCAATGAAAGAAACATCCAACCGCAACAGACAGCGTGCCAGCTCCTCCCACTGCTCACTCGCGCCGCAGGAAGCCCAGCAGCGTTAGCACCGGAGGGCTCAGCTAACACAGGTCAACACCGCAGAAAGGATCAGATCGGTAAACCCGCGATTAGCCAGTCAGCTGAGCACCGTTTCTACAGCAGACAAGTTGCAACTTTCCGGAGAGTCAACCACACTCCTCCTCACCCCAAATGACTGGGCCACAGACATCAGTAATGGTGCAGCCCATATCTTTTTGGTGAACAATATAATTATTAGAACAATCCAATTGCATTGTATTGTATCGCACTGTTTGGCAAATTAATCATTGTATTGTTTGCTATATTAATAGCATCAATATTAATTTGCTAAATTATGTACAATCTGTTATTTAGCAATTTACCAGGAATAATATGTTATGGGTACTACAGTACAAGCTGTGCAGAAAGACAACTGTCAGACAGAGTCATCTTTGCCACCAATATTGCTCGCTGGAGATTATTGGCGGTGTTATATTGCGTGCTGCTGGCCATTATGTAATCCAATTTTCCTAATTAAATAAAGTAAAGGTCAGTTTCCTTCATGCTGGATATTTGCAGCCCACCCACTAGCCCTGGGAGAGTGATGGAGAGGTGTCACAGGCACTGCAGAGCTCGAGGCCTGCTGTCACATCAGGACCAATCAGGGCCCTCTTTCATCTGCCACATGCTCCCGCTCTTCAGCTAAGACCAGAGCCTGTCGTAGCACACGCCACAAACACGGCTCAGCCGACTCCCAACCTCACTCTCATCATGACTGACTAATGATGCTGTGCAACACATTGCTTTTGAAGTGCTGCCTGGGTTACAACAAACTTAGACACACACACACACACTCTTACACACCCACACGCACATGCACACACACACACACACACACATACACACACAAACACATGCACATGCATACACACACACTATGCATACAGGTTTGCGAAGACAGCAAGCAGAAGTCTAGGTTCATGGCCAACACACTTTGCCGTTAGAATGAAACTGATCCAGGGCCCATATCCTATTTCAGGCCCTGTAAGACTCTTTGGCAGTACAGCACACTGTTCTCCACATTCACATTTCCCCCTCCTTCCTCTTCTCTGTCACACTCCCCCTCCAGCAGGGATGTGGGTAGAGTCTGGGGCTGAGGATAATCAGACCCTGTGATTCATCAGAGCACCACTGTGACAATAGGAACAGAGGGAGGAGTCTGGGGTCACAGCTGGGGACTGGCTCTGCAAATCAGATGCCATCGCTAACACACACACACACACACACACACACACACAAACACACATACAAACACACACGCACACACACAGGTTCCGCACTGTCACACCATCTCGTCTCTTCCAGGGGACAAACTTTTAATTCCAGTTATAGACTTTCCTGATCCCTGAGCAAAAACAAGAGGAAACACAGTGAAAACAGTGTTCTAGGAAAATGTGTATTACATTTATATTATAAAGGAGGATTTATATTTATATTAAATGTACATAAGATGGAATTCTGATGGAATCAATTATGTTTGTTGGGGGGGTGGGGGGGGCATGGGATGGTGAAGGTATCTAATGAATTCAACCCTTCCTGAAGACAGGACATATTTGTTTTTAGGAGTGCTCGTTAAGACAAAAAACTCAGAGCTGCTTCTGAATGGCAAAAGTAGCTTTTTTAGGTTTTTTTTAGGTTTACTGTAGTGGCATGGAAAAAACAAGAACCTGTAAAAACACGCAGTGCTGTTGCTGCTATCTTGCATCAGACCTGCCAAGTGTGTGTGTGTGTGTGTGTGTGTGTGTGTTTTTCCTCATGTTTGTGTGAAAAGGGTGTGACTGTAAGTGCAGTGGGTTCATAGCGATGCAAACGATCGCACGTTCACCGGAAAGGAAAACAAGCGCAAATTCCGATTATATTCTAACGAGAAGGCCCGCGATTATTCACGGCGCGGACATGGCTGTAACTTTGCCAATCTCCCTCGCCGGCTGCGTGCGGGAACAGCCAGCCAATCTGCGGCGGCTCAGGCGCGTATCCGTGGGTAGCAATGCATGGAGCTCCATCAGCAGCCCGCCGCTGATGATGTGAATCTATCCCGGGTGACGGGGAGCGGCTGGAGGGGCGAGACGGCGTTAAGACGAGGCGGCGAGCTCTCGCGCGCCGGCGCGGGATCCGTCAGCGGGGAGACGGGCGTGACGGCGGCGGGCGTCCATCAGCTGACCCCGGCCGCGCCCCTCATCGGGGACGCAAGCCATTAGGCAGACGACGAGGCTGGCCCGGCGCACGCGCCCCAGCTCCCACCCGCGCCAACGCCACGACAAATAATCAGAGTGCAGTCGTTTCTCTGCTCCGCCCCACCCCGCCCCACCCCGTACAATACAGCACCTCCGAGGCACGCCAGGTGCAACATGGTAAATGATGAGGGCCATTATTGTCAGAATAAAGCCAGATACAGATACGGGTAAATAAATACAGAAATGCGTATATAAATAAATAGACGTGTCACAGAACGGGGTCCATCACTGACGTGACACTCAAAGTGAATTTAAGGAGCGTCAGTGACAGGCGCTGATGGATTCTCATTCTCCCCGCTGCGTCTTTTTCAGATGAGACCGAGGGGAGGTTTGGGAAGGGGGGGGGGGGCTGTTATCTCAGAGCGGGACGAGCGACGCAGACGGCTCCCACGGCTCATTGGGGTGCGCGGTCTGTCTGATTGGGCTGTCAGACCCCGGGCCCCGTCCGCGCGTCGCGTTCTCCGAACGGAAAACAACAAAACCGGGAGACGAGATCCCCGCTCGGAGGAATCTTAAACCGCAGAAAGGTCAGCATCCGCTGCGCTGCTAATGAAGTAATAACAACAGAATATGAAATTAAATCATCCAGCCATTACTTCCCTCGTTAACATTCACCATAATGTTGCCGTTTCACGCCATGGCCCATGCAAACAAACCCTAATTAGGCCGGGTGTCTAAATTTAATCTGGAAAAGGTAAAGGTATGGGCTGAAATATAAATGCGGGGCGGTAATGGGACGGATGTGGCGCTGGTGCAGAATGCGGCGAACGAGGCGAAGGCGGTAGCACAGGCAGAGTCAAACGGCGGGGGGGTCTGACAAACCCCGACGCCACAGACAAAAAGGCGCGTCTGACAACCCGCCGGCGATTCTCAGGCGCCGCGGCCGACGGAACCGGGCGGTGAGCCGTCCCGTCGTCAAAGCGCCGCGTTTCACCTGAGACGTCGCCTGAGCGGGCCTGCGGGGGGGGGGGGGGGGGGGGGGGGCAGAAATAACCCAGGGACTGATGGGGTTGAGCGGAATGGCTGAGGTGGGAGAAGAAGACCGTAATGCAGGCATCTGTCACGCAGACACCTGCCATCGCTCTCTCGCTGACAGCAGGCTATGACGGGCCGGTCCTTGCAGGGGTCTGGGGCCACGGGGCAAACCGCATCAGGGTGCCGCACCGCGGAGGCGTGGCTGACGGCTGCGGGACCCGGAGTAATGTAGCAGCCAAGGGCATCTGACAGGGGACGGGGGTGTGGGGGGTGTGACAGACAATCCAGCGGCTATGAATGGACTATCGCTACTGTCTTGTATATCTTTTGAAACACACTGCAATGTAGTAGCACAAACAAACAGCAAGCACACAGTTGGTCATACAGCAAGCGCGCAATCCAAGTTACTGTCCTTTAAATTAAAATATCTTGATGGGTTCGTACAGGTGATTCATTCTGCACAAACAGCAGACCATAGCCTCAAACTGGAGCCTTGGTCATGGATCACTGGGAGCTTTGTCCAGGACATCAGCAGGAGACCCTGCCTCCCATCCTCTCCAATGCTACGACAAACCAGCAGTGTGGAGCTGCACTAGAAGCACAGCAGGCGACTGGGAATGTAAAGGTTACAGGTTCGATTTTCATTTTTCCTTGACTGTGATGATGGCAATAAAATAAATGTTTTTAAATGGCTGAAATATGAACTGAGAACTGCATGTTTCTCTGCATTAAGATGTCTGCCGAGAACTTAAATAATCATTAAAGAGCATGTCTTGACAATAAGGCTCCACAAATGAGCAGTTGAAAAATCAGTGTCAGAACTGGATGAGAAATAGACCCATGGAAGTAAGACGCCTAGCTCCAGAGGAAGACTCTGAAACTCAGGTGCCATTCGTCAATGGCAGCGGCACAGCCATTAGGGAAAGAGCGTCTGAATTCCACTCGGGTCCAAATGGCAGGCTGAATGCCACGCCCGGGGACCGAATTGCAGGATTGAGTCAGTAAATACTCATTACGTATCCAGCTGTACATCATTTTCAAAATGTTAACTGTGTACGATGGGAATGAATCATAAAAGGTTGTGTTTGAGGAGCTCTGCTATCCACAGGCAACAGTTCTCATCAGACCAAAGCCTCACTTAAGTCTCACTTAATCTTGTTGTTTGTCATCCTCTTACACTTGCTCCATCTTCTAAAACTGTGCCTGTGCTGATTAATCAGTGTCATTATAGCCTTAGGATGAGCCATTTATATGCGTCTCTCCTTTCCTCACCGAGGAAAAAGGCATTACTTCCAAAACAGTATCCGTCAAGCTTCCAAATAGACCCGAATCTTCAGCTTCTACTCTCAGCCACTCAGTGATTCAGGCTTGGGTTCAATTTGAAATGAGGTTGACACTCACTCAACACGGAGCACTTCCCCTGCTCTTACACAATATGGAAATAGTACTACAGTCAGAGGGTGTGGGGGGGGGGGGCTGTCTGCTTCTCTGCGGAGAGATCAAAGAGGGGGCGTAATCAGAATAATACCTGCAGAGAGAGGTATGTCACATTCGCTGGTGAAAAGAACTCAATCTCCCCGGCGCCGAGCAGGGGCCATATTGTTTAGCTTCCAGCTGCACATTTGGAATCCAGAGGCGGCCTGACAGTGTCACCCAGGAAGATTGCTTTGAGTTCAGCAAGGATGTGGGGGGGGATGCGGGGGGAATTGGGGGGGTGGGGGGGCAGCAGGGGCAGACGGCCTACGCCTCACAAGGACGAAGACACAAGACCCCTTCTGTACAATCTGTACCTGCTAGCGCTTGAAGAACAGAGTAGATCTGCTATTGATAAAGCGGTTTACACGCCTGAAGCATGCGCTGGGCGGTTTTTTAATTTGCCACAGTGATTTGATGCCTGTTGCTTGCCATTTTATTATTTATAAACACTGCATGTGCCGCACAGCAGGCGGGGATCAGCGGTAATGACTAATGGCACATTATTGGTATACTTAATCCCGAGTCTGAATAGCCATAAAACTAAGCAGAGCTCCAGTAATTGCAGAAAGCAGCGTGGCTGTCAGCGGCTCGTCCACACAAGGTGACTTAGTGCAGTAAGTGGCCCGATGCAGTGATGGCTCCATCAGGGTTTGGCTCTTTGGGAGATAACGGAATCGGACACGCCGCCGCGCTTCGCTCAATGGCTCAGTCGGCTTCGATTATGGGAGCGCTCCGCTTTGGAGCGGCCGGCTGGACGAAGCGGTCAATGAATTGACAATGTAATGGCATGCCCCAATGGCTTCTGGGGCAGGAGCAGGTGAAGAGGTAAAGTCACCTGAAAAACCATATGGCTCTCTCTCTCTCTCTCTCTCTCTCTCATTTTCTCTGCTGCCTCTGTTGCACTTTCTTTTTTGAAAAAAAGCACTAATTTAATGGTACATATACGAAAAGTCAACAGCTCTACTTGAAAAGGAGAAAATGTGATGTTCGTTCACTATGTTAATTTTATATTGGCAGCAGCATTGAGCAGCAGACCGGGCTTGTAATCACAGGATTGCAGGTTCAGTTTAAAGGTGGAGTACCTTAATTTGATATTAAGGTTTGAGGTACTTAAATCCTTGGAATCGTAATGTAAATATCCAGCTCTGCAATTGAAAAATGTAAATGACAACCAGATACATTTCCCAGCAACTTCTGAGGATGCAAATAATATAAAATCCCAGCTTTAGATGCAAAACGGTTTTTTTGACACCCAAAAGCCTCTAGGTCTTGGCAGTAACCCAAAAGGCTATCTGTGCTAACCCAGATGTGCAAAGATGCTTCTCTTGCAGACTGAGATAGCAGCCAATCACTGAAAAGATTAGAGAACATTCTGTTATCATTCTGACCAGTCTGTGGGAAGGGCCAGGAAACATGATGAAAGCACAGGATGAAAATGGGGACTCAATTCAACTAAAATAGAAAATGTCTTTTTTTTTTTTCCCTAAGTCCCTAACAAATGTCAGGTAGGGTAACTGTTTCTTTTCTTGCAAATGCCTTTTGTTCTTTCAACAAATAGCAAACGCCTAATGTTGTGATTCGATCAAACTCAATTTGCAGCTAAATTGAATCAGGCCCAAACTCAGATGGAACGGCCAGGACTATAATCAGACACGGGTCACTGGAGCAACACTGCCACCACACACCAATATCGGCAAAACAACTGCTTTTTTGACACATGGAGTCTGTGGTGAGGTGAACGCGTGTGTGTTCAATATATTTGTTGTGGTCTATCAAGGTTCAATCAGGAATCAAACAGATACGCCGATTTGCATTAAAAACCTCTCTGAGATCATTTTCATTAGGTAGAATTCAAGAGTTTGAGATGGATAAAACTAAAATTAATGGAGATGTCAGTCTCAACATCCTTTGAAGAGAGAGAGTAGAAGAGTAAGTAAAATGAAAGTTAGACCAAAAATGGAGAAGAAAGAGATAGCGAGAAATAACCAATTAACAGCAAGCCAGCAGGTGTGCCTTTCCCAGCCCCCCCCACCCCCCCACCCCTCCATGGGCTCTGATGGGAGGGGGGGGCTGGTACTCTGTGTGCCTTAAAGAGCGGGGAGTTTCCATGGCAACAGCCTGGCACACTTCATCTCCAGGGAAATGGAAATGTCACAGCCTAAGTGCGCGTCTCGTGGACAGAGAGAAAGGGAGAGCGGGAACGGAGATCCAGGCAAGTTGGGAAAGGGAGAGAGGAAAAGGTGATTGTGTTTACGAGCCTGCTACAATGAGACGGAGTAAGGAACAGTTTACTCTACACCAACCACCAGGGATACCACCCTTTTCCAGTCTTCTAATGAATACCCTCCACCAAGAAAACACTCCACCAATGTGTAAGCCCTTGGCTGAACAGGATGTATGAGATTGTGCTAGTTCGGAGCTAGAGCTTGGTCTTCCAAATTGCACATTAGCTGGCTCTGCCCTCCAGAAAGCCCATTAACCTAAATGGCAGCTGATTGCTAAACCATTAAGATGCCATTGATTCATCTCTTCCAGGGCTGTATTTAACTGACTCTAAAGCAGGTGCTTAAGTATCCCTATGAGTCTCTGTGCAGGGTTAATCAGGGTGTACAAATGTTGTTCTTTGTCACTGCAGTTCAGCTTGTTTGATGGATGCTGGATATTACGGTTATGGGCAATTACATTTCCCCAAATTCTTTGGCAATTTATTCATTAATATCGGCCATCTGGCCAGACTGACCTTTAAAGTTGGCCCGGTTCTGATGCCAAGGGGTCACTTAAACTGCCCGTGAAAGTCACTGAAGAAAAGACCCAAGAAATCAAAGAGTTTTTTCTGGAGTGGTTTTGTCTGATGAGCTTACTGCTAATTGATCCATTTTGTTAGTATGAGAGTGCATGCCTGTCTGCCAGCCTGCCCAGTTATAATTAGTTTCCTTCTAAGTTTTATTCATTTAATTTTTTTTTTCTTTTTTAATCTTCAGTTGATTAAATCAACCCATATAAACACATTCAACAAACAGCTTAATTAGCCCTGACCTTGGGAAGAGATACATCAGTCCATCATTCAAGTGCCACCTGCAACATTGCAATGTTGTTAAAAACCAAAAAGTGTGCAAAAAGAGAGTACATTTCTCTAAGTCAATTCTCACGAAAGCATTTCTCACGCGTCTTCACACACGCGTGTGAAGAGTTGTCTTGAGCCTTTGCATAAATGTGTGGTTTTCACAAAAATATTTCAGAAGTGCCATAACCGGAAACAATCCTCAGAATAACTTGAATTTGATTCAATTGTAAAGGTGTTCCTAATGCTATGGCCGCTTAGTTAAATAATTTTGATTAGGCTTGAAAATGATTGTTTTCAGGGCATTATGTTTGTAGCAGTAAATTAGCCAAGACAATGCAGCCTGGCCATGCGCAAGATGATTTGCTAACAGGACGGACGCAGCGCCCGGGAGATGCAAAGCAAATAAAGCTCAGTTAGGTAATCTAGCTGACATTTTGGAACCTGTGGTAATGAACCCGGAGGCTCAGTCACTCTCTGAAGTAATGAAAATAAAGACCTGGAGCGTCGGTTACCATGGCATACGAAGGGCACGGGTGCCACCGTTTGTTTTCTCATGGGCAGTGTGCTGTCTCCTCATTTGCAGTAATAAAGACGCGAGCAACAAGCAACACCATCATGTGAGGCTGAAGGGCTGTTCAGCTTCACCTTTACCTCTTCACCCTTACACAAAACTTCTTACTCGCCCAGTGAGCACTGAAATGGGATATATTTCTTCACACAATGTTCTATAAAAATCTTCCTGAAAAAAAATCTGCATGCTGCTTGATCAGATCCCATCAAGCTTAATTTCATAGACAACATCAAGGACCAAATAAGCAGTCAAATCAGCAGTCAGCACATAAACAGTCAAACATACTAGCAGGAGTTGCAGAATAGCCAAACAAGACTTCTAATGAATTTACATTTCCACGATTTCTACAGAAAAGGGTATATTTGACATTCAAAAGGCATTGTATAACATGTGAGCGCTCTCTCAATTAAGTCTCTGGTGGGCTCTCATATGAAACGTGGGTGCCCTTATAGGTAATGAGCTCGGGATCTGAGCGAGCGCAAATATAAATGAGAAAAACATCCACTACCCCCCCCTTCAAAATGTCTTTGTTCGTTCACTACCAACATTCCTTTGACTGTCTCAGCCACCCAGCAGTTTGCCACACACCGTGCAACTGCAAAAGGATTACTTCAGTAGTCCTGCAGTAGTATGTTTCATTAATGTAGGCTGTGTGGTGCCATGATGAACTACACAGGAAAGACATCGTTCCAGCACTGAGAGAACTGAATGCTGATGTAAAGCCCAAATCAGTGATTCAGAGACAGACAGCTGTGCCTGTTTGAAAGCGGCGGCTCCTCCTGTGATCTCGCGCTCTCGATGCTCAGTGAAGCTGTGGCTCACGGATGAGCTACTCAGAGAACGCCGTCGAATCTTAGAACTGCGCTCCTTAATGCACAAACTTTGCCACCCTGGGGGAGTATGGGAGGGACAGGTGGGAGTTGACCAAAAACATGTCCTCAAAAAACATGTCCTCAGTGGCTAGGGAAATGTATGTGTGTGTGTGTGTGGGGAAGGGCTTTAATGGAAAGATTGCAGAGCGCATTTTCCACAATCGGTTAGAGAGAGTGCCCTCTTGCAGAGCAGGAGCAGGTCTATCTAGTCATTTTGGAAAGGTCACCTCCAGGTTTGTGATCATCCTCAATGCACAAGAGTCACCTCAATCACTTCCCCTCGCCCTGTATCACACCAGAGCCCAGCCTCAATAAAAACCAGCATCACTTTCCACTGGTATTAAACCAAAGAGAAGGGCTTTTATATCACTTTGGGAGGGTAGGAGGCAAAATGTTACTCACTCATATTTTTATGGGTGCCACTCTGCTATTTGTGGGTCTCCTGGTGATTCGAAAATTAACGAAAAGTGGACTGAAAAACATGGGCAGCAGCAAAACTGCCACGAGAGCTGGCAGTGTATCATGCTATAGGACCAAGAAATACTGGAAACATAAGTGGCTGAAAAGACCAGGCTCTTCCAGCCCTCAGTGCACTGGAGAGAGGAATGGAACCGGCATCAGTTAAAGCAGGGTTCAGAGGCCCAGCGGGTGGGCTGGGACGCGGACACGCCGCTGCAGACAGGAAACGGTGGCCCTGAGAAACGCGCGCGAGTTCAGCCAGGCAGCCCCTCCTCCTCCTCCTCCTCCTACCTGCCTCCATCCGTCCCCAGAAGGAGCTGCCAGGGCCCGGTGCGGACGCGCGGGAGACGGCGGACCTCCGTGACACGCCTCTCGTCACCCCTGCTTCGGATGTGGCGCGGGGCGAGGCCTGCCCTGCTTATTAACACAGCCTTCACTCATCAGCGGCCTGACAGGAAACACGCCACAGTGAATTAAACAGGAGCCGCTTTTTTGCCCCACGGCATTCTAATGCTCCTTTCTGAGAATCCCCCGTGCCACAGCCATCAATCAGAGCGCCATTTTATCAAGCAGAACGTGTCAAATCAGCCCCCTGGCGAGAGTGGCGGCCCACTTAACAATGCGCCGGCTTCACCGCTTTCCCACAGATTTGTCCCCAGATTTACAGCAAACTTTGGCTCGTTGATCGTTTACATATCACCAATGTTATATGGCTGCATTACTTGAATGATCTTAAACATTCATTCATTTTTTTTTCCAGATTTCTGTGAATTCAGTTATCGCTTAATCAAACTGACTGCCACGGCATCAAAATCAGTTGAGTTCAGTGTAAACTGTGAGTGCTGCTATGCCTATGTTCCACATATTATAGGCTGTGACACTGCTATAGTTTAGGAACACAGGGAAAAGAGACAGCACAGAACGCTCGCAGAA
The DNA here is from genome assembly GCF_013347855.1 of Anguilla anguilla. NCBI lineage: Eukaryota > Metazoa > Chordata > Actinopteri > Anguilliformes > Anguillidae > Anguilla > Anguilla anguilla. The sequence continues at coordinate 25,884,267 of NC_049216.1, read as the reverse complement.
GTACCCTGAAACCACATCTGCTTACTGTGCACTGAGATCTGCACTGGAGTCCATAGATGAATGGCGTGAATGACTGGAGTGATTCATTGTTTTGATGTATGTCCGGACAAGCGATGAGGACTGTGTCAATCAAGCCAGCAGCCAGCAGACAGCTCCGCGCATAGAAGAGGAGAAATATGGAAAGCCTTCCGCTAATAAGCGCAGTATTCACAGGACACATAAAAAAGGCTGCCTATCAGCCTGGGTACCGGGCGCAAATGATGGATAAAAAGCTTCCCCATCCAAGTGACTGGGGCTGTAAGGAGAAATCAGACAAATGGGACATGCTAGACATCACTAGCTGAAGCTCGCAGGGAAATTCAGTACAAAAAGGTACATAAAGTCAGGGGAGTCAGTACAAAAAAGGTTGTAGAGAAAGGTGCACGTTGTTAGTGTGCTCTCCCGTGCATATTTTTGGGTGCGTGTGGTAGAGCATGTGCAGTCTAGCAAGCCTATCGAAAAGTAGCCATCACCGTGTCACCCTTCGGTCCACATTTGGCCAGACCCAGTTCTGCCAGACGTGGACAGACCATCTCCTCCACACTGTTAGAGGTGTGTGTGTGTGTGTGTGTGTGCGTGTGTGTGTGTGTGTGTGTGTGTGTGTGTGTGTGTAGCATATCTGACATATGGCTCAGTGAAGAGCGGCCATTTTTGAAATGTGTGACAGCCCAATAAGTAAAGATCTTCCTTGGCAATTGCAATTCCAGTGAGAGGAAAACAATCAGTTTTTCTAGTAAAATTCCAGCAAAATGGCCACTGATCTGCAACACTATTGCTGGATTATTTCTCTTTAACCACTGCAACACATAAAGCAGAAGAATGCTCACTCAAGAGCCAAGTCCAAAATGTTTATGTTAGCAAGGTTCACATAAAAAAAGAAATATAGCTATTAAAGACTGAAGATAATAACAGTCTGCCCTGTTAATGTCGCAGCCCTGGGTGGAATTAACAGATGTCCTTAACTTTGACTTACAAATAAATGAAAGTGTCTGTGCTTGTTATTCAAAAATGCGATTTTGGTGAGTTCATTTCGGTGATTGCTGAACTGTGTTCACGAAGAAAAATAAGATAATGCATTTATTTTTTGAGTCCAGGCCATAATCAATTTCCCATTTTTTCTCATCAAGTAAAGCTTTAAAAAAATAATAAAACTAATGAAATCCGAATGAAAAAGGGAATTAGTGGAGGACCTGTTTGGTCCGCAGAAAAAGCTCTTTGGTGTCCCCAGAACACAGGTCCAGTGTCCACTCAGAGTGCGAGCGCTAACGCAGTGACTGTGCAGAGGATCCCCACAGGGCAGGGGAGGGCCGTTGCGTCTCTGACTTTATTTTCCTACACGTTTGTTCCGAGTCGCGCCTCGGAGCCTCTGTCCCCAACCGTCGTGTCTCACGAAAAAACGTGCGCGCGCAAAAACGAACGACAAAAAAAAAAGAAAAAAAAAAATGTGGAACACCGACGTTCTCAAATAAGGAGCTAAACTCAAGAGGGATAAGTGGTGCAGCTTGCTAATGCGCGCCACTCTCTGCTCCTCCCGGTATTATCTCGGCTCGCGCGGATGGCGAGGAACACTTGGACGAGGAAGATCATTACCGCAAATGGATGTGAATGATAGCTAAAAGCACTCTTGTTTGTTTGGAATTCATACTGCAGCTGGAGGAGGAAAAGAGCGGGCGGCTAAAGAACACACCGCGCCGTCATTATACGGTTTCTTTTCACCTTCTCCCCCACACAAAAGGGGCCCGCTCGCTCAGCCTGCCGCATAATGACCGGCTATAAGGCTCAGCGGACGCGGCCGCGGCCATTTCATTTTGACGGAAATGTCCGCGCGCCGGGCCGATGACTGTCTGCGCGCCAACAGCGGCACCGCTACATCGAGAACGTTTTCAGAGAACGACCGCACCGGCGTGCAAACAAGCGAAGCGCAAGCAAAACAGCAGCGTTCGCGCTCGGAGAGAGCCGACTTCAAATTGCGCGTCGAGTCTGAAGGGGATCGTCGCCGAGGACTCCGGTTGCCCGGGCTACGGCGACCTCCTTCTGACTTTCGGGTGAATGAGACGTGTCAGCCCCGTCCTGCTGGGCGTGACAGGCCGGGGCAGGGCTCGGTGCAGCAGCAGGTGGAGTACTGCTGGGACCGGCACAATGGCTCCTGCTGGCCCTGCATGTGACAGGGACTCACCGCACAACAAAACCACCTGAACCTCTCCCCTGCATCTCTGAAACCAGCCCAGCCCACCATGAAGGGGGTCCCACAAAGCCCCTCCAACCCTCCCCCACTGCATCCAGCGCAATTTCATCTATCGCAAAGCCGAAATGAAAAGACAAATTTTTCATTATTTTCTCCTCCTTTCAAGAGCTTTCCAGCTGACTAAAATTCATATTTATGCTAATGCGCGGATCCTCTATCCCCCTCTCTCTCCCTCGCACGGGAGATACGAGATGGGGCAGAATTAATGGCATTGCATTGAAGGTAATATTCGCTAGGTTTCATTAGCCGGTATACATTTAATTTCCAATAAACACGGTAATTAGAGGAGATATCCGCGGAGACCGGCCCGGGCTCTTCTCCTTCTCAGCAGCAGCTGTAACCCGAATCGCGCAGAAGGAGCAGCAGTCAAGGAGGGCTCTCAGCTTATCCAAATCCCCCCCACAGATGGGGAAGGGCCAGGATTCAATTATGTGGAAATGAAACCCACAACAGATATAAGTTATGCCTTTCAGAGAAGAGTGCGGAAAAACACCGTGGAGCATCTGCCGGGATATGAGGACCTCGAAACCGTTTCTGACCCCCCCGGACACACACACACACACACACATACACGCGCACACACACGCACACACACACAGACATACACGCTCACACCCACACACACACATACGCACACACACACACAAACACACAGGCACACATACGCACACACACACATACACGCTTACACACACACACACACACATACATACACACACACACACACGTTTACACACACACACACACGGACACATATGCACACATGCGCACACACACACACACACACACACACACACACGCACACACATACGCACACACACGCACACACACAGACATACACGCTCACACCCACACACACACACACACACATCTACACACACACACGCACACATACGCACAAACACACACATACACGCTTACACCCACACACACACACATACGCACACACATGCACACACAAACGCACACATACACGCTCACACCCACACACACACACATCTACGCACACACACGCACATACACGCTCACACCCACACACACACACACATCTACGCACACACACGCACATACACGCTCACACCCACACACACACACATCTACGCACACACACACACATACACGCTCACACCCACACACACACACATACGCACACACATGCGCGCACAAACGCACACATACACGCTCTCACCCACACACACACACACACAGACACATATGCACCCACATGCACACACACACACACAGACACACACTCACACACACAAACACACACACATCTGTACACACACATACGCGCACTCTAAAATATGAATTTATTTTATATTGAGTTCCTCAAATTTGGTTTATAGCCGAGCCTCCACTTGCTGCTGATATTTTCAAAGCATCGGAGAGGGGGAAAAATTTACTAAAAATGAAATGCTTGCATATATACCCATTTGGACGAAGGTGGATGGGGCACAAGGATGAACTAATCCTACATATTAAAAGAGTCCTACTGAGATTCATGTACAGACTGGCCATTTGACCTTTACATCTGTAAAATATTCCCATGACCCCACTTTATTACAGCCTCAAAGGCTAAAGAGGGGAGTTTTTTCTGAACACTGCTTCTTCTTAAGAATCCCACTGTACACTCAGGAAACCAGCTAACCAAATGAGAGTAACCCACATAACCGCAAACCACGGTGAGATTCCTTTACGTATTACTACCATGGTATTATGCTGGTATTATTACCAAGAGAACGTAAGCCGTGTCAGTCGCTATGGATAACAGCATCTGCTAAATGCCTCAGAAGCAATGTTGAATGTCCTTTTACTAAATGATCCATCCGTACCTCTATGCACATAACACATCACACAAATGATCTATTTATTCAGCTGTGCAGTTACTGAAACAATTAATTTAAGTGCCACGCTCAGCAGTGTGTCGCACAAAAAAAACAAGTTTATCTTTCTACACGCTCAGTCCCCTAACCACTCTTCTGTGCCGCCATTTAGAGAAAGAAAAAAATAAAATAAACCGCACAGCTACTATTTGTAAAAGGGGATGGTCACTTAAAAGGACACAGAAAATTAATCTGACTTAATTTATAGGCACAATTAGCCGATATTCGCTAACGCTGAACACAGCATGGACAGCGTGTGGCACGGTGCATGGCGCTCCTTTGAAAGGGGCAGAGTCCGAGCACTGATGCTGAGAAATGGTGCGCGATAATGGCTCCGGCTCCCTCCGTTGGAAACAAACCTAATAAAGACGCTGTCCTGAAGCCGCTCTCGGATCAGGGATCCAGCGGCGCGGGCACTGCACGAGACAGGGCGGGGCAGCAGGAGTGGCCCTGTGAGGCGCAGGGGTTATGAGGGGTTAGCGCTGATACTGCAGCAGCTGTGCAAGGCTTTCTGGATCACAGGCACAGATCCACAGCTGATCAGAGACAGGGAGGTAGAATGGTTCTTTTTCCTAATGGTTCTTATACTGTTTCCATCCACACTCTCTCTCTCTCTGGCTCATTCTGTCTCTTCTTCACTCTGCAAATCTTTCCTCCCCTACCTCCCCACGCAGTCTTCCTTCAGACAGACCTAAGCGTCTGACCCAGGTCTGGACATTTAAAGGTCACACTCTTCGTAGACTGCATAGCAGCTAAATGTCTCCCGCCGTCTCCACACAAAGGTCTAAAGAGCACTATCTCCTCGTGGCGGGGTACCCAGACTCCACAGATCCCCTCCCAGCTACGGGGAAGACGGCAGACAGGAGAGCGCCTCTGGTGCCCTCTTCCTTCCCCGCTCACCTCTCGCACCGGTGCTGGGGAGCAAACATCCACAAAAAGAGACAGCGTAGACGCTGTGTGCAAAGTTTCAAAAGTGGGTTATTCAAATATTCTCAGATTTTTCTCTCCCGAGCCCCTCCCCCAAGATGACTTTTCCTGGCTATAACAACAGAGGAGGCCGAGGGTGCATCTCTGGAGTGCCGTGTGATCTGCCCTGCTGCAGGGTGCATGCTTTCTAAAGGGTTTGAGTTATTAAGAGCTGGAGAAATAACTGTGGGCCTGAAAGCTCGCGGCACACTTCTTTTTCTTCGGCTCTGACGCCATTGGCCGGCAGGACAGATTGAGAGAGGCTGGAGGAGCTGGAAGGCACTGGCGTGTTCTCAGGGAACCCTTCACCTCGCGCTGGCACCTCAATTATTCTGAGTTAACCTCGGCTGGAGCTCTGCCGTTCATCAAGAGACGAGGAAGGGAAGAGAGCAGCGGGTGGGAGCTCAGGTGAGCTGCAGTCCTCTCTGGAGGATACTGCGGTCCCAGGATGAAGCTCGCGTTTCTCGTCTGAATTGCAGCTGCATATGTTCCAGCTTAAAGGGGCGCTGGGGGGCTGAACCGCAGCCAACCCACGAGGGTGCAATTCGGGGTAGCTTTCCCATAAACCCTGCCGTGATATCCGCCGGACTGGTGATGTCATCACTGCTGCCGTACAGCCCTCGAGCCAGCCAACCGGCTCCTTGCTCACAGAGGGAGAAAAGCGTATTAGCCATCATAACCTGGGTCTCAGCCAAATAAAACTCATTTAAATGTACAAGCACAGCCATTTAAGCCTCTTTTGCTGAAGTCTGTATAATGCTGGGCTCCTGCGATCTGCACTTGTGAGCTCAGGAGCCTCTCCCATTGGCTGCCTGTTGCAGAAATTGAGCACAGTGTCTGGAAGGTCTGCTGAAGAACCAATCAGAGCAGAGGCCACCTTGTTCCTTCTGCCACTTGCTCATAAAAGCCCGGCTGAAATGTACAGACACAGCCCCGAAATTCTGGTCCAGCTGGAATCCTCAGTCCAAGCACTGCTCCTCCTTTCATGTCTGCAAACTAGTCTGTCGATATGTTCTATCTGAATTTTCCCACAATCCCTAGCAGTCAAAGAAAGACAAATATAAATATATATATATATATATATATATATATATATATTTTGCATCTTACATTCTGTTATGCTTTAATGTAGTATATAATGATTTTTATTTTTAATCCAATAAAATGTAGGCAGTAGTGATGACATCACCAAAGCTTTGTGTGTGCTGTGGAGCTCCTGCCACTGTCACCGCCCACAGGGAGCAGTGCCTTAATGAGAGCCGTGTCACTAATCTGCCAATCACAGGGCGACAGTCACAGACCTGTGGCTATAAAGCACCTGAGTTTCTGAGGCTGCACCTGCCCCCCAAAGGAACGCCGACAGCAAGCCCCGTCCTCCTGTCCGCCGTTCCCATAGCCACCGCTCGGCCAGTCCGCCGGCCTCAAAGCCAGTCAGCAGCTGTCCGTCATCGCCCGCCCGACAGTCTCTTACGCTATCGACTTCAAATCTGTCAACCGCAGGGCTGTCAAATTACTGTCAAGGGGGCTGCGGGGGGAGGGGGCCGGGGAACAGAGGGCCGAGCTCCTGATGTGTATCGCGCTCCAGTGTCTGGCCGCCCCGCACTGCTTCTGTCCATCTCCCTGCGGCAGCCCCAGCCTCTGTTCTCCCCGCCGCGTTCTATACCGTCCCCGGGGGAGGGGGCGCCCCCAGCAGCCTCTGCGCCGCGCGGGGTGATTAAAACCTCTCTCCTGGGAACCGTACGGAAGGCTGCCGGGCTCCACCAGACAGACCAGCCCTACGTTAATAATCAGCATTTACACAAACCATCAGCAGTTAGACAGAACTGCATTTTCTGAGCCGGGTTTATCGTGCTAAATGAATGCACGTTGGCATTCCTCTTCTCTGCAGTCATTTGCAGAGCTTCGGGGCTTTGCTGGATGTCCAGGCATGAGGTTCAGACCAAAGCCGATCATATTTTCACTCAGAGCACATGGGTTCAGAGGAAAAATCACTCAGGTTAGTTCAAACATGAAACTTCTGAGAAATTGCCACACACAATTCTATAGTGTGAGATTCAGACTAGAGCATCCTTTACTCATGACATTTATTTTTCATTAAAACTTTGTAGTTCACTGGACCAACTGCACTTGTTTTACATTCGGTTTTGCTTACTGTGATTCTCTTGATAGTTTGGTCATTAGATGTTCCTAAATCATAATGACTGTACTTTAAAAGACACAAACGCATATAAATGCATTGGGAATGGAGGTCACTCAGAACTGCTGGGAAATACATCTAATGTAGAAAGTGATATTAAATTTTCATAATTTCATAATTTTTGGCTGTAATGGTTGTGTACATCATTATAGCCTCCTTTTTAAATAGGCGACTCTCATTTTATAGTTGTTGTTAATAACTAACAATGAAACCAGTGGTAATCAGGAACTCATTAGAACACTTTATTTTAATTGACCTGTTATCCTTGGCTTCTTGTGCAATCAGTTTGATTTTGCCCTGCTCCTTCTTTATATAAATCATTCTTACACACACTACATTCTTTAAAAATGCTGTTAATAAATTCTGTTGCATATTCCTAGCCTTATTTCAGTTGCTTTTATAAAAGAAAAGTGATTAATGTTTACCTTTTGTTCATTAGCAATGCAAATGTTATTACATTTTAAATACAATTAATATAACCGCATAATTTTAAAATAATACATTTATCTTCATGGTATTATGATTCTTATTCTACTTTTTCTCATTATTATAATAATAATTATTATTATAATTATAATTATTATAATAATAATAATTATTATTATTATTATTGCTGTTGCTGATAACGTATTTGCTGGCCTCTGGAAGCTGGCAGTGATGTGAGTAAAGTGACAGGTGTCAGGACAGCCAGACTCCTCCCCCCGTGGCTGTATGGCTGTGGCAGGTGTGACTAATGGTGCTGCTCGCGCTCAGAGGGGTGGCTGCTTAATGAGGGCAGGGACCCACAGCTCTTTCCCGAGAAACGGGCCTAATTGCAGCTGCACGAGGTCTGCGCTGGAGCAGACTGCAGACCAGCTCCCGGAGAACGGGCCGAGGAACGGCAGCAGCCTCCGCGCGTCAGAGCGCAGGAGCGTCGGCCTGCTTCCAGAACTCTCCGCTCTGCTTTCCCCTTTTCAAGCAGTGCTGGGGGAACTGCCCTGACAGCGTACCTGTTCAACCTACCAATGACTTCACACTGAAAGTAATTAAACTACAGCAAAGCTACAGCAAAGAGAAATGTAGCTTGTGAAACTACAATTACTGAAAAAATGTAGTTCAAACTACTTTGTAAAAAGAACAGGGAGAAGCACTATACACAGTTCAGTGGGGAGAACCAGCAATGTGTGGCAATGGGCAGTTGACCATTGGCAACTATAGTGGAGTGGAGTGCTTCTCACCAATCAGGATTAGTGGGAAAAGAAAGTGAGGAGGTGGTAATTGATCAAAGGAATTTGGAAAAAATATTTTAGGCTAAAAGTAGTTGGTATTTCCTGTAGTAAATGACACTGCAAAATGAGTGCAAGTAATTACCCACTACAACCACTACAAAAATCTGAATGTAGTTGAACCAGCAAACTGCTGCAAAATGCAATAAACTACTAGTTTAACACTGCTTCTACATTAAGTGCAATCAGACCTTCAGGGCATCGCCCTTTGCGTTGCTGAAGGGCAGAGTGTGTTACTCTATAACTGCAGAAATCTGCTCACCCGGGAATCACAGAGGGTAAAATAATGGATATCAATTTTTGCCATTCCTTTAAAAAAAAAAAAAAAAAACGGAAGAAAAGTGCTTTCACGCCTCTGGCTTTACGAGGCCGATAGACAATCAATGAATTTACACACTGGTGGCTTCGATCTGCAGAGCAGATGCAAAAATGCTAAATATCAGTCTGCAGGCTCTCTTTTGTTTCATTTTGGTTAGCGTGCCCGTCAAACGCAGATAAAATAATGACATGAACCCCCGTCGGGCTGGATAACCTGCAGGAGCCTGTAGCTTCCCCAGCACAGCTGCAACGCAGCGGCTCTACTTACCGCCTATGTGGTCAGAAGATGGGTGTGAGGAAAATGTCTGAGTCCTTTACAGCCTTGTGGCTTGCTGAAGTGGGGAAGATAATTCTGCTTCTGCTGTAAGCATCTTTCACGCATTCCGGATGATGCCATTTCAGTCTGACCCTAAAAAGGCCCTGGGCAGCGATTGTCTCGTTTTTAGATTCTCTCCATTGACTCGGGGGGGATTGGAATTGGACAGAAATGTCCGCCAGAGATAATCGTACCTGTGTGTAACTTAAGGGGAAGAGCTATGGTGGTTGCGCATGAAGCAATTTAAGTTGGTGCTCTAGGCAGACCATTATATTCAATGTGTTTCTTTACTTCTGACAACGTGTTTAATGAATCGGTTTAAAGGTTTTAGGTTTAAAAATATGTAAAAAAAGAAATGTAGTCATGAAACCAGTAAATCAGCTGAAACAGGCAACAGCACAGCTTCTGACCCCTTCTGCCAACCTTGCTGTGCACACACACTCAGACACTCACACGTATGCACAGGTGCACACATACAAAGACACACACATGGGGACAGACACACACTCACTCATATGCACAGGCACATACACATACTCACAGATGTGCACAAACACACACACACACACACTCACATGCATACACACATACATACACACAGCACTGAGAACAGTGAAGGCCAATCCACAGTGGAGATGACTGTTGCTGTTGAGTGGAGATGACTGTCAAGAAACAATTAGAGAACCTGGTCAGGAGCTCAAAGGTTGTGTGCCAGCTGAGGCACTGTTCATGTACACTTGAGTCAGGGCTTCAGTAAAATACCCATCGGTATAAATGGATTGTATGTGAAAATGTAATCTGTGTACGCTGCCCTGGATAAAAGCATCTGTTAAATGCCAGGATGTAAATGCAGAAAGGATGCTGCCTTCAATTTTATGAGAGGAAAACAAGCGATGGTATTTCGCAAAAGCAGCACATTATGTGAAAAATTACAGAATTTTTTTAAAATGTATTTTTTTTTATAAGGAAGTCAATATATTGCAACCATACATTTACCCTGTTAGATTAAAGCCTGCTCCTGGTATTGGGCTTTCAGCAAGACGATACTGAACCTGTGTTTTTAATTATCTGTATTGATTTTAGAAGCTTGCGCAGTCTCTGATTACAGGTTTAAAAGCCTGGGATAAAATCCAATTTCTTCAATTTGTATCCACAATCAGTCTCAAAACATCTGCCTGGTTGAAAAATCTCAAATGGGTCAAACAAGGGTCAGGAATGCGGTAAATGTGATACAAGTATCTCTTAATTAATCAACCGGAGAAAGAAACAAAATTACACTAAAGTATGAGGTGCGCCCGAGCAGCTGGAGTCAGCGTGGGTATGAATAATCCAGAGATAGCGAGAGATTGCATCAAAGATGCTGAAACCTCAGATAACGGCTCTGCTCCTGTCTCCGACGGTAACGCAGAGAAATGTTAGGATTCTGTGCACGCTGCTGGTCATTTGTCAGCTTCAGAGAATGCTGTAATAGACGCATAATGGCAGTGCTTTGAAGAAGCGCAGCTTTCTGATGCTGCGGGCCTGGGGTGGGAGAGGGCTGCTTGGGAATGGGATGAAGGTGAAAAATGTCTGTAGATGGATTCTGAAGGAGCCATACATCCTCGTTAGTCCCCCATATTACAGCACCTGGCCCAGACTCCCTGGCGCATGGTGCTTAACAGGCATAATGACATCAAACTCTGCTCCTGCATGGCATGAGCGTGTGCACACACACACATACTCTCTCTCTCTTTCTCTTTCACTCACACACACACACACACTCTCTCTCTTTCTCTCTCACTCACACACACACACACTCGCTCTCTCCCTCTCTATCACTCACATACACACACACACTCTCTCTCACACGCACACACGCACACACACTCTCTCTCTCGCCCTCTCTCTCACACACACGCGCACACACACACTCTCTCTCTCCCTCTCACACACAGATACACACAAATACTCTCTCTCTTTCTCTCTTAATTTCTCTCTCTCTCCCTCTCTCTCTTTCCCTCTCTCTCTCTCTCACACACACACACACCTAAAAAAGACACATAATTTGTTTGAATCTAGGGGCTTGTCACACTGAAATACTGCACATAACAATGGTGGCTGGGCTGCAATCAACATTTGTCCAGATTGCCGCAATTAACTTGCTAAACTTTGTTTGCAAAAAAGTAACACTTACAATTAACTATGAGTGAATATTGAAGACAAATTGAATCCAGGCCAATATTTATCATGAATACTGTGATTGAATGCCAATTCTTTTTGGCTGAATTCCATTTGTTGCACATCTAATGGAGCATATAGGCCAGGGATCCTCAAATCTGGCCCTCGGTGCCAGCAGTACTGCTGGTTTTCATTCCTCCCCTTTAATCGGGGACTGATTTAAACCTGACGCACCAGGTGAGTGTAACCTCTGGACAGTCAGTGTCACTACTGGACTATGGGCTATCAGGCAGAAGGAAAAAACAGCAGTACTGCTGACATTGAGGGCCAGATTTGAGTATCCCTGTTATAGCCCATCATTCACAATCTTAATCAATTAAATAGTGTATTTCTAGAGTCTTCCTGAAATTTGCACTCAGCTTCAGCAAACACCCCAGGCAGCCTGTTCTTTGGAAATAATGCATTTGAATCAAACCATTATGAATGTCATTTTTATTTCTTATTTCTACTAACGTGAAGCAACAAAAAAAAATGTATTTTTCATTGTTCCACATGTCCATGCATCCGTGAAGAGAGTCTACTGTAAGTCTGTGTACACATCTGTGTTGGTGTGTGAATCTATGAGAACCTCATCTATCTATGATAGAACCTAACACATATCTCATAGTGTGTGTGTGTGTGTGTGTGAGAGAGAGAGAGAGAGTGACTAAGTGAGTGAGCGAGTGAGTGTACCTGAGATACACAGACGGAAATAAGAATAACTAAGCCTCCTCTCATCCAGACGTATATAGCCCTTCATTCAGATATTAGTCTGACAGGGTGACCTCACCTACTCTGCTCACAGGCACAGAACCCAGAACACGGAAAAACCACTCGCATGCGGAGGTTTCAGTTTTCCGGAATATGCAATTTGCCATTTTGTCCTGGCGGGCTTAATAGCCTCACAAGCCATCAGCATGAAGTCTTCCTGAGTCAACCCAGAAACGCTGCCCGGCAACTCAAATTTGGGGCTAACGTTTATCACCTTTCCCGCATCTGTCTGGCTGACCTGGTGTGATTTTAAATAGCCTTAATGAGGAAAGAGCTAGCTTTCATTTTTTTTTATATTTCACATTCTCCAATTAAATTTGAAAATGTAACTGCCTGTGCTCTTTGGATCAGAGCTTTCCGCCTTTGTATTTCCTCAAAGCCCGAGAATCTGACGATGAACAGGAATAATCGCACATGAATGGAGGGAAAGTCCTGAAATGCTTTCAGAAACACTTTAAAAGCTTATCTGCCTCGGTGCAAGCCGCTCGCCTTTTCATTCCTCCCTTCTAGCTTGCTGGCTCCGGGTTTTTTTTTTCCTATTAAAGAGAAATGCAGCGAGAGAAGGCTGGGTCTAGGGGGACAGCCGCCTGTCAGAGCACCAACAGCTTGTGGCTTCTTTGCTCCAATTCAGAAAATGTGCCTGGGCTCTGACAGTTCCGACGAGCGGGGAAATTCAGGCAGTCAAAAGCAGACCCCGATTGCGCTAATGACAGCCGCTCCGGCGCAGGTTTGCCGCTGTTTACCGATGTTTAAAACAAAGGGATTCTCACGCTCGGGCGCTAATAATACCCTCTGCTCCGCTCCCCCTCACCGAGCTTGGCAACGGTTGCCGTGGAGCCACCAGCTGAAGGAGAATGCGGCGATGGTCACAGGCCCCGATGACCTCATCATCCGACTGTTCCAATGCGATCATAGCCGCCATCGGAGCTGTGCAAATGCACGTTTATGTAAGACGCTCACATAAACAGATGCACTCGTATTGCTCACTCCAATGCTAATCCATTCCACATACAAATGCACGTCTTCAGTACGAATAGCTGAGGCTCTGCTCAACTGAAAGCTATATGGGACTCATTTGCTTCCAGAGCTGGCCAATAAATATCCTTCTCATAAATATTAATGGCAAGTAGCGATCATACAATAGGGAAAGTTCATTATCAAAAATCAGAACAGGCTCACTATACCTCTTATGCTTCCAACATGCACACCCATACCTCCTTACCAGCTCCCTCATCCTCCCTGATCTTCTCTCTCTCTCTCTCTCTCTCCCTCCCTCCCTCCCTCCCTCTGTAAGTTGCTAATCTGTCTTATCTCATTCCACAGCACAACTCACAGTCGCCTCCATGCTGCCTTATCTCCCACCGCTGTCAATCAGCACAGATCAGCCGCCACTGCGCCCATCCCTCCTCCCACTCCTGCTCACCTCTCAGCCCTGTGGGTGTGGGCAGCAGGACACGAGCACAGCCAAGCGCTGCCTGTAACGAGGCTCGCGCACATCCCGTCGCCATGGGGACAGCTGCATCGAGCCACAACACACGAAGCATGAGACCACCGCTCAAATCAGGAAGTGGAAAGTCAAATGTCCACAAGTAATTTACAAGGCCCAGTGCTGAGACAGAGAAGCTGGTGGTGGCGAGGAATCATTTTTCTGATTTTCTGCATGCATCTTTAATGAAACAGAATTTTTCTTCGTTATAGCTTTTGATTCCTTGTATCACTCTGAAACCTTGTTTAAAGGGAGAACTTTCCATGTGAGAGGGAAGGTGCATGAAGAAGCAGAGCTCTAACAGAGAGAAGAAGCCCTTGACTGAGCACCACAGCTTCAGAGTAAACTCCACCGCCAGAGTCATAATCTGGGCCAGGGAAGTGTCGCTGCTGTAACATCAAACCGACAAATGACTCCCCTCTCCCGAAATAAACTGCCCTCCGACACTACGAGCAGGCAGCTGAGCATGCTGGGAAATAATCATTCTGGCCACGCCGCGCTGCAGACGTCGGCCCGGGTGAAAAAAACCCCGTTGGGCGGGCTCAATATTTCTGGGCAGGAGTGCTTCCTACTGGAGGGCAGGTGCACTCAGAATCTCCAGTGCTGAAGTAATTGTAGATAATGGAGCTGGTGAAGTGAGTTTAAGCAGGATTTGCATGGAGGTTCACTGTGGGGGATGCAAAGCACAAACCTGTGGGAACGAGCGCGGGTTTTATGCTGGCAAAGGTACGGTAAAACTCCAGTATATCTGATTTCAGAGAAACACATAATGAGAATAAAAAAGAAAGGACTTTTTCATTTTTATTTGGGGAAGGTATGTGCAATTAAAGGAGGAAAAGTATTTTTTCTCTTTGATGAGAGGGGAAAAAGGATGAACAATAAGGTTTGATGAGAGAGTGGAGAGAGGAGGAGTCACAAGAGAATGAGAGATGGGAATGCTACCAAAAGGGGAGGAAGAAATAGGCGGTTGTTTTTGAAAATAAGAGAGCTAGGAAAGGTTTTAAAAAATGAGATGAAAAGAAAAAATAAAAGACTCACATTTAAGGGGCATAGCTAAAGGAAAGCAAAAAAGTCAATAAGAGAGACAATGATGCAGAAAGCAAAACATAATTATTTTAATGAGCTGCATCAATGCCTTCATGATACCTTGAAAGTTTGTTTTCCCCTCAAAGTAAACCGCGTGTTTAGAAAAAGGCTCGGAATGAGCCTGAAAGCCCCCCATCCCACAACAAAGGACTGATCGCTACAACGGACAAGCAAGGCCAAATCACCAGTGCATTCTGGGTAAATTTCTGTGTGGAGAGAAAAGAAGTGGGAAAGGTAAAAAAAATTTTTTTTTTTAAATCTTAGAAAATTCACCCCTTAAAAAAGCAGAAAAAAAATCAGCCTTCTTTCTTCTTTCTCCTGAAAGACCTTTGAACTGCTCTGAAGGGCCGCACACCTGCGAGCTCCTACAGTCAGAGTAAAGCGCTTAGCGCGGGGTGCCGGTCCCCGTGAGGCCAGCGCTGCGGTGCGGCCCTGCCGCACCCGGGCCGGCGGGGGCCACTTTATGAGGTGTGGAAGGTGCCTGCCTCCTCTCCTCTCTACCTGCTTTAATGATACAGTTTAAATGTAAGAGCTGAAACAATCTGCTTTCACCAGGGGCTCGTCACGGCTCCCCGCAGCCCCCCCCCCCCCCCCCCCCCCCCCCGGACCGGAGGGGGTATGTGTGCTCACAGCACTCCTTTAAACGAGCTGAGAGGGAAAGCGGGAGGCCGGGCTGGCGGCTGCAGCAGCTGGAAGGCACGCTCGCTTTTATTCGTCAGACCGCTCCGGGCTTCACCTGACAGCGTCGCCGAGAACGACTGCTCCCGCTTCGCTCTCCGCGCCGCCGCCGCCGCCCCGAACGCGCCGCCATCACGCCGCGCGAAATGTCAACATCTATACGCGTTAGGGCGCGCGCGTTTACAGAACCGGAACCCTTTTCGCTCACGCTTAATTTCAGCAAAATGTTATTCTGGAAGAGAACTCGTTCTTTCAAAGTCAGCAGTTGTGGGGTGTGCGGAAGCGCTCTGTGTGGTGCCATTCCTGACACGTTACGGCAGGGGAAGCGTGTGAAAGCTCTGCAGAGCAGCCTGCTGTAGCCCCTGCTCCCCCCGTCTGCTCTCTCTCCCAGGGCCTGGCAGAGCCACTGCCCTGTCCTCTCTGTCTCATTAGCAGTGAGGTCGGGGTGGGACAGCACTGCTGGGGGCTGGAGCACCTCCCCTACACCCGCTCAGGGCCTTCAGTGCACCACAGACACACACACACACACACACACACACACACACACACATACACGCAGGCGCACAGGCACAGACACACAGTAACACACACACGCAGGCACGCAGGCACAGACACACACACACATACACACAGACACACACACACACACACACACACACAGACACACACACACACAAATACACGCAGGCGCGCAGGCACAGACACACAGTAACACACACACGCAGGCGCGCAGGCACAGACACACAGTAACACACACACGCAGGCACGCACGCACGCACAGAGACACACAGTAACACACACACACACACGCAGGCGCGCATGCACAACCACACACAGTAACACACACACACAGGCGCGCAGGCACAGACACACACAGTAACACACACACACATACACACAGACACACACACACGCAGGCGCGCCCGCACAGCCATACACAGTAACAGACACACACACACACACACACACACACGCAGACACGCACGCACAGACAAACACAGTAACAGACACACACACACACACACACGCAGGCGCGCCCGCACAGCCACACACAGTAACACACACACCCACACCCATACACACTGAAACATACAAGCAGTTATACACACACAAAAAAACATACACACACTCAAACACAGTCACAGACATTATTTATACACACACACACAGACGTGTGCACTTATACACACAACAAACACATACCTGTAAAAGTACAAGGTGAGATTCCCCTGTCTCTCTAGCATATACATTTACAGTCTGCGCAGTACACTGGTACTGTGATAAGCTCGCATATATTATTTTTTTAATGGCCAGATAAATGTTATTGCAACAGAAGCCCACATTTGTATTCACACCTTCAGACAGGCGCAGCACGTGCGCCAGTGTGTAAGCTGCGGGATCCTTGAGCGGGAGTAGGGGAGAAGGACAGAGTGCCTCCACGCTGGGCAGTGGGGGAAAAGGCTGCGGCGGGCGGGGGAAGAAAGGGATCCTGTCTGATTAAAATGCGGCGCACGGCTCCGGGGGAGACAGCCAGACAGGTAAATACAGGTGTACACGGGTCCCGCGGCTTCCCGCCGAGGCGGCTTAGGGCGAACAAGAGCTCCGGCGCCAGACAAACACGACTCCCGCTCTAACGGCGCCCAGAGAGCGGCGGCGGGGCCCCCGCTCTCGCCCCGACAACACGCCGCACGCCCCGGCAACCGAGCCCCGACTCCCGCTCAACCTGCAGCGCCTCGCCCAGAGCCTGCTGCAGCCCTGCTGTAAGCACACGCAGCCGGCCGTGTCCAACACAACAACGCAATGCTGACAGAACTGCACAGGTACTCTTTAAATCAAACCCCGCAATCAATTACGTCCCAACCATCACTTGCAACTCGGATACTGTAAAGCATCTTTCGCATTTGTAAAGTATAAACCCATGATCCAGAGAGAGAGAGAGAGAAAACCCGAGGGAGAGGGAGACAGAGAAGGAGGGAGGGAGAGAGTGAGAGAGAGGTATGTGTGCACAGTGATTATTTCAGAATTAGGAGAGTTTATCCCTGTCTCTATGATTAACTGGTCTATTTGGTCTGATTGCAGGTTGCTCTGCTCTGCAATGCTTTGCTGAGCTCAGCAATGAAAGGCTCGCTTTTTTCTTTTCCTTCCACAAACACAAGCAGAACAACTTTGATATCTCTGCCGATCGCTAAAGCGTGCTGAGCCTTGGGGACAGGTTCCTGCCAGACCTGAGAGAGATGGGTAATGCTGCAATTCTCTCAGGGCCTGGGGGTACATAGATGCGGGGGAGTTAACTCCCCCCCGCCCCCCCCCATCTCCGTCACAATGACATGCAAGCGAATTTCCTCCATGCCACCTTTAGCCACCCCAGTGAAGCAGCGATGTTAACAACCGCATTGTCACATTCACCAGTTCTGCCCCATTACAGCCAGACAGACAGGTAGATTAGAGCAGGAATTCAGCCATCTCCAGAGCTTTTCGGTTCCACCTGATAGACGCAGATGGGACGGTGTGTAGCGAGTGAGAGAGGCTGGAGACATGAGGCTTTGCACATTTGCATGGGAATTTATGACTGTTTACCAGGATCCACATCAGATGGACAGTAAAACTCACTCATTTCCCTCTCCCCGCTTAGATGACCACGCAGAGGAAGACTACACCGCCAAATAACTAGCGCAAGTTTCGGTTTTTATAACGGCACTTTCATTTAATTTCCACTTCACTTGCCAAACCTCTTCTGTGTTGGTTATCAAGATGTGTTTATTTAAATAAATAAATGAAAATGAGCGTTCCACTTGGGGAACCTTCATTGAGATTGCATTTTTTGTAAGTGCTTTTCGAGTGTCTTTGGGAAGGGCTTGGTGAAGAGGGCATAGAGTGGCAGAGACAGATGGTCTGTGGTGTGGGCTACAAGTTTGCAACAGAATACAGCATTCACAGACACGCACACACATAACCACATCACACACACGCACTTGTGCATGCACAATAAATCTCCCTCTCGTACACACACATGCATACACAAAATCTCTCTCACACACAAACGCACACGTGCTTATATGTACACGCGCACACACACACATTTACACACTAATGCAGACCCACGTGCACATAGATGCACACACATGCACACATACATGGACACACACAAGTACACACACATACCTTGGTGCCCCCCACGCTCCAGACTGCCAGTGCGCATGTAAGTGGGGGGCCAGCTTGCACACAGCCTGTCGTAAAACACGGCCTAATCCCTCAGGCCCTCAATCCCTTCCTACCTCACGTACACGCTGTAGCCCATGCCTGGTATCCCAAGATCCCCTGCAGGTCTGAGGGGAGGGCCACTTGAGCACAGCACTGTGGGGCCCTGGTCCTCCAGAGGAATA